>NW_024609857.1:62883529-63451559 GCF_016920785.2 Ixodes scapularis | reverse complement strand
AGCGAGTCCTGTGAGCAGACACTGCAGCCTCCTTGTTGGGCCTCTGCGCCACGCTGCAGAGAGGTGGCTGATGAGGACGGGGTCCGTTAACAGCTGCGGCCTCCATGTACGTCCGAGAAGCTTCTGCTGATCCCAGGCAGGAGTTGAGGAGCCTCTGGACATAGTCTGCGAGAAGAGTGTGATAGTCAGCCTACAACTAATGTCTCCATAAAGGCATCTGTGCTTACCATATGACGGAGGCTCCATGATTTTGCAGAGGACCCACTCGCCCTTTTTCGACTTTGGGTATTTCAGGGAGAACCGTTTCTTCTTTTCCTTGGTGGTGGCTTGCATCCGGTTGGAGTTTTCGTTATAATGAAAGACGGCAATAGAAGTCATGTGAAGGTGACATGAATGGGGAGCACAGATTATCTGTAAATGCATGTCCTCAGCATATGGCTCAAGCAAATATCAAAATTCCAGCCTACCGTGCCACCATGCCCTCAAAGCTGAAATGTGTGGACTTTGGAGTAAATCTGAGCATCAGGCTGTGGAAGGACTCAAGGCCGAAGGTCTGGCCCTCTCCAGACAGCCTTGGGATGTCCTTCAGCAGCTGTTTGGCCATCATGATCTTCTCTAGCGCCATGTATGGCTCAGTCCCTGCACTCAAAAACAGAACCAAAATAAATGGGCAGGACTGCATCCATTATAGAATTCCTTGCTGTCTATCAATAGTTCTTTTTCTTAGACTGGACAGGAGCTGCAGCTGCAACTTTACGTGTGCAAGGCATGTAGCAAGCTGGGTTGAACCTTTCACACATTCACATTAGTGTAACTTCGATATGCGGCCAGGAATTTTGTACCCACAAAATTTTTCATTACGCAGAATTGCCTTTTTGTTCAATTTTTTGCAAGTTACATACCGCAGCTCTATGTGCTTGCTTCGTTGTTATGCATTATTTCATGAATCCAGGATAAGAAGCTTAGCTGACAATTAGAGTTGAAAGAATGTTATGTATGTTTTGAAAGGAAATCTACATTACCTTCCTGAAGCCACCAGCGGTCCTCGATTGGGCTATGCATACAAGCAGGGTACTGTGGGCTAGGGTGCTGGTGAACATTTATGACATGTCGCATCACTGACACCCATTTTGCAAGCACCAGCATGCCATCATCGTTGCTTGTCTGGGCGCACCAGTAGACATGTGCACGCACAGTCTTGACCCATGCATTCAAGGCACTGTTCTTTTTGGTCTTGCCCGCCGTGGCCACTTTGCTCCGAATGCCTAGAAATCAGAAAATGTCCATGCATTGCGACCTCAATGGCAGCCTACCAGAGGTGGTAGGGCATGCGCTGGTTTGTTTGTAAGCAAAAGTTGGTGTATACAGTGAGTGAACCTAAGTACAGTAGGCTCGCAATAATTCAAACTGATATTTCCATACTTTTGGTAAATTCAAAGAAATTTTCTTATAATATTTTCTTCTATAAAGACTTGAAAATCAAAATATGATGTTTGTTAAAAGAGCTGGGTTTCATCCGAGATTGTCCCCAGAGTAAACCAACGAATGTTAATTTGCAGTTTGCAAATATCGTTACCTTTTTGCGATGTGCCAAGCATCAAACCGGTGCTTGATGTCAGGGTATGTGTCCTTCATGAAGGCATTCACCCCAATATGCCGGTCGGTGACGAGCACATGCACAGAGAGTCCCCTGCTCAAGAGGAATTCCAGCGAACGTTTGAGGCCCGCCATCTCCATATGGTTGCTTGATTTAACTTCTGTCGACTGGAGTGGAAACAAAGGCAGTGAAATACATAAATCATTTTTTTGCAATGTAACAAGGACAGCATCTTCAATTTAGCCAGTTTTTACCTGGAGAACCTCAAAGTGCATGACCTTGTTGAGTCAAGTAACGTGTACTTTTTTTTGGCAGAGTAGCCGGGGGATTCGGCACGCCCATCGCCTGCAAAATGGAGCTGGCTGCTGTTCATAGCTGTCACAAGGGACTGCTTCCCAAATCTGAAACAAAAAAAAAAAAAACTCAATGTAATGCTCAATCACTAAACTTGACCACTGCACCGACAATTTGGTATAGTATGTTGCAGGTTACGAAGGTAGGTGAGGAAAAGGAAGGTGGGAGAGGAGGAAGCAGACACAATGCTGGCGAAGGGAGGGGGTCTGCTCTGCTTGCCAGCGTTGCGTTTACTTCCTCCTCTTCATCCTTCCGTTTCCTCGCCCTACCTTCTTGAGTTGTCACCGACTATAGTCAGTTGCACTCACCTTTGTAGCAGCGGGGAACATGAAGCAGTTTTGAACTCTGAAGAACTGAGACTTCTTTAGAACTGCGATGCATATAGATGCCAGAAGGCGAAGGACTCGTGTAGAACTGGCTCCAGAGAATGTTATAGCAGCAGGCAGGAGGATGTTCAGGAGCGCCTTGCCGTTGAGTCGGGGCTGGTTTTCCCAAACAGTTCTGTGGCCTCGTGCACACGTAATTACAGCATGCACCAGGGTCCCCCGATGCGTGAGCTTGGTGCGTGTTGGGGCCAAGCAATTTATGCAAACAGAAAGCAGCAGGAGGAGCTGCGAGGCACAGACTAAGTACTTGGTCTCTTTCACCAGGTCCGCTGTCGCTGAAGAGGTGTTGCATGCTCCCTCCCTGTTAAACAACGAAAAAACAAAAGCAACAATTAATCATGTAAATCTGAAAATCTGTTCTTTTGCTAACCCTCTCCCGCCCTACTGTTACTCTTTTTCAGTTCTTTACACACAACTTAACACTAACTATTTTGATCTTATAGCCCACGATTATGGTTTCTGAGATGATACAATGGGCACGTACTCGAGATCTGTGCCATCGTCAGAATTGACAGAGTCATTGGACCATCTACTGTAGTTGAAAGAATTCAGATTGTCGTCATAGTTCATTGAGTCGTCAGGTTGGTAGCTTGCATCCAACATGTCTGGCTCGCCCTCGGAGTCAGTGGAGTCACTCTGCGTGTAGCTGGTGTCCAAAGGAGCAGCCCGAGGTTCCTGAAGTCCAGGAGTGACGTCTAGGTTTATTGACAAAGGGCTTGGGATTTCATCACTTGTAGGTGAGGAGCACCACTGCGTTAAGTGTTGCTCGTCCTCTGCAGAGGTTTCTTCAGCTCTTTGGGGATCTCCACTGCCAGTTTCATTCCTCAAAGGGATTTGGTCAAGCACTCCCAACATGGGTGAACTGTCGGGATAAGTACTTTGGTTCAACGAATCTGCAACAGAGGTGTACTGCATTAGAAACTGAGTCACAATTTTATTTTATAGATGCAACTGTTCTTCAAACCACCATGTCCACATGCCCAAGGACATTGTCGAAGCTTTAATTCCAGCGGAGGTCTCGGAAAATTCCTCTGTTTGTAGTCTTGTCGGCGTACAGTGTCTGTGTTCCTGGAACATCAAAAACGTTATATTTAGTACTCCTACTCAACTGATATTACATAGAGAGTCACAACAACCGGCCTGGTCTTATAAAAGCGAGCCAGGCAACAATTACTGTGGCACGGCGCCTCTCCAACTGTTTTCTTATTCAGTAGCCGACGTGGAGAACTGGTTGCCAGCAGTCGCCAACCCGTCGACTGCGGATGCTGCACCTTGGGCACTGCAGAAGGCTTAGTCTGGGCAACGAGAGGCTAATCTCCGTGCGCCAGCCCTGCAAGTTCTTCCTCTGCCTTACTGCCCCAGAGCGACGTGCTGTCATCAGCCTTGTGCCGCAGCTGGAGCACCGCACCACTTCGGCTCCACCTCGCAAGTCCTGTCGTTCTGGACTGGTTCGGTGTGTGGTACGGTCTGCTACGTTTCTTGCACTTTCTTGACAAGTCCTGTATTCATTAGTTCAAGCCATATTGTATCCCTTGCTCCAAGTTTTATATATTTGTGTTTTTATCAAAGCAGTATCGCTAAAGAAAATGTGTTATATTATCATACTCGCTCTGGAGTTCTTGTCTTTGTCCTCCGCGTCCTCTAAGCACACACCTTGTGGGGTAGCAGACGTCCGAACCCCTTCCCGTTGCGACCCGAGCCACCACGGCCCTAGTCAAAACTGGGTAGTGGTGGCGTGGGCCGCAAGAGAGGTTTGTACAACCGCTATCCCACAAGGCGTGGTTTACAGGACGCAGAAGACTAAGACTAGAACTCTGGGGCAAGTATGGTAATATAGCACATTTACTTTATTGATATTGCTTTGATAAAAAAACACACATAACAATATACAAAACTCAAACAAGGCACACAATATGGCTTGAATGCACACGACTTTTCAAGTACAACGAAAGGAATAGACCGTACCAGAGACTGAAGCTGTCCAGCACAACAGGGCTTGCGAGGTGGAGCCGAAGTGCCTCGGATTCGCCTCGCCGTAGTGTGGTGTTCCAGGTGCACCCCAAGTCATGTCCATGACTTGGGGCGCGGGGAGGGGGGGGAGATGGTCAAAATGTATCTGTATATTATAGGGTTGGCTGGATTTTGGGGGTGGGGGGGCGGGGCTAAAGCCCCATAAGCCCCCCCCCCCCCCCCTGGCTATGCCCGTGCCCAAGGGGCGACGTCCGCAGTCGACGGGTCTGGCGACCGCTTTTAACCAGTTCTCCACGTCAACTACTGCCTAAGAAAACAGTCGGAGAGACGCCGTGTCCCAGGAACCGCTGCCTAGCTCGCTCTTCGAAGACCAGGCCAGTTTTTGTGAGAGTGGAAGAGAGTGATGAAGGCATTTCCTTATTAGACAATAAGTTGATTTATCTATAAAATTTGCTTATTATGTACCTCTTGTTAGCACATGCATACACCTCTGGCATATGGATGGCTCCAGGTCTGGTCCAAAGTTGCCATCTGATGGAGCATCTTTTGACAGAACGTCACATGCTGTGGCGGTGCTACTGTTACTTTCTGGTTCAGAAACTCGATCCCTGCTCTGTAAAAGCAGTGTGCCAGGTAATAGTATTATCTGCAGGCTTACAGAATACACTTTGCAGCAATAAAAGCAAAAAAAAATACTTACTTGGCTAGAGGATGGTGAAATAGTTAGATCCTGCCAAATTCCAACAGGTTCCCCTTGAGCCACTGGTTCATCTGGTGCAGATCTATGTGTTGCTGTCTCTTTATCAAAGGCATCATCATTTGTAGCATCCACTGGCAGACTACCGTCCGTTGAGGCTGCGCTGCTGCTACATTGGTCTCCACTCTGCGAAACCATAGAGTAAACATCTATTATTATCTGCGTCCCCAGCACATACTTTGAGCGTAGGGGCAACACTTTTACACATGTAGACGCTTTAAACACGCCCCAGATTGAGCTGCCATTACCAACCTTATTTTGTCTTATCGAGATGCCGCGGCCACTGAAGCGGGCGTTGAAACAAAAACTGAAGGTCGGTTATGGCGGCGTCCATGCGCAGCTGCCTCAAAGCGTCTATATTACATATGTGGTCTATTTTCGTCAGCAAACAAAAATCGTTCTTCTTCATTTGGAATACTAAAGAAGGATGTCCGTTAGATTACTGGTTATAACAAAGAGGTTGGAAGTACTAGGAGAGGGCACGTTGCAATATTGGTGAAGCCTAGTCATAAAAAGTTTAAACGATGTTGTGGCCAACGTGACCATAAATCTCTGTGGCAATTGGTGCGCGTGACATGTCACGTGTGAGATGGATGGTTGATTGTAGACGGACTCCTTGCAGGCTTGCGCGCACTCCGTCCGGTAGGTTTTATCACATCGAAACCTAGACTGTGGGGTATTCTAGTACCCCATGGCTAGACGAAGGCTAGCTATGGTCACGTGATTTGGTCACGTTACCCTGGTAAGTGAGGAGAGTAAGGAGGAAAATGAGAAAGCGGCGAGGCGTCAAGCGAGCATGGCTTGTGGAGCCTACGCGGCTGGCGTCATGCCCTCTCCTACCCTTCTATCCTCCTTGGGTTATAAAGACGACGTCGTGCACCACGCGTCTCAGCTCGGAGCATGGAGCGAAAGCTTCCGCTGGGAACCTCCTGGGTTCGATCCCCGCCGCCCCCGCCCGTTTCGATCTGGATGAGTTTCGTACCGGCACGTGTTCGTGTGATCACTACTGCGTGATGCACGTTAAAAACCCCAGGTTAGCGGTTGTACTGCACTGGCTAAATTTCTCATCTACAGCTAAGAGACCGATTACCCGTTGAGGCGCATCACCATCAAGGCTGTATAAACATAAAGAGCAAACCAATTTGGACTGGAAAGGCTATAAGCGCGATGCGGAGAGCTCGTTCCATTTGGGTGACCCTTTTCGGCGGTGCAGTGGGGGATGGCGCATGTATCACTCGGGAGCGTGTTCCCCGCAGGGGGCACCTGTGAAAGCAGGTGTTTGGAGAGTGGCGTCTCCACGTACCCCGAGCCCCGCAGGGGGCGCCTGCACCTTAGGTGCTAGGTGCTTGGTGAGTAGCGTCACCACGGACCCCAGCCACGTGGGCCACCATACCCGCACGCAGGGGGCACCTGCCTTGGTAGGTGCTTGGTGAGTGGCGCCACCGCGAACCCCGAGCTATGTGGGTTTACCCACCCACGCCTGGCTGTGCGTGGCTTAACCCGTGTCCGGGGAAAAGGGGACCCTGGTGGTTGAGCTGAGCCCGGGGTATGTTTGGACCCTTCGGGGCCCCCCGGGTGAGGCAATACACCGCTTCGACCTCTGCTTCTCGTAGACGGGTATCCTGGCTTGGCCCGACCAGGATGATTCAGTCAGTCGCCTCTTCTACCCTCTTCTTCCTTCTTTCACTTTTCCTCCCACCTCTTTCTCTTTTCTTCTACACTCTCTTCCTTCCTTTTTTCACCTTCTTAGGCGGCAAGGGCCAACCTTGAGTGGAAACAGGTCCTTTCCCTGCAACCACACTAGGGTATAGTGCCCGGGCAGCACTGGTAGTGTAATTGTGTCAGCCAAGCCTTTCTTGCTATGGCACATTACCTACCCCCTTGTTGGGCTCCGTGGTGGGCGGTGCACCCGGGCACTGAATGTTCCTCCCCATGTCATGGGTTCTCGTGCAAAAACCTTCCTCGATCGGCCCCCGAAAAGGGGCCGCACCGAAGTTCCAACCACAGTCAACACACCATCTACTCCTGCTAGGTTCCCAAAGTTCTTGGTTCTGCACTCTGAAACTGAAAAACCACTATCAAAGTTTTCTCCCTTCCTTGTAGCCAAGATACTTGAATCTACTGTCGGAAAGAAATTCAAGGCCAAGAAATTGCCCTCTGGCGACCTGCTTGTTGAAATCGAATCAAGCCAGCAGAGTGCTGCCCTTGTTGCTTTAAGTTCCATATCTGACCAGAAAATCACAGTTACACCTCACCGCACCCTAAACACCATCCAGGGGGTCATTTCTGAGGATGACCTCCTTGACTCCTCAGACAGTGAAATAGTTGAGGGACTTTCCGACCAAGGCGTTGTAGCGGCAAGGCGTATCTCCTTGCGCCGCGACGGCCAAGAACGGAAAACAAGGCACATAGTTCTTACCTTTGAATCCACTACATTGCCAGAGGCTGTGAAGGCTGGGTACCTTCACTGTAGAGTCCGACCCTACGTGCCAAATCCTCGCAGGTGTTTTAACTGCCAGAGATTTGGTCATGGATCCCAGAACTGCCGAGGAAAAGCCACTTGTGCGAAGTGCGGTCAGGCTAACCATCAAGCAGATACATGCTCTAACGACGCCAACTGTGTCAATTGCAACAATCCCCATCCTGCGTATTCCCGTTCTTGTAAAACTTGGAAAGATGAAAAAGCCATTCTTACCTTGAAAGTAAAGGAAAACCTCTCGTATCCAGAGGCACGCCGTCGCTTTGCGTTTTTGCAAAAAGGCGGCTTCGCGGAGGTGGTGCAGCGGGGGCCTGCACCACTGAAAGTTGCAGTGGCAACCCAGACGTCTTTTCCAGACAATGGGAAGCCACTGCAGTCCCCCACGCCCAAGCTGAAGATTCAGCTCCCTGGGCATGCACTTTCAGCAGGTCGGTCTCCCGACCATTCCAGCAAGAGTGCTAACTGCCCTGCACCTTCAGGGCAGCAGCCTCTCCGTTCTGGCGGAGAGTGTGCACAGGCTACCCCCCCCTTCTCAGGATAGGCCGGCAGCTGCAGCTGTCGTGCCCGTCCGCACTCCGCGGTCCCCTTCCAGGGAAGGAAGTCGACGCTCTCGTCCGCACTCGTCGGAGAGAGCATCCTCTTCCAAGGAGCGGCATGTCTCTTCTGTCGCTCCTACATCGAAAAAGGGACAGGAACGGGTGGAGTCGGGCAGTGCACTGCCCGACACACCTGCTGCCTCTTCTGCTGGATCAGGTCGTGGCCGGGGCCTGCAGCCCCGCGCTCCGAGCCAACCCAAAGCTTTACCCAAAGCCCCGTCCCAAGAGGCGGAGGCAATGGATGACAGCAGTGAGGTGTCTGCGCCAGCGTCTGATCAAGACGACATGGACTGGCAGACAGCTAAATCTAAGCATAAGAGCAAAAAACCAGTAACCCCTCCAAAGTGACGTAGGACATTCTTTTTTGCCCTGCGCGGCAAAGTCAAGGTTTTACTTTTACTTGTCCTTTACTACTTTTACTTATTTACTAATCTTTTAACTGTGTTTTAGAATAATGTCTAAATTTACTTTTATGCAGTGGAACTGCCGCGGTCTATTACGAAATATTGACGATGTCAATTTTTTCATGGACGAATTGCGTCCTATAGCTCTCTCCTTACAAGAGACACATCTTAATGATCATCATAATTCAGTGTTACGTCGCCATCAGCTTTTTAGAAAAGATCGCCCTTCATCAAATGCATCAGGTGGAGTAGCTGTGGCTGTTCAAAGTGGAGTCGCATGCTCGCAGGTTCCTCTTTGCACACCCCTTGAGGCAGTGGCTGTGCGCCTTCTTTTGGATCGCCTCATCACTGTTGTATCTATTTATATTCCACCAAACATTCCACTGCATCTTCATGATCTCCAAAGACTTGTTGCACAGCTTCCTCACCCTTTTTTGCTTTTGGGAGATTTTAATGCTCACCACCCCTTGTGGGGTAGCGCCCGCCAAGACTCACGTGGTGGAGTCCTTGAGCGGTTTTTATTAACATCTGGGCTGTGCCTCATGAATAAGAGAAAACCAACCTTTTTCAGTGCAGCTCACAATTCATTTACATCTATCGATCTTTCCATCTCATCCCCTTCAGTGTTTTCTTCATTTACATGGAAAGTCTTGGATAATCCTTTTGGAAGTGACCACTTTCCAATCATTCTGGAGAGTCTTGTTTCAGTTCCAAGCCTTATGAAACGTACCCCTCGTTGGAAACTTGACAAGGCAGACTGGAGTCTATTCAACCTAAATGCAGAGCTTAAGCCTTCCATGTTCTTGTCCTTAACACACGATGAAGCCACCACATACATTACACAACAGATCACTAATGCCGCTTTTCGCTCCATCCCTCAAACCTCCTCTAGCATCCCCAAAAAGTGTAAACCATGGTGGAATGATGATTGTTCCAATACTAAGAAAAAACAGGACAAGGCATGGGGTATATTTCGCAGATATCCAACATTCATGAATTTGATAGAGTTTCAGCGAAATAGGGCCCAAGCTCGTTGGACCAGGAAACAGGCCAAGAGGAAGTCCTGGAGAGGCTATCTGTCCTCTATAAGCTGTTATGTCCCAGCAAAGGAAGTGTGGGACCGACTGCACAAGGTTGAAGGCAAATACCGATGCTTTACAGTACCTCTTTTTCCCTCTGTAAGCTCTTTACATGACCAGGCAAATGTGTTGGGTGCTCATTTTGCAGCCGTTTCAAACTCATCTCATTATTCTCCAGCGTTTCTGAAGTTTAAAACAGATGCGGAAAAAACGAAAGTCAGCTTGGCAGGAGGAGCCTCTGCACCGTATAATCAGCCGTTTACAATGGTTGAGCTTCAAATGGCTCTCAAAATCCGGAAGCATTCATCCCCCGGTCCTGATCGAATACATTATGAGATGATCCGCCATTTATCGGAGGAGTCACTCTCAGCCCTCCTGACATATTTCAATGAACTATGGAACAATGCACACTTCCCCGCCGATTGGAAGCAGGCAGAAGTAATTCCGTTACTAAAGCCTGGAAAAGATCCTTCACTTCCTACAAGTTACAGACCGATTGCACTGACTAGTTGCTTGGGTAAAACGTTTGAAAGGATGATTAATAAGCGTCTTGTTTATTTCCTGGAGCAACACAATATTTTGAATGTAAATCAATGTGGGTGTCGCTCAGGACGTTCCACCATAGACCATTTAGTCCGTCTGGAGACTGTTGTACGAGAGGCGTTTGTGAATAGGCAGCATTGCGTATCTGTCTTTTTTGATTTGGAAAAGGCTTACGATACCACTTGGAGGCATGGCATCCTACGTGACTTGTTCATGTATGGAGTACGCGGCAGATTACTTCATTGTATAAAAAACTATCTTAGTGGACGTTTCTTCCGTGTACGGTTAGGCACGACAGTATCCAACAGCTTTCTCCAGGAGAATGGTGTTCCTCAGGGTGGAGTACTGAGTGTCACCCTCTTCGCCATAAAAATTAACTCTCTTTGTCGTGTCATACCTTCCTCAGTATCATATTCATTATACGTAGATGACATTCAAATTTCTGTAGCATCATGTAATATGTCTAGTTGTGAAAGGCAGCTACAACTAGCCATAAATAAAATGACTAAATGGGCTAACGAGAATGGTTTTAAGTTTTCTCCAGAAAAAACTATTTGTGTTCCATTTTCTTTACGGCGGGGTCTCTGGTTAGAGCCCTCTCTCATGTTAAATGGAAATACCATCGAAGTTAGAACTGAGCATAAGTTTCTGGGATTGATATTTGACAGTAAGCTTAGTTTTGTCTCCCATCTCAAATGGCTAAAGCAGAAATGTATGCAGACATTGAACATTCTTAAAGTCCTCTCACACAAGTCTTGGGGTTCTGATAGGAGGTGTCTACTTCGTTTGTACTTCTCTCTTGTACGATCGCGCCTTGATTATGGGTCTGTTGTGTTCGCGTCTGCTCGGCCGTCTGCCTTAAAAATGCTTGACCCTGTGCATCACCTTGGGTTGCGCATTGCGACGGGTGCTTTCAGAACATCTCCTATTTTAAGCTTGTATGCTGACTCCAATGAAATGTCATTGGAAAAAAGGCGGCAGTATCTAAGTTTGGTTTATACCTACAAGGTGTTATCAGAACCCAGCCATCCAGCCCACAATAGTATTCGAGAGTCTAAGTTTTATCGCACTTTCGAGCATAAACCAACTGTTATTCGACCCTTGAGCCTTCGTTTTGAGAGTCTCCGTATCTCCCTTAACCTGCCACGTGAGGGTGTCCATTTCCTAGAATGTGCATATCATACTGCCCCATGGGATATGAAACAAATAGCTTGCAATTGGTATTTTACAAAATTTAATAAACATAATGTTTCTCCACTCATTCTACAACAGGAATTCTTAGCTCTGCAAGAAAAATACAGACATTACCGCCAGTTTTATACTGACGGTGCCAAGTCCTTAATGTATGTCGGCTCAGCTGTTTATTCAAATTCGTTTACCCATGTTACTCGACTTCACAATGTCGCCAGCATTTTTACTGCCGAACTATATGGTGTTCTGGCAGCACTTGACCATATAATCAGGAACAAAGTGATGAAAGCCATTATATTTGTAGACTCTCAAAGTGTTCTTACTGCAGTATGTTCTATCACACCAACTACGAATAAGTTGACTCAACTTGTACGGGCCAGAGCTCAACAGGGACTTGCTGGTGGGAAGGACATTGAGTTTTGCTGGATCCCGAGCCATGTGGGCATCGCAGGCAACGAGGCTGCAGATAGACTAGCTGCTTCTTCACAGAACCTTTTACCATCGAATGTCTGCATACCTTACCAAGACCTTAAAGCGTCCGTAAAATTTTCACTCTCGCAACTTTGGCAATCTGAATGGAAGTTAGCCGATAACAATAAGCTTCATGTCATCAAGCCAGAACTTGGTGCATGGGAAACCTCGTATAATAAAAATCGTTTCCACGAAGTCCTCCTGTGCCGGCTGAGAATCGGCCATTCATTCCTAACCCATCAATACCTGCTTATAGGTGAGGAACCGCCGATATGCGAGCACTGTGGGGAAGCTTTATCTGTTCTGCATGTTCTCTTTCTTTGCCGTGGCCTTTTACAACAATACAAGATCTATTTCTCCGAGTTTTTCAAGTACAACATCCCATTTCACCCTGTCTTATTTCTAGGGGAGCAGCCTCTCATATCACTTGAACGTCTTTTAGCTTTCCTCAAAACTACAAGTATCTTACATAAATTATAGCCAAATTCTAGTCTAGTGAATGTACTTTTACCAGTGTTTTTCAGCTTACCTAGTTTGGCGCAGTATGGCCATCGGAGCTCTTGCGCCATAAAACCCGTAAACAACAAACAAACAAACAAATTCTGCTGGGTCCCGAGCCACGTGGGCATTTCTGGCAATGAGAAGGCAGACTTGCTTGCTGCCTCTGCAAAGGAATGCCCCAAACTTCCTCTTGGCCTGCCACACCAAGACCTGAAACCGATCATACTGAAATCGATTATCAACTCATGGCAGTTGGATTGGGATTTGGAAAAAGAGAACAAGCTTCACAATATCAAGCCCCAACTGGGAGTATGGGAGAGTTCGTTCCATAAAGTCCGTCGGGTTGAGGTTCTCCTTTGCCGCTTACGAATTGGTCATACCCGTTTGACTCATTTACCCCTGCTCTGTGGTGAGGATGTTAAACTTTGCGACAACTGTGGGAAAGCTATGACTGTTTTGCACATCCTGTGGCATTGCAAAGCTTTAAACCAGGAGCGCCGATCATGTTTTCCAGAACTCTTTCGAGATCACCTTCCCTTTCATCCATATTTTCTGCTTGGCGATCAACCATTTATATCATTCGATAGAGTTTTAAAGTTCCTTCATAACACTGGCCTTTTACACCAGCTGTAGCTTGCAGTTCTTTTAGATTACACCTCTAAGCCCTTTGGAAAAACCTTTGTTTGGCGCAATATGGCCTTAGTTGCCCTTGCGCCATAAAACCCCAATCATCATCATCACTCGGGAGCGTGTTAACCCATCCCCCTGCCTGCGTTCACACCGCTTTGCAGCGATAGACTGCGGCTGCTCATTACTATTGACCCGCTTGGTACCCCCGCGCCTCGAGGCGTCCAGCCAGAAACCCAAGCCCAGCTGTTCCCCATTGCACCTCCGGAAAGGGAGCCTATATCATCTAATTCCGCAAAATTTCGTCGACTTTTTTTTTCCGGTGACAATTGTAAAAAGGAAATGTCGCAGATATCGTTAAAAGTTCGACAAAAAAGAAAAGGCATGCGTGCATTTTGGGTTGAACCTGCGTCCGCTGCGCATAAAGCGGACATCTTTGCAGTGAGCTACTCACAGCTTTATAAATATTCGTTCTCGTTGACTGGACGGCCCGTCGCAGCAAGAGCAATGGTAAACTGCGCCGCGCTTGGCTGTTGCGATTACGATCGCTTCGTCAGCGTGTTCCGAGAGACAATGTAGCCGTCAAGTTAGAGAAAGTACGAACGGCAGGAAGAGGATGCGGCCGCAGATTACCGACGGCACTTTACGGTTGTTTACGTTTGCGCACGCCTTTGCATCGGCTTTGCCCGTTCGGCCCTTTGCCTTTCGTTACATCACGCCGCTTTCATTACATCACGGCGCGACACTCGCTCCATTTGCACAAGCACTCGAGGGGACACTTTCAAGCCGTGTGCCCGTGCCGGTGCATTCAGAGGCACTGCACTGAAATTAGCGAGAATGTTGCTTGCCCGCACGAGTAGAGACGAGGCGGCGGCTAGCGCGCGGCGAGAGAGAAAAATACGTACTCGGGTCCGACGACGTTTCACGGCTGAACCGTCTCTCGTTGTTTGGGAAGGTCTTTCTCCAGCGAGGACCGACGGCACAGCGTCCTGCTTGAGACGCGTGTACTTTGTTGGCAGTCCAGCGTCGGCTAACAAGCGTAGGTTTCGTCCGTAGCAGTTCGGCAAGAAGTGGTCGGAACCTATTAGTGTCCGCTTAGTTGGCATGAAGAGTTTCCCGGGATTCCAGCGGCACACGATGTCTGTCCAGACATTCCGACGCGCACTGTCGCGAGGAAATAAATGAAAAAAAAAAACTCCTCGACTATACACCTTTCCAAAAAACGCTCCTAGGCCGCCGCCATGTTGCTGATGCTGATGCGGCTGGTGCGACTCTCGCGCCCTCTATCAACTAGAAATTTTCTGCCACTCTCTGGGACTGTGAAGACCCGCTCAGCGCGGTTCTCCACCTACGTTTTTGCGGTTTTGCATTCGACGTTTTTTCGCCCCTTTTGAAAGTTTGCACTTAATTTTTTTTTTTATGCGTGCTGTGTACCCTTTTTCTGTTATCGTCCATTGTGAGAAATAAGGCTGGTAAGTGCCTGCCATTCAAGCTTTTCTGCTTTACATTCACGGGAAACGAAGGAGGTGAAGGACGTCGAACGACCCTCGACGCGATTTTGCGAACATTGTTCTCCCCCCTCCCAGAGATAATCCGCGTAGAATCCTCAGTCTTCTCCAAAAATAGTTGTCCGGGTTGGGGTGAGAAACGGGTCAGTCGCGTTCGTCTCTTTGCCTTGGTGCTGTTGTGAAAAAAGGAAGCTCTCCCCAAAAACGTGCCCCAAAACGAAGTCATCTCGGATTCCGCCCGATCGTCAAGATGTGACTGTCGTCGACTGTAACTGTGCTATTTGAGATCTTTCTCAAATAAATTCTTTTCGGATAACGCTGCATCGTGTGGTACGTACGATATATTGTTCGAATGTTAGCACTTCCTCAATCGTATGTCCGTGTCCTGTCCATCGGTAAACACGTTATTTGTGAGCGTGAAAAATGCATGACTTTCGGCCCTCTTCTGTTACAATTTATTTTTGACAGCAAAGCACTTTGTCGTTTAACATGCGGCGAATCCCGCGGCGCCGTCAAAACTTATCGTAAGGAAAAAACAAATAACTAGAATATACATTCCAGTCGCATTCGTTCTGTCGCGCGCGTACCCAACAAAAACAGTTTACAGCTTTTTTTTTTTCTCAAATGTGGCACAATGCTTTCTCAATGTCCTCGGGAACATACATGTACCATGAAACACAAAATATAGCGGGCAAAGACGAGAATTTAGCCGCCAGCAGCGTTTGAAACTGCGCCTACGCAGGCTGCGCCTATTGAAATCACAGTCCACTCGGTTAGGGTTAGGAGGGACGCCGGTGAGAGTCTAGCCTCAAACTCAGTGACTGGGCTCGAGAACGGTCTGTTGCCCCTGGGGTCGAGTGTTTTTTGGAATGGTGTATAGACCTTTCCAAAAAGAGCGCTCTGGCCGCCGCCATTTTGCGAATCGAGCGACCCCTATCAGCCAGAAATTTCTGGCACCCGCCTGAGCTGTGGAAACCCGGTCAGCGTGACTCCCCACCTGCATTGTGCATTAGGAGTTCGCCGGCTTTTCTTGAAAGTTTTTACTTTATTTGCCTGTTTAGGATGCTTACCCCTTTGTATGTTATCTTCCACTGTGAGAACCAGGGAATACCAGGGCTCGTAGCCCGCTCGGCCTTCACAGGAAACGAACGAAGAGAGCGAACGTCAAGCAACCCGCGACGCAGGCAGTTCGACGTGCTTGGAGGATTATTTCCGTCGAGATAACCTCCAAAAAGCCTTCCCGGGTGTGTTCCGGGTCTTCGCGAAAAATAGCTGATAGGGTCGGGTTCGGGGTGTGGGGACGGAATAGACACGTTCGTTCATTTGCTTTGAAGCCGTTCAAAAAAGCTGCTCTCTTCTACATGTTCCCCAAAACGCGCCGGATTCCGTCCGATTGTTGTGAATTGGCTATCGTCAACACTGTATATTGGATATGCTGTGTTATTTGAGACCTTTCTCAAATCCTGTTCGGATAACGCGGCACCGTGGGGTACGTACAATATATGTTGTTCGATTGATGAGACTCGTTGAATTTCATGTTGTGGGCGGGGAATATCCATGCAGTTCGGATATCCTGTGTGGCCAAATATTTTGACCTGTATAGATTGACACGGCTGAGTGTACGGTGCCGTGAAACGATGAACATAAAATGAAACAACCATTCCAGTTGCATTTGTTCTGTCGCGCACGGACTCACCAAAACAGCTTTCATTTCTTTGTTTTTGTTCCAAAAAATAGAGCACTGCTTTCTCAAATACCTCTATAAATTATGTTCGTCACAGAACACAAAATAAGAAAGAAAACGCGGCAATTTAGCCTCCACCAGCGTCCGGAATTGCGCCTACGCAGGCTGCCACAGCCTACTGACGAGAAACTCCACAGCTCAGCGCAGTCGGGCAACACTGAGGTACCCTCTCAAAACCAGGGACGCGCGCTGTAGGCGGCACCATTTTGTTCGACAGCAGCGCCCTCTCCACACATCCGGGAAGTCCAGCGGGTTCGGCGGGGTAAAACGAGAGAGAGGGCACGCGCCAGACTCCGCTAGCAGACGACAAACCGGGAGGTTGCCGTTCTCCATCTTTGGGCTGTATCGGCGGGCTCTACCGAACATCGAACTCTCGCTCGTGGTTGCCGTTGTGAAGTGGTTCGCGTTCTTAGAATAGTTGTGGCTACTCCAAAATCAGCCTATAGCTCCCTGTTGTTCTATTTCGGTAAATGATCAACTAGCATATATTTTTTCCGTTACTTAAATAGCAGTTGAGACAGCCGGCAGTACTACCCTCAACTACTCCGTGTATTACGGCAGGAGAGCACGTCTTATTTATTATTTCAGACTTCCACTCACGGTCGCTAAAGGCCTACACCAGTACGAACTTTTGTATAGTAAAAAAGGTACAGCAACCGGATTTTCTTTTCGCCAAAGAGACCGGCCAATTTGACACTGTTTTCCCTATTTTTGTTTTTTATTTCCACGCAGGTAACAGCGCAATTGGACCCTGTGAGTCTTTTTATCTAGCATAGTATTACACGATAACTGGCATACCAATATCTGCGCGTCTGCGCTTGAAAGTTCCAAAATGACGCGATTTTAAACAGAGTTTGCACGCCAGCCGCACGCTAGCTACAGCCCACTCGGCGGAGCGGACGAGATGCGGGTGAGAGGGGGAGTGCATTTTTTTAGAGCGCAGCTCTTAGGGGCCCGTTTCCGGCTTGAGCGGCGTCGGCGTCGCCGTCGCCGTCGGCGTAACCGCGCGGTGCATCATGGGAAATGTCCCATAATGCACCGCGCGAGCCCCCCACCGGGGTCACGTGACCTCGTGGGGGGGCACGTGACCCCCCCGAGGTCACGTGACCCCGGTGCATCATGGGAAATGTCCCATAATGCACTGCGCGAGCCCCCCACCGCGGTCACGTGACCTCGTGGGGGGCACGTGACCCCCCGAGGTCACGTGACCCCCCGAAGTCACGTGACTCCCCTGAGGTCACGTGACCCCCGCCGATGTCGCGTGACCCCCAATGACGTCATCGTCACTGATGACGTCGCCGGCATCCACATCGTCATCGTCATCATCACTGATGACGTCACCGGCATCCACATCGACATCGTCATCATCACTGATGACGTCACCGGCATCCACATTGTCATCGTCATCATCACTGATGACGTCACCGGCATCCGCATCGTCATCGTCATCATCACTGATGACGTTACCGACATCCGCATCGTCATCGTCATCATCACTGATGACGTCATCAGTGACGTCACTGATGTCGTCACCGGCATCCACATCGTCATCGTCATCGTCACTGATGACGTCACCGGCATCGTCATCGTCATCATCACTGATGACGTCACCGGCATCCGCATCGTCATCGTCATCATCACTATGACGTTACCGACATCCGCATCGTCATCGCCATCATCACTGATGACGTCATCAGCGACGTCACTGATGACGTCACCGACATTCGCATCGTCATCGTCATCATAACTGGTGAAGTCATCAGTGACGTCACTAATGACGTCATCGGTACCCGCATCGTGATCGTCAATGATGACGTCATCAGTGACCTCAGTGATTACATCATCGGCATTGGGGGTCACGTGACCCCCAAGGTCACGTGACCCCCCAAGGTCACGTGACCCCCCTTGGTTAGTTTAGCCCCCCCCCCCCAGTGCCCTTCCCTCCTCCTCCTCAAGAGCTGCGCTCTAATTCGGCGTTACAGGGAGTTGTAAGCAGCTTTCACTTTTTCTCTTTTACCCTCTCTGCTATGACCCTAATGGAACGGTCTATACAACTGATAATTAGTGCAGGCAGCTACACAACATCGTGAGCCTCGGGTCCTTTTGCCAGGCATCGCAGCTACGATTCGAAGATCGGGCCTACGCACATAGTGTAAGCGAAACTTCCCGGCGAGACGACGGCGATCGGAAGTCGGGAGACCCGAGAACGGCCCCCGAGGCTGAGAAGCGCGCTGCGCGGTTGCATCTCCTGCGCCTGCTCGTGGGTGCGTCACGCCAATCACGTGGGCACCGCTGAGCCAACGCCGATAGGAGACACTGGTGACGTCACCCGCTACGCTCGCCCGGAGAAGTAAAAACAAACAAAAAAAAAAGGCCATGTAGATGGCGTTGAGCTCAATGTTGGTTATGCACACACCGTACCTTTGACTGCGCTGTTGGTTGCGCCTCAGTTCGCCTGCTAGAGTCAGCCGATTTCGGCAACTTGGCGCGTTCCAAAGTTTGCCGGACCATTTAGGAAACATTTAGACAGAACTAGGTCGTAATATTTGACGCGTGGTCTTCCCAGGTGATACTGAAGAGGACTGCATTGTTTTTTCAAAAACAAAAATGAAGCGGAGTTGCCCTTTAACCAACACGCTCGTTTTCAATTGTAGCACTATGCTGTCTGTGTTACTCCAAGAACCGTGCTCTCTGTCCTTAATTGTCCCTAAGTGTTTCCAATCTTTCACTGATACTTGTCTTAGAAGCTACAAAAATTTCCTCATTTTTTTAGCAGCTGCAGATTTTCTACTACTTTGATTAGCGAGAGATCGATTGACGAAACGAATATGCCACATGAGACGTGTTTTTGTAAATAGCTTTATGAATGCTTGTTTGCAGTCCTCGGTGCAAAATGCCTGTTGTGACAAGCAGCTGATAAGAAGTGCTGCAAGCACTGCAGTTACATCTGGTTGATGAGCAACAACGCCAATGTGCACCAAGAAAGAAGTCTTCATGTTCTTAACATCCTCAAAACATTTATCGGAAGGCACTGTCACGTTGCCGAACAACTCTGGTGGGAGGCCACTCGACCTCAGCATCACGAAAAACTGATGCGATGCTGTCAGCTGTGGGTCCTCCTTCTTCAGGAAACGTTTACAGACACAACTTTGTGGCTGGTGCAACAGGAACTGATGGACCAGGTAACCACTGACATAGTATAGGATATTATCTTCCACGATGTCAGGGTTGTCTGTCAGCTCTTCTTCAGAGAAACTCTGCTTCTCAACAACAACTGTGGTGGCACCAGCTCTAGCAGGTATCTGCGACAGCTGTGCCAACACAGTGCTCTTATCTAGTTCGCATTTGCCCTGAGGAAATAGCGCCATCAGTTTCCCAGCACAAATGTGTTTCAGTCCAGCATGAACTGAAACACATTTGGATTGTCATTGCAGCCATGCTTTATTCGGATCAACCCGAACAGGTTTTCAAGAGGGTCTTGCCGCAGTGTGCGAGTCAAGAGGTAGCGGAAGTCGAAGTCATGCTTGAGTTCGTCTCAGAGGAGAATGGCCCTTATAGTGATCTGCCACCCAAGGATTGTGCGAGGCTGCCGAGGTGCGTCAAACGGTCAGGTTTCAATTTACGACAAGGACTCTTGCAAAAACACAAGGTGTTCCGAGCCATCACTGATTGCATAACACAATTTGTCACTGGTCTTCGTGACAGAGGAGCTGTTAAGACAATCAAAGATCTTGTTCATCCTGTCGAGGAAATCAGCTGTCGATTTGGCAGATCCTGGCAACGAATCAAGTGCCATGAAGACTCACATAGCAACTGAGACAGACTCACTCATGACCTGACTTGCATACTTAACCTTCATGTTCCCGAATGGCTTCAGGTAGATGTGACCACCAGTATATTTTTTTTGCCAATTTGAGTTTCAGGGGATGTGAAGACTCGTACAGTTGCCTAATGTAGGTCCAATCAACAATTTCGGGTCCAATATGCCGCTTGTGAGGGGCGCGAAAATGATTCCTTGTGCACTTAAGGAGGTGCGGGGTGTCAAACAAGAAAAAAAGCTTGCATCCATCGACCAAAAAGAAAGGCGCTGCTGGCGTCACACCTAGCTGATTTGCCAAAGTAACATTGTTTGCCCCTTGGTCGCAGATGAGTGCCTTAACAAAAAGCCTGGCTTCCTGTAGCTGATTGATTAATTTCGTGACCAGATCATGAATTGTATCTGCGGATGTTTTGGTTCTGGCTACGGTGAACACTACAGGCTGTATCCAGTTTTTCGAAATGCCCGAAACAAGGATCAGGAGTGCTGTATTCGCCACTGCAGGCATCCTTTCTTGGCCATTGTCCGAATATCCAGTTATGACGTCACGTTTAGCATCATAGTCCAAATTCTGCTTAAGTGAAATTTCATCAAACATTGGTGTACAAGCACGATCTGATAGTGGCCAATTTTCAACTGTCTCTTTGAGGACATCAATGACATGAGGAATAATTCCAGTGGTCACCTGGATATTCGATAGCCAGAACTTCAGGGTCCTCACAGTTGGCAAATCCAACACTTCTGATAAAAGCCTATAGGCTTTTGGACCATGGAAGTACAGGTTCAGTGTAAACCGTCTGTACTCCTGAGGCCACCTCCTTCCTTTGTTTTTTACACCCTACATGTTCACATATGTAGACACCAATTTAAAGAACTCTTCGCTCACATGTGGCCAAATTGTGCCTAAGGCACTCAACTTGGAAACCTTTTCGGCTTGTTTTTTGCTCAACCGTGACAGTGCCTTCCGATACTTAACATTGGAGTGCTGCAGGTGCAGAATTAATACTAAGTTGTACAGGTTGAAAAAGTGTGTGCTAAAGTTAAACACTACAAAGATATACTCAAGGCAGCCCATCTCATTCCTGTCCTAACAAAACTAAGGTGAAAATCTATTCACATATCAAAGGGGCTTACATGGAAGAGCAACGGGCGAATGCAGGGGATCTGGGTCCAGCACCACGTTGACAGTCTCAGGGCAGCCTACAACAATAAAATGGCTATGATTATTTTTCGAGTATTTGCTCACAAAAATTAAATGAAATGTAAACAAAAGTGACTGTTGAAGGTTCCCAAAAATCGTATTATCTTAACCATAAAAGGTTTTAACAAGAAAACTCTATGTTTTGTAAAACCCTATAGCAATTTAAAATAAGTCAATTTCTTTTTCGTAAATGGGAGGGAGGGAGAGGGAGTTCTTGGGTTTTTTATTTTTAAACTGAGAAACTTTTGACATGTGTATTACTGAGGTGCCTTAGCAGTGACTCTCTCGGTGCATCTTCGGGAGCAGATGTGGAAGGCTCAGAGGACACCAAGTCTGTGTCACTTGAAATTAGTCTTATTAGGTGGAGCTCCAGTTCAAGCTTGTTACATCTGAACCCTAGAGCTAAGATACTAGTCTGTTATCAGCAATGTGTCCAGATTGCTGATATCAATGCATTGATTCAGCTGATTAATGTAACAACCAATGTCACCGACTAGATAGAGATATTTACAGTAAACAGAAACCAAAGCTGTAACAAAATGGGAGTTCTTGCTTCTTTAAACCTGGTACTCAAACCTCTCAATGCCCTTTTGTTTTTCTAGTGTGTTTTGGAAGTTGAATGTACCCTCACAGAAACGAAAAGGCCAAAAACGAAAAAAAAAGAGAAAAAGTTTGTCTGAGGGGATTGCAATATGGAGTGAATGCTGACAATATTAATGGTGCCTGGTTGACCATTATCATTAGCTCTTTTGCTAATGACGCTAGAATTATTAAGGTGACTCACGCAGTGGCTCTCTCGGTGCATCTTTGAGAGCAGTTGTAGAAGGCCCAGAGGACACCAAGTCTTTGTCACCTAAAATGAGTCTTATGAGGTGCAGCTCTAGTTCAAGCTTGTTACATCTGAACCCTAGAGCTAAGATACTAATATATTATCAGCAATGTGTGCAGATTGTTGATATTAATGCATTGATTCAGCTGATTAATGTAACAACCAATGTCACCGACTAGATAGAGATATTTACAGTAAACAGAAACTAAAGCTGTAACAAAATGGGAGTTCTTGCTTCTTAAAATCTGGTACTCAAACCTCTCAATGCACTTTTGTTTTCCGGTGTGTTTTGGAAGTTGAATGTACCCTCACTAAAACGAAAAGGCCGAAAACGAAAAAAAAAGAGAAAAAGTTTGTCAGAGGGGATTGCAATAAGGAGTGAATGCTGACGATGTGCCTGGTTGACCATTATCATTATCTCTTTTGCTAATGACGCTAGAATTATTAAGGTGACTCACGCAGTGGCTCTACAGGTGCCTCGTTGGGAGCAGAGGTGGAAGGCTCAGAAGACACCGGGTCTATGTCACGAAATGAGTGTCTTATCAGGCGGAGCTCTTGAAGTTGAACAAGTTGAAGCTTGTTACAACAAAACACTAGCAAAATATTTTATCAAATGTGTTTCCAGGTATTGACTTTAAAATTTTTGGGAAGTAACCAATTTAAACTCATACCGCATCAAAAGTTATTTGTAAATATAGGGAAGCCACTTCACACATATAGGCCCAAATAGACAAAGTTTGGCCAATGGCAAAAAATGAGGGAAGTTCATTTGTAATATGGAAATACATGACTTGAATTAAGATGAGATGACTCATTGTTTTCCTGAAAAAAAAATCGAGCAAAATTTAACATTCAGAGCAGTTAATAACATTGAATAAGATGAAATGATAAAAAACATATAGCAAAATGTACCATAGCAGTTAATAAGATGTAACATGTCCCAACGGATCTCATTGTATTAATATCCGAGAAAATGACTGATACAAGGTTACATTATTATTATTATTATTATTATTATTATTATTATTATTATTTAGGAATGGCAACACAATTTGTTTTCTTACCTGAACTGGCCAGAAATTTCGTCAGAGATGGTGACTGTAGGTACAGCTGATCGTAACAATTTTGGCTTCTCAGGGTTCATACAGTCGCGACTCGTAAAGTGTTTTGAGCAGAGCCGGTATGTTTCATAGACCTGCCAACGCGGGAGGTCCACCAGGCCCAGCCTGTCTGCATAAGTCAGCCAAATGCAAAACCTACAAAAAAAACAAAAACATTTTTTACAGTTTAGTTGAGATTTGTGGCTTTGAGGTTAGTCTAAAAATAAACAATGCAAAAAAAAAAAACACGCCCTGTTTGAATTGAAAAATTAACAATTTAATGTGTTTGAAATCTTATTCTCAATATAAGTGTTACACCGTAATGCTAACAAAGCGCAGCCACAGAGCTAGCGTGCAAAGCTATGGTACTCAAAGCTTTTGGGTCCATAATACACCCGAGAAACAGATCGATCGACGCGGGAAGTTGCAAACATGGAATGCCCTCCGTCTCATTCCCAGCTCACCGAGTATATTTCTCTTAGCACGTGCAGGATTTCGTTCTGTGATTTAATTGTGACTATTGCAGCCATTGCTTCAGCAAACTTATGAATATTCACTACCAATGTGGCAGATGCTGATGTCGGAAAACTTTTAATCAGAAACTAAAGCCACCGATGATAGCCGAAAGAGCGTACCTTTGGTCCGCCGGAACTCGAAAGAACTTCACTCCTGTATGTCAAGATGAATTGTTGCACCACTTAGCGCAGCAGTAGGCGTGGTGGCGACGGGAATCCATTCCATAAACGCTTTCGAAAAACGTAACGAGTTTGACGAAAGAAAAGCCGAGCACGCGCGCATCCGCGAACCTTCCGCCAGCACGCCCTCCCAGAAACGAAACCTAGAAACCTGCGCGCGCACGTAACGGTCCACTGATCCCAGCCTCCCTGCCCATCTGAGCATCCCGACGCGCAAGAGCAGCGAGAGTGAGAGTGCCCAGACGCGTTGAAAGAGTGAAAGAGAAAGTTACGATAGCAACTGTCAAAGCCATTCACACCTTCAAAACAACTCCACCTTTATTTCACTTCATTAAATATATGAATCATATTTATTTAAAATAAAATAACAGTAATATTTATTTTCGGTAGCTGGGCCCGGTTTGTGCTCATTAATGTCCGTGTGCTTTGATGTTATCATGTGTGTAGCTTTAAGTATCCTCTCTGCAATTTCTACAGAGGCCCTTGGAGGGCATAAATTAATAAACAACATTTTCACATCCCTGGAGTTGGTTTTCGGATGTGCCACATGTTCAGGAGAAGTGGAACGAGTGCAGCCCAGTGTAACCAGTCTGCCAGTCTGGTATGTCCCATCAATTAATATTGAGCGGTCAGAGATGCGGGTGTTTTCGAAAGGTCCAGCACATGCGGTGGACATAATTCTTTGTGTAGAGACTCTGAAGGCGTAAAGGCGAGCGGAAATATGTTTATCTGATTAGTGTATCAAATATGTTTATTTCCACTTGATTACATAATTATTGATTCTTAGGAAATGGTTCCCTAACGAGTTCTTGCTGCGATCGTCTCGTGTCAGGTGTTCAGTCGTAGTAACCGTGCTCCCTTTTGTCGGATGACGCTCCTGGTACGTCTGTGTTAGTTTGGTCGAGTGGCAACTTTGACCGACAGATGCCGTCTTGTAATCAACCTCATGTGCGGCCACTGACATTTGATGCACTGAAGCTGCAGAGCTGGCTTCTAATCCGCATATTTTCCTGGTAGTTCTCTGCGTCAATGCAGCAAGCTCGGGCACGTAGTGCTTACATGGCTGTGCCTTTTGCTGTAGTGGTGACTTGATGGCTGGCAACAGGCAACAGTGTTTGTTTGCTATCCAAGCCATTTCACTTCCATTTTGTAATGGCGATTTTTTTCTGCATCCCGCGACCACTGCAACTTGCGTAAGTCTCGTGTGGCAAAGTGAAGTCGGGTGATGCTTGGGGTCCACTTTTGAGAAAAACCAACCATTCTATTTCTTCAAGTCACTCAGCGGCATTCTCCGTCAAAGTTGGAAATCGTGTGCTTCATTGCGTGGACACAGATAATTGGTGTCAGCAAATTATTAGGTATTGTCCTTGGACGGAAACCAACAACAAATCAACTGTCCTTGCATTGCTGCTCACCTGCTTTGTCGTGCTTACCTCCTGTCGGGGTGATGGGGATCAGGAGCTTCGGGGTAATGTTGGCATCAGGGGCAAAGGCCGCCGAAGATAATTCTCAATGTACCGCGGACGCACCTCGAGACGTGGTCGAAGGTCGTTCACCACAAACTCTTGCAGGCCAATTCATTGGTACGGGCACCTCCAGTAGACATGGTCGGCCTAATGCAGTGGTAACAAAGTGGTTTTCGGTAGACCATTCGCAGCACCTCCGTTTTCCTCGGTGTACTTTGTTCAGCGAGATCCTACACTGGTTCTTTCCGATGTCGGGAATGCTTCGGCGTTGGGATGTCTCGTTGAATTGGCATTGAATACTAACGGGTAGCCGGTGGTGGACGTTGTGACTTTGTGGCATAAGTCGCTCTCGGTTCATCAGATGCCGCTTTGCTCGAAGAAGTCTTCAGTTGAAATGCCTGTCGAACTTGTTCCGAAACAATCACGGCAATCAAAATAATTGCTGGGCAACTGATGGCAGAAAGTAGCTTCCTGATCTCCTCCTAGACAACAATGTGGATGATGTTGTGGATGCCCGGGAGTCTGGTGTCGAAGTTGCAGCTGGATGACTCGAGTGTCGAGACGTTGGGGAGTTGTTGACAGTGGCAGGCTCGTGCCTGCAGTGTACATTCAATGTTGGAAGCTTCGGTGATATGAACCCTTCGACTGTTGTCGTGGGGTTGCGGACAAGGCAGCCGAAGGTGCTGTCCCTTACATGAGGGGCATGGGATTCTTAGCTTCTCGTCTTCTGTAGCACTAGGGTTGGCGTGGATGCTCTATCAAGCGCAAAACATCCCCCACAAAGGCAGTGACGCTCTTGCTAGGGCCGTGTCCTGGACAGAATTCAAGAATTTGGCTCTCTCTCGTCAATGTTGGCTGATGAACGTGCACTTCAGCTCGAGCTTGCAAACTTCCCATGACGTTGAGGATTTGTGGTTCTCAAACCGGTGCCTGGCAGTTTCTTCCACGAGAAGTGTAGGTTCTGCAGGAGCTGGTTGTCTGTCCACCCACTGTGGCGGGCAACACGGTCTTATTGTTCAATCCAGCCCTCGACGTCTTCATATACCATGCGTGAAAGGGCGCCGGAGCGTGAGGTGCGACGGGCATACAAACAAGGGTGGGAGTGGACGCGGTTCGCTGCTACAGGTTTGTCATGTTGGCTTAGTCAGCTTCGTTTTTTCTGGCAAAAGACCGAATTCCGGTAGTTCCTGCTGGTACCAGCGACCGAATCGGATTTCAGGTTCTTCGTGGTGTATTTTCGAGGTTCGTCCTTGTGGTACTTTCTCGTCTTGCGGTCTTTCTGCTGGGCTCGGGATAGGACTTGGTTCACGGCTCGCCGGGGGTTTAAGACGCGAGATAGTCCGCCACCCTTGTCCCGTTATTGGGCAACTCGGCTGAGGAGTCGCCAAGGTGCACACTGAGTGAAGGGCTATGGGTAAAGTACCCAGCACCTCCACCAGAACATACGATGACAGCTGAGCATGGCCTGGAACTTTCGAGAATAGTAAATATTAATAAAAGATAGGACTGGAGCAAGCATCCGTGACAATATAACAAAACTGACAAAAGAGAGGCTGCCCTTACCACTAAAGAAGCTGCATTGCTTTAGTGGCATTCTGTTCGAATAAATTCTCTCCCTCGGGGTTTGGCGACTGCCCTGGGCGAACTGAGCTGAAATGGATGTGGGACCACTTTTCTGGTTATGAGCCGCTGCAGACTGTCGTCGCAAAGCGACGTGAACGGGTGGACTGGGTAGGTAACACGCGCAATGAAATTTCCATACGGCTTGCAATTCGCTTAACGTGATGATGGTTCTTTTGTGTCGGCGAAGCGTGCGACAGACCAGCGGAATCAATATTAACTGCAACACCTGTGCTCTGTGAAAGTGCACTTTTACGCCAGAAAAATTTGGGAAGCAGCACAGCATCACCTAAAGCATGGCACAGGAACTAGCAGCTTGAAGGCAGCTCTTCGGTGCGCCGCACACCTGTGCTCTGTGAAAGTGCACGTCTACGCCAGAACAATTTGGGAAGCAGCACAGCCTCATTTAACACGGCACGGGAACTACCAGCTTCAAGGCAGCTCTCCGGTGCGCCGCACAACCAAAGCGAGCTTTCGGTCCTCTGAACGAAGCTGCATCACGATTGCACACTGCCAAGCACGACTCATGCAATTTCCGTTGCTAACTGTGTATCCAAATATATTGCACACGCTTCACTGCAGACTTCGAAGATTCCGATGGTCAGCGAGAGCACAGAAACGTAGCCTTAAATTTTATCCTAGCTGTATCCGAATCAATCCGAGGTCCAAGCAACGTAGGGCAGATTGTCTCTTCCTTGACAATATCCCCGTCGTTCACCAGCGAAATGCACACCATTCCTCCGTATTTTCATGTTATACCTATGTCAGACACCACGCTGAACTCTGAAGTCGCTTTCGACCGGCCTGATATGACGGTTTCCGCGTCTGAAATGAACTCGCCGAGACGAACGACAATTAACAAAGCATCCAACAAGCTCCGGCCCAGCTGGGGCCAGCCGCTGCATGGGCGCTGCCATCTTTCCTGTGACGTCACGTCTTTGGTTTGGTCATGTGACGAATGGTCAAATTTGTGTACAATGGCAGCCGCCTTATAGGGGTCACTTTCGAGTGCAGACCGGAACAACGGTTTATCGCTCTAAGCCCCTCTACTTCATTGGGCCGGACGGAAGTAGCCGAGAGCTTCATCCCCCTGGATAGCCTATGGGGCAGCCATTTTTCTATCCACACACTCCTGATGACAATGGGCGCGTTAAGTTAACGCGCTCGAGCGCCCTCCAGCGGTCAGAGTGCACTCGAGCTAAACTAAACGGCATCGTCTCATTTCCGGTGCACGGTGGCGGAGCGCGCTCCGCGAGCTCCGTCGTCGGAGATGGTGCGCGAGAGCTCGAACATGTTGGTTTCCGGTGTGATGACGACGTTTCCGCTCTCGCGGCCAGTCTCGCGGTTGCTCGAGGTGGTTTCACGCGGTGGTCTCGCACGAGACGGAAGAAACATCAAAACCCCAAGCGTTTTGGGCTCCGGGCTGGGCCGCCGGGGCACTCTGGACCAGAGGCTTTTGTCGGGTGTGCGCAATCCCTGGCGAGCGAGTTCGCTTCCGAACGCTCCGCGGATGCCACCGCGCTCGCCTCGCCAAACCTCGCCGACCGCACCAACTGAACCCCGCGGCCGAAAGGCTCCGCCCTAGCCAGGAACGGCACCGAGGTAGGCCCGGTCGTGGGTAGGAGCTGCTCGTTCTGCGCCACCATGCAGTGCTCGGAGCTCTCGGCGTCGTTCGTGCTTGCGCCGAAGCCTTTAGGGACTCCCTCGGACGCGCAAGTCGCGCCTGCTTGGATGCGTGGATACTTCGACGGCGATCGCTTGGCAGCTCGTACAATCGTTCCGTCATCGTGGAAAATACAAAAATAAAAAAACATGGTGCTGGTGTAGAAAGGTATGCATACATCCTTCAGATGCTTGTCGACGTTCTTCATGTACCTTACCGCAATTTCAGGATCAGACGAGCCAATGAATTCGGCCATTCAGCCGTCATTCTTTAAGGCTTTTGAGAATTCAGAGGGCGTTCGGCGTACCATTAATCGCCGCACCAACAGCGTGCAGCACAAATACAAGCTCTTGCTGTTGCCGCCGTCTCCGCGCACTTATTTCATCGAGCTCGTCGTCGAAGAAACACTTTTTCGACGTTTCGATATACCGTAGTTTCGACAAGACGGGAGCCATGTTTACGCGCGCCAGAAAGCCGGAACCGGAAGCGTTAAAAAAAATGGGCGTCAGATGGCGCCTCGGTACTGAAGTGCGCCGTTATGCTACGCTCCGAACCCGCGCGCTCGAGCGCAGATGTCCGGAGTCTGGAGCTCACTAACTTAACGCGCCCAATAGCGCGACAGTAGCGCCCCCTTAAGTTCGACCACGAGGCGAATCGAGGATAAAAACGCGGGAGGAGGAGGAGGAAAGAACATCTATTGTCCGACAGAATTGGCATTCTCCCTCCCCCCTCGGCACCAGGCCGGGGAGGCGGGAGGCACCGCTTTAGATGCTGGCCAGGAGGTCTTGTGTCCCGGCGGCCTCTTCAGCCAGTCGGACGAGGCGGAGCTGGAGCTCAGGGTCCGAACTGCGCAGCAGGGTCTCCCAGGATTCTTTAGAAGCGATATTTAGCGCCCTCCCAGGAGAATTTAAGCATTCCCAGATTATATGGTCGAGGGACCCTCTCAACCCGCAGTGTGTACACTCGTCTGATCTTATATTCGGGAACATTTGGTTCAACAGGATTGGGTGTGGGTACGTGTATGTTTGGAGTCGTCGCCACGCGACTGCCTGCGTATTATTTAATGACGGGTCTGGTGGGGGTACCAGCCTACGTTACAATCTGTAATGTTGAGTAATTTCCCCATATTTTACCATGCGTTCACCGCTCCCTTGCCAGAGGGGGTCCTCACCAGCCCGGTGGTAGAAACCTCGAGCTAGCTCGTGAGCCGCCTCGTTGCCGGGGACGGAGGCATGTGCCGGTGTCCCGATCAACGTAATTTTCCTCGCAATTTGTCGCTGATCCAGAATCTTCGCCGCCGCAGGCGAGATTCTGCCTGCACTAAAATTTTGGATGGCAGTTTTACTGTCGCTTATGATGAAATTTGCTTCCGTGCCGACGCAAGCCAATGCTACCGCAACTTCCTCCGCCACTGCAGCGGAGCGCGTCCTTAAAGGGGCCCTGCAATCATATTTAAGCGTCTACCTTTTTTGCGGTTTCCACGTCTCTTGGGGTTGGGGCAAGCCAGCGGGCACGGAGAGAGTAACTAAATACCAGTGCGTCATATTTTAACCGGACGACGCGGAACCCTGCTCCACCGACGAGGGCGACCCGCGGTACCGAAAGCGCGCAAAATGTGACGTCTTTGGTCCTGGGCTTGTCACTGGTCAAAGCCGCTAAGAGCTTTTTTTTAGTCGAGATACAAAATATAAGTGTCGCGAACCGTTTCAATTATGTATGAAAGTAGTTTTTGTTCACTATTTTAGATCAGAAAAGAAACAAATGCAGTTTAGAAAGTACGGAAACGAGAAATGACCCGTCGACATACCCGCCACCAAGCGGCGGAAAAAAACGGCGCATACTAGAAAAGGCTAGTGGGATGAGGCTACGACAAACGAGGAGAGTAGAAAGGTCCCGGATGTACGCTGCGGCGCTGTGGTTGTATACCGGCTCAAGAATCCGACCAGTTCCGAGCGTTCCGAAGGCCTTCGGCGCGGGCCCTGTTGGCGATTTGGCCATTTGGCGGTGCGTCAGCGCGAAGTGGCTCCCGTTGTGAACTGATATTTGGCCCGTGTTTGCTGTCGTTTGTGGCCAATGAAATGTTATGCCGAATTAGTGTTTAGTCGCGCTGCAAATGCAATACGAGCTGCCCTGGCCGCCCGCTTTATACAGCCTATCCAACACGTGCTTTAGTGGCGCCCTCTCGAGCCGTCGACACGGAGTGCGGCAGCCGTATGCGCTCGATGAGCTCACTACTCCTCCTCTAGCTCAAGGCCACTCAAGGCAGGACCTACGACGTCATGAAGGAGGTTATCTTTTGCTTGTTTTTGTAATTCTAATTTGCCTATAACTTTTAAAATAAAGCGAAATTTGAAAAAAGAAAAGTTGGATTAAGTTACTACGATCAGTACGCTCAGGTTCAGTGCAAATTAAAGACCAGTCAAAAAGTCATTGCAGGGCCCCTTTAAGGAGACTGCCGTAACGGCATTTCCGCGGCCATCGACTACCGCGGCTACCGCTCGTCCGTCGTGGCCACAAGCGGCGTCCACATACGCTACCTGCTCCGAGGGCAGCTCCCTATACCGGAGACTAATGGCCTCTGCTCTCTTCTCTCTTCTGATCTTATTATGCTCGGGATGCATATTCTTAGGTAAAGGGGGGATGGTTAGCCAGCTTCTGATTCCCTCCTTAATTTCTGCCTTCAGGATTGGGCCCCTCTGCGGATTGATTCCTACTTTAGCCAGGATAGTCCTGCCCGTTTTTGTGGCGCACAATCTCTCAATCTGAGATGTGCGCACCGCTTCCGCCAGTTCCACCCACGTGTTGTGCATCCCGAGCGCCAAAAGTCGCTCCGTGGATGTGCACGTGGGCAGGCCCAGCGCGCGCTTGACGCATCTACGTATTAATCCGTCAATTTTCATTTTTTCTGCCGACTTTAAGTCGAGATAAGGCGTAGAGTAGCTAACTCTGCTGAATATGAAAGCTTGTACCAGCCTCATTAAATTCTTTTCTTTTAATCCTCGCCCTTTGCTCGCAACCCACCTGATGAGGCTCAGTGTCTGCATCACGTGGCTCTCCAATCGCTTTAGAGTCTCTCCGTTGTGGCCGTGAAACTGGAGAACTAGGCCGAGAATTCGTATCTGTTCTACTTTTGGGACCTCTGCTCCCGCCACCTGAATTAGAATATCCGACGGTGCCTTACGCCGGAGATGCTTAGGGTTGTAGACGAATAGTTCCGGTTTTTGTGGCGAACAAGCCAATCCTCGCTCGGCCGCGTACCTCACGATTGTGTCGGTCGCCGCCTGGAGCCTTTGTTCAATTTCCGAGTCACTACCCTGGTTGACCCATAAGGTAATGTCATCTGCGTAGAGGCTGAATTGTAGCCCCTCGATGCGTTCCAACTGCCCGGGGAGCGCGCACATGGCCACGTTAAAGAGGAGGGGGGACAACACCGAGCCCTGGGGCGTGCCCCTGCTGCCCAGCTCAAGAACGGGAGATTCGATAGATTGGAATTTTACGCAGACCGTCCTGCCGGAAAGGAAGTTTCGCACGTAATTGAAAGTTTTAGTGCCCACATTTAGATTGCTAAGTCCGGTAAGTATCGACTCGTGCTTTACGTTGTCGAAGGCTTTCGTCAGGTCTAGCCCTAGGATCACCTTCGCATCCTTAGACCGCGAGTCGATAATGTCGTGTTCAATCTGAAGCATGATATCCTGCGTGCACAGATGAGGGCGGAACCCGATCATTGTGTGCGGCAAGAGGTCCTGCTTTTCCACGTATTCGATTAATCTCGTCTGGATGACGTGCTCCATTAGCTTTCCTATGCACGAGGCAAGCAATATGGGCCTGAGATTCCCGAGCTGCGGAGGCTTGCCCGGCTTGGGTGTTAAGGTGACGTTTGCCGTTTTCCATTGCTGCGGCAGCTCGCCTTTGTCCCAGCATTCTTGCATGTACTCCGTTAGGTAAGCTATCGGGGTATCATCCAAGTTCCCGAGCATTTTATTTGTAATCCCGTCAGGACCCGGGGCAGACTTTGTGCGGAGCCTAACTAATTCCGCTCTAACTTCCGTTTCAGTGATGGGGGCATCAAGCGCCTCGTTGTGCGCACCATCATAGTCTGGAAGGGGAGTTTGATGGGTCTCACCTACGTAGTTTTCAGTTAGTTTCTGCATGAAATCGTCGTCGCCGCCGTCAAAAGCCTGTCGAGCTTTGGCGAGTCTGATTCCCGATTGGGTTTTCGAATTTTCCGGGTCGAGCAAATGGCGGAGCATACCCCACGTTCTAGCGAGGTTCATCTCGCCTTCCATCTGGTCGCATTTGTTGCCCCAATTTTGTTCACATAATTTAAAGGAGTAATCCTCAATTTCCTTGTTGTGTCGCGCTAACCTTCTCCGGAGGGTGCGGTTCCATTTTTGTGTACTTAGACGTCTTTCCATGCTTTGCTTAGCCTCCCACATATGCAGGAGGCGGCTATCGGCAATCTCGGGGGCGTCTTCACCTTCTAAGGTTTTGGTAACCTCCCCGACGTTCGATTTTAGCTGTTCCGCCCATTCCCCGATGTCGCAAATGGGCTCCCCTTCCTGGTTGGATCTGATTGTTCTAAACTGGTCCCATTCGACGGTGGCTGGCGCGCGTGCCCTGCGCGTTTTAAGGCCTTCTTTGAGAAGGGATACCAGTATGTAGTGGTCGCTCCCAAAATTTAGCTCTGAATTGTCCTGTCGTCCGTGTTTCTTTATTGTCCTCGTTTGTTCGCGCTTTTTAACCTTTTATTCAGTAATGGACCAACTAGCCCAAACCCAATTTTAATGCTCTGGAGCTGGAACGCCCCCTGGACTGGCTTCTTCCCCTGGAGTTGGCCCGGGAGCCGGATCGGCCTCTGGGTTCCACCGGATTCCTTGTATCCAATCTTGGGAAGGACTCGTCTCTGACCTTGTAGCCCTTCGTCTTCGGCTCTCTCGGTCGGCTCTGGCGTTCCGATGAGTCGGTCTGACGTTGTTTCCGCTCCCACTGCTTCTTCTTGACGACGTAGGGTGTCCGGAAAATCTCCCGGCATTTCTTGTCGCCCAGTATATGCCCTTTGCCGCACAGTTGACACTTGGACTCGCAGCTGTGGTCCTTCGGTGGCCTTTCGAGACCGCACCCGCGGCACCTGACGTTCTTCCGGTCGGGGCAGACGTCGTCCCGATGACCCAGGCGTCCGCAGGCGGTGCAGATCTCAAATTTCTTAGAATTATAAAGTTGGCATCTCAATGGGACGCCTCCAAAAAAGATCCATCTTGGTACCGTGTTCTCTTCGAACAGTAGCATCACGGCCTTCGACTCCTTGCCCAATCTTCTGACTCCCAGAATCTTAGGGTTGTCGCGGCGGTCGAGTCTGGTCTTGATGTCTTCTATCGTGTAGAAGAGTGGGATGTCGTATATCACCCCCTTGCCACAATCCTCCGGGGTGGCCACGTATAGCAGAGGTTTCGACACACTCTCCGTCGAGCATTATATCCTTGATGCAGGCGTACTTAAGCTTTCGCTTCTCGCACGTGGTCCCGACGAGAATGGACTGTTGTTTCAAGTTCGGCGAGAATATATCGTCGCCCTCTTTTTTGGGATCGATCCCGGCTGCGGCTTTGATGACGTCGCCCAGGTGGGCCGTCCCATATTGAATCAGCTTCGTCAGGCCTCCGCGCGGCCTGAGCACGATCTTCGCCGCCTCCGTCGGCATGCGCATCTGCCTGCGCTCTATGGACTTCAGCGCCATCTTTCTACCCATTGCCTTTGTCGGGGCGCGGCTTTGGTCACTTTCCCGCGTAATACTTTCCAACGGGACAATCTTCGATTTTCGGCTGGTAAACCATTGGCTTGGCACTTCCAGCTCCTCGGGTCGGATGAGCTCACCCTCAACAGTGACCTCCACGTTTAAATTCTTCGACGGCGAGCGCCGATTGACCCCGGGTAGGGCCGCCGCGGACTCAGTCGACTCAGTAGGCTTAGCGCGGTGAGGCGCCCGTTAGGTTTAGATGCTCCACATGCGACGCGGATCTCGAAAAGCTGAAAAATGGCGAAGAAGTGGTCCACTTGCCCAATATTTTGTGCCTCCGTGGTCCTTGCGTACTCCACCGCTCGATTCACCGAAAATCTGGGGTGAAAACTTCGAAAAGCTACGGAAATCGACGAAAAATCGCAGAGCCCGTGTGAAATGCATTCACACACTCGTACTTCGTCGTCATCCTCAAAAACGCGGGAAAATATTTGCAGAGCATCTTTCAGATAATTTGTAGGTGCATTTACTTATTATGTATATATTTATTTTGCAAAATCTTCATTCAGTAATGAAATATATTTTACTTTCATCATTAAACTTTACAAAGTTCACATAACCGCTTGAGAGAAACACGGGAGGACGATACACGAAATTACGCCAGCTCTTGAGTCTCTGGAAGCGTGTTTTTAATGCGTTAGCATAAGAACGCGCTTTCTCACGAAAACCCGCCTGTGTCTGTCCGGGCGTCCATTTGCCAGTGCCATGAATAACTTTGCCAGGAAAGTGGGGTGGTGAGAAGGAATCGCGTAGGCGGCGGGGACAGAGGGAGGGTGACGCGTGGTGATGTCAGCGCTTCGAACCAATACGAGCGTCGCACAGCTGGCGTGGAGCTAGAGACGAACAGGCACTACGCCACTTTGGAATGCGGCCCAGCGGCTCTAATCTGTACACTTGGTTAAAAAGATGGCGAGTAATTCAACCACCGTGATTGGACGGCGCCAAGCTCACGCTCGGCGCCGGCTTATCACGTACTCTAAAAAAAAGCCTGTGCATCTACTTTCACGCACAACACTCGGAGTGCCAATCAGCGCAACATACGGAGGCAGCTCTGCGAATGACAATGCCGAAACATCTGTTTAGACCAAAAAACGCAGACTAAGTTGTGACATTAGGCAATGCAAGCGTGACGTTTTGCATTGCTTAACGTCACAACTCAGACTGCGTTTTTTGGTCTAAACATGTTTCTGCATCGTCATTCGCTGAGCTGCCTCCGTAAGTTGCGCTGATTGGTTCTCAGAGTGTTGTGCGTGAAAGTAGACGCACAGACCTTTTTTAGAGTGCGGATGCAGGATTACTCGCCGATGTTTTCGCCAAGTGTCCAGATTAGAGCACCAGCACAATTGCTGCTCCGGCGATGGGTATGGCTCTTTCCACGAGTGATATGGGTGACCGTATCCAAAAGCAACGACGGAAGAAAGCCGAGGCCACGTGTCGACGACGTCAGGCCAAGACATAGAAACAGCGGAAGCGTCGTTTGGCTGCCGCCGCAGAGGCAAGGCGGTGGATGCGTGCAGAGGAAATAGAAGAGTAAAAACAGTAATAAACGACAAGAAAGTGGTGATAAACGAACGGTAAGGGGTTCTAAACAAATGGAAAGGGGTGAAAAGGGGATAAGAAAGAACTAGTGCTCACGCATTTCCATCGGGTGAATCACACTTTTTTTCCGCTGATTGGCAGTGTCAAACATCAGGTCTCGGGGTATACCAAAAAGTACTCTGTGCTCAGATAATTGATGGGAAGGCAAATACACGGAATGGGCAGAAAGAGATATAATAAATGGTACTTTTTCTAAACAATCCCTTACACCAACGCCTTACTGCAAAACAGAAAAACAACAGATGCATGCAATTATATTTCTAATTATAGGTGAATGCACGAAAAATCGGCACATATTCTTAGAATCCTAACTAACATAAATCACATTTCATCAGCTTGCATGAGATTGAAACCCCGAAATACTCCCTCGGGAGGCAAATGTTATATTCGGTTCTACGTGCACTTGTTTTGGGTCCTCACTTTACAACTCTCTGGCTTATTAGTCCTGAGCTGTAACGTCTCATTAAGCTGACGTATATCGTCGCGAGACTGCTATAAATGCTGCACAACTTTACAATTTGGACATCTATAGCTTGTGGTGCGAACATCGCATTTCATCAGAAAGCGGAACTGTTTAACACGGTGTACACATGACGTCATCACACACAATGCTGGTGGTCATTGCGATTTATTCTTGCTAAGAAAATCAAATCTGATGGTGCAAAATGCACGGCGCACGAGTTTCGCACTCAGGGCAAGTGAAGTGTTTGAAAGGCACAGATTATTATGCTTAGTGTATCGTCGTGAGGAAAGGCACGAGCGTCTGGCACGATAAAAGTGTGCTTTCTGGCAAAAGTGGTTTTGGAAACAAAGTAGCTTTCAGGGCCACCCGTTTTGGTCTGCGTCGAAGATGCGGGGCAGAGGAATTTTTACAACAGAGTGTTTTTAAAACAAACCGCCTCCCCCCCCCCCCCCCCCCCCTTTTTTTTTTAATGGTTTTCGTTTCTTTACTAGAGAAAACTTAATTTCTGAAGGACGGCTTCCTCCGCTTGGGTGTGTTAATTCGGGATTTACAGTTGTCACTTAATTGTTAACAGTCCTTGATTGCTTTTATTTCGCACCCAAGTGTGAATTTTAAATAAAATACAGAGGTAGCCAAAACTTGGAGAAGAACTAGAGAACGACGCTCTGTGAGAGTTAGAGCAGCTGCCAACGTTTGGGTGTCCCTCTGAGGGATCTTTCTTTTCAGTTATCCCTCCCGTACACACATGTAGTTCTATGAAACATTGGATTAATAAGTCATATATTGTCCTTTCCCTTCTTCTATTGTCATTGACAACTCTCCAAGGCAGTTCAGCAGCAGAAAAAGTATGTTTGGGTGTGTACTAAATAAAAAATAGATCGCGCAACGTTTCTTGTACTTTCAGTAAATATCGCTAAAAAATACTACCTTACGTTGATAGATTGCAACAACATCCAGTAGTTCTCCTCTACGTGCAATGGTGGATCCACAAAAAATAAGGGAAAGAAACATCTTTCCCCTCAACTCGATATTAGAACAAGCGGCCACATGATCTGACACTAATTATATACCTTCAGTGTTCATCACGGTCATGCGCCGGAGTTGGGACGGCATAGAGCAGTATTTCTCAACCATGGATGTGTCGGGGACCCCTGCGGACCACTGGCAGTGATGGGGGACCCCTTCCAGCCCGGGGGGGGGGGGGGGGGTTAAGGGGTGACGACGTTAGTAAGTTAACACATCTGGAGCATGAAACAGGTGCCTTTTATTGATACGTAGCAGAAAAACATAAAACAAAGGTGCCACATCACTTCATTTTGGTCAGTTCATCAAAACGTGCCAACTAAAAAAAAAAAAAAAAATTTGTTGAGTGTTTTGCGGACCCCAGAAGTGGCTTTGCGGACCCCCTGGGGTCCGCGGACCCCCATTTGAGAACCACTGGCATAGAGCATGGGCTGAGCTTCAGATGTTGTTAGATTTGGCCTATTATCATCTCTAATTGAACACGAGCCGTTACCGGAATGTTTGCGGATGCTGATTGTCATGAACCAGAGCACTCGACCCGGGGTCGTGACTCTCGATCCGAGCACTCGACTCGGGGCCGTGACTATTAATGCCGTCATGATTTCATGTTACGTCACGGTGTCAACAAAGTTAATAAATCTAGTGACTTTCTCAAATTAAATCAACTTAACGCAGTGAGTCAAGTGACGTCACGGGGTCACGTGATGTTAACATTAAGCGACAGCATGTTTTTGAACAATGACGTCACGTGACACATCGTCAACTGATACTGATACTGCTGATACAAAAGCGCCACGAAAATTCATAATTTATTATACACCAACTCATGTTTACAAACAAACCGGAGCGCCCCTAGCGGACGCCACCGGCGCCGCGCATGCGCGGTGGACGGTGGGCAAGAAGCCCGCCGTCGCCCATAAACAAACCATTGAATTGCGTTGTTGTCGGCGTCGGTGTGAGTCCCCGTGCTCCTTTTCGCGTTGGAATCGTTGATTCTACGTCCTCCTAACAATGTCTGACTACTTGAGCGGCTTCAGCAAAACTAACGAAGCAAAACTTTGCGTGAATGATGTGACGTGCGGCGATTCATTTCACGTGGACGCCGCAGAATGGGCGCTAAAGCCCGACTCCCGCGATGAGATTCTGCTCGCTAGTTTCAGTCGCGACGTCGCTCGCACTGCAAAAGCGTGGACCGTAGCTGAGATGGTGGACGTCGACACTGAAAACCGCAAGTAGAATCGGGCATTACAAGTCGGTGATGGCCACTGGTAACAATGATCAACATCTTCTTGTATCTGCTTACACTTGGCCTACTTACCCCAACCAACCTTCAAAAGTGTTTTGAGGCGTGTACTTAGTTCTTATCGCAGTTACCGGGTCAAGGTTTGGTTTACGGGCCGCTGTCGTTTGAACGAGCTGACGACAGTTCGAACGGATGCGCAAGGGAGTGCGGGCAAGAAGCATCGCGTCCAGCGTCAACAAACCATTAGAATGTCACGTTGTCGGCGTCTGTGTGAGTCTGCATACTCTTTTTCGAGTTGGAATGGTCGAATCTACGTTTCCATAGCAATGTCTTACCACTTTAATCGCCTGAGTGAAAGTATCAAGGCTCGTTACGCCGCTAAACTTTCCGTAAATAATTTGACGTGCGGCGATTCATTCGCATGAACGCCGCAGAATGGACTCCAAAGCCTTGATGAGATTCTTCTAGCTACTTCCGGTCGCGACGTCGCTCGTGCTGCAAAAGTGTAGAAGGTAGCGGCGATGATCGACGTCGATACTGAAAATCGGAAGCGGGAACAGACCAAGCGTAACAAGTCGGTGATGGCCACCGGTACTAATTATCAACATCTTGTATCTACTGTTTACACCGAGCCTACTTAAGTCTTTTGAGGCCTGCAATTACTTCTTATTGCAATCACCGGGTCAAAGTTTGGTCTACGGGCCGCTTTTTGTTTGAACGAGCAGACGACAAAAAACAGACAAGTTTGAAAGAGCAGACGAAAGTTCGAACGATCAGGCGGCCGTGTGAATTTGAAGACGCACTGAACCCATGGTAATTCGGACAACTTGGCGGTTTTCTCTCGTTCATGTTGGAACAAAGCAAATAGATCTGGCGACCACAAAGTGTTGCCCTCACTTGCAATCGTAGTTCGACAGCGTCTGGTTTGGCCTTTTCACGGCTACTATCCACGTTCTCGGACGAACGGAGGGGGCAAAAACATATGAAAACTGATCTTCAAACCTTTCTAGACTCTCTTGGTACAGCCCCCGTCGCAGCATTTTGACGAAAAGGCAGGTTTTTTGTCTCGTTTCTTCCGAAGGAGCACAGGAATGCATATCTGGCACGGCGACTTCTGCCCACCACCCCAGACCGGAAGTGCGTCCGGCGCGCCACCACCGCGGCGTGACGTAGGAGAGTTGAGTTCGTGTATACATTGAAATTTGGTATATGACGATTTGATCAATACATAGACATGAAGCTGCCAATAGGAAATATCCAAAATGTACAGCGCCACCTGCTAGCCGCGAGAAACACTAGGTCGGCCATCTTGTCTAGGTCAATAACAACCGCTGCCGGACGCCTTCCTACATACTCGTATATTCCGTCGGCTCGGTTTTCTTCCGGCTACATGTCTTTACATTGCTGTGTCGTGCACTGCAAGGAACGTGGAGGCACCGACAGCGATGGCAGCAAGGTATGTCAGAAACGTTCAGTGTGTAAATGCTATTTGAGTGATTAGAGGGACAAGATAAAGACAGGAGCGATCTTTTCCTTCGTAAAGTGACCAGAAGCAGGTGCAATTTACCGCTAATACAATCCAAACTCCGGGTCCCACTGCTTGTACATCATTCAGATTTCAATGCGAGTTACCATGACATTTGTGCTTCGTATGCTGCACAGCAACCAGTTCGAGGACGCGCTTGGGACGGGGCACACGAAGCACGGATAGGCGTCACGGTGACCCGCGTTTGAACAGTGCATGAAGACTGTCTTTTGAATGTTGTGGAAGCAGTCTGGGCAAGAACACAGGCATTTTCAATGTGCAGGAGTTGTGTAGCGTGGGGACGGCAACTTTGTAAGCCTTGTCGACTTTCATATCTCCCGTGACGTATTTGCGAGGAGTGTGCTTACTTGCGACAAATTTGTGAAGGGTGTTAGCAACAGGGTTGTGTTGCCTCCTCCACTATTGACGTGGTTATCCGTTAGCTGAACTCAATAATATTGAACGTGCGGATCAAAAACAAGTGGTACACTGCCTTTGCTGCAATCTGCGCAGAACGATATATTTTCCTTATGACCCGTTAGGAGTATAGTATTACCAAAGTAGTGATGCAGTGACTCGTGCATCCGTATAGGGAGGATTATATCCGTACCCCACTTCCAACTGGAATAGTCAGCTAGAGTAAAAGGCAAGTACATGAGCGAATGCTGCATGCATTGTGAATACTGCGAATCATTCTCATCTGTTTTTACATTATTGTGCAACAACTATCACTGCTCAGAATAGGTATGCACCAGAGCCCTGTATATGTTGTGATCCCCCTGTTATGCTAGCAAGTCATTTTGGCATGCAAAATGTTGATTCTGTAATGACCTTTTTTAAATCTTCTGAAGGTATCCTTTCACGGTTTCCCGAGGCATGATGTGCTCTACAAGAGATGGATTATTGCCATCGAAAGGGACGAATGAGTTATTTTCAAGTGACACAGTTCACAAAAGTTTGTTCACACCATTTCTAGGAAAGTGACTTCATCCCTGGAGTAGCGAGCGGCAAAAAACTTCTCCGAAACACAGCAGTGTCATCAGTGTTTTTCTTCCACGGGCAGTGCAAAGTTCGTAAGCCACCGAAGCAGCGTGCACTGCCACTGCTTAGGAGAACTGTCAAACTACCAGGTCAAGTGTTACCAACACAATAACCTACTGACAATGATGGCGGTGTTGTAAACCAGGATGCAAGTACTTCTAGTAGCATTCACATGGAAGCAACTGAAAGTTTACTGGAATCGACTGGCCGGAGCTCCTCATGGGCGAATTTGGAAGGTTTTGCAACTTAAGTCAAGGAGCAGGAGAAGGAAATCTCGAATCTTCGCTACGAGTGCAGTTCTCTTTGAGAACAGCTCGGTTCAGCGAAGGCCACAGTTCGCAAACTCCAAGCAGAGAAAGAGTCTCTGGCATTTCGGCTTGCAAAAGAAAGAGAAAGGACATAGATGTTTTGCATAAAACGTTTCAAGGACTCCGAAGAATACATCATGTTCTGCTGTCGGTTACCAAGATGTGAACACTGCGGGGCCTTGCTTCGTTTTCTAGGCCCAGAAGAGAATGGGTGCAATGTCTTGCTTGCCGAGGGCGACTGCATGTGCGACCCAATGTAGCAGGGGTCGTGAAACAAATCTAAGCTCGGAGAATGAGCTATTTTTGGTTCTAGTGCGGCAGCGCCTTGAGGCCGACTTAGCTGACAGGTCCTGCATCGCACAGTCAACAGTTTAAAAAATATGCACTTTATGAGTAAATTCTATGTACCTTAAGTTATCCACCCTGCCTCTATGGGCTCCGAGAAAAATAATTGATGCAACAATGCCAGCTGAATTTGCTCAAAAATAAGCGTCGACGAAAGTGATCTTGGACGCCACCGAGATAAAGTGTGAAGTGCCGTCTTTTTTCTCACTTCAGTGAAGTACATATTCACCATACAAGTCATCAAACACATTCAAAGGTTTTATTGGGATCTCGCCTAATGGGCTTGTAACCTTTGTTTCAGAGCTCTTCACGGGATCTATCTTGGACAAGGAGTGTACGGTCAGAAGTGTATTCCTTGTGTTGGACTTCGAGCAGACTGATTCTGCGATGGCTGACAAAGGGTTTCTTATTGAGGGCTTGTTGCAAAACTAAGGCATTAAGCAAAACTTGCCCCATTTCTGAGAAGCAGCACATTTTCAAAAGACAAAGTGCAGGAGACAAAAGAAATTGCTTCGCTCATTATACACGTCGACCGCAGGATACAAGGAATAAAAAAAAATATCTGATTTTTGATCGGCCAGTCCCCCCCACCTTTGGCGCCGATAGTCAATCAGATTTGGACTGTAATAGCTATCTTGACAAATTTTCAATCGCCTCCTATTCAACACTAAGATGGTATTGATGTTTTGCATGAGCATTCATGCAATAGCACCACAAAGACAATGTAGTACCTTATTTGGGCCATCGGATCATTTCATGCCACCTACTAACATTTAATCACACTCAAGTTATTAGTGCAAGATCAAAATTCCTATTAGCACAAAACTCCTATTAGCACGTTATGCCAGGCTATGGACATTACTATCTGCCAGCAAAATGTACACGCTGATGTGTCATGCTCCGTTAAGTGTTTTTGCTCGTGTGAAGCAACAGCCGGCAGAATTCGTGTTGTTTAATCTTTTTTATAGTGCCTTTTAATTCTGATTTTGAATTTGTAAAGCTGAATGATTAAAACTACTATTTCACCATAAGAATCGTAGTGAAAAGAGGCTCCTTGCATAACGCTACCGATTTCGCCTTCACTTAAGATGACAATACCGTACATGCTTGCAAGATAAGTTATTTCCTAGAGTGCTTCAGACATCTGTATATGGTGGCGCTCGTCCCCACTGAGACGGCACGAGCTACCATTGTAAGGGTGTTGATAATGATTGGGGTATTTGGCGCAAGGGCAACTTAGGCCATATTGCGCCAAACAAAGGTTTTTCCAAGAGGCTTAAAAGTATAATCTATAAGAACTCGAAGCTAGAGCTGGTGTAAAAAGCCAGTTTTATGAAGGAAATTTAAAACTCGATTGAATGGTACCAGTGGTTGATCGCCAAGCAGAACATATGGGTGAAAGGGAAGGTGACCTCGAAAATGTTCTGGAAAACATGATCGCCGCTCTTGGTTTAAAGATTTGCAATGCCACAGGAAGTGCAAAACAGTTATAGCTTTCCCACAGTTGTCGCAAAGTTTAACGTCCTCACCACAGAGCAGGTGCAAATAAGTCAAACGGGTATGACCGATTCGTAAGCGGCAAAGGAGAACTTCAACCTGACGGTCTTTATGGGAGGAACTCTCCCACACCCCCAGTTGGGGCTTGATAACATGAAGCTTGTTCTCTTTTTCCATACCCCAATCCAACTGCCATGACTTCATAATTGATTTCTGGATGATTGGTTTCAGGTCTTGGTGTGGCAAGCCAAGAGGCAGTTTTGGGAACTCTTTAGCAGACCCGGCAAGCAAGTCTGCTTCCTCCTTGCCGGAAGTACCTACGTGGCTAGGAACCCAACAGAATTTGATCGGGTGTCCTAGTTGAAGTGCTCAGTTTAACCGTACCCGAAGATATTGCACGAGACGGTTCTTACTTTCTGTTAAGGACGAAATGGCTAGAAGAACGCTCTGGGAGTCGACAAACATAATTGCTTTCATGATATTGTCCTCCAGTAAGTACTCAACAGCCATTGAAATGGCGTACAATTCAGCAGTAAAAATATTTGCAAGAGTATGAAGTTGTCTAACTTTCTTGAAAACAATGGAGTAAACCGCACACCCCACGAAAGTTTATGCTTTTGATCCATCAGTGTAAAAGTGCGAGTAGTCCTTGTATTTCTGTTCCAGTTCCGCAAACTCCTGCTGAAGAACGAGTGAAGAAAAAGCTCGCTTTCTGTACTTGGACAGTGACCAGTCACAAGAGATTGCCAGATGTCCCAAGGTGCAATTCTTGCACTGCTCTTCAGTAAAACAGCTTCACTAACGGGAAGCTGGAGTGATGTTGCCATGCTTTGAACTCTGAAACTCAGAGGCCGAACAATACTCGGCTTGTTTTCAAAGAGTCGGAGGGATGTAGCAGATTGGAGGGCATCAAAAGAGGGATGTTGAGGAAAACTGTATATCTTGTAAGCATAACAAGGACTCAAATATCGCCTTCGTCTTTCCAGAGACATGTGATGTGTATCAGCACACAATCTAGCCACAGGCGATGTTGCAAATGCCCCTGTGGCAAGTCTGAGCCCCAGGTGATGGACGGGGTCCAACATCTTTAGGGCAGATGGACGCGCCGAACCATAATCAATCGCACCATAGTCCAAGCGGGACCATACCAAAGAGTTGTAAAGTCGCAAGAGGCACCGTCTGTCAGACCCCCAGGTTGTATGCGACAACACTTTGCGAATGTTTGAAGAACGTAGGCATTTATGTTTCGACTCTTTCAAGTGGGGTATGAAGGTGAGCTTTTTATCAAATATTATTCCTAAAAACTTGTGGGCCTCCTTTACAGATATAGCAACGTCATTCAAGTGCAACACTGGATCTGGAGACAGGCCACGGCAGAGTGAAAAGAGAACACAGATTGTCTTTTCGGGGGAGAACCTAAAACCATTTTGGACAGCCCACTTGCTCATCTTATTGATTGTGAGCTGCAGTTGCCGTCCACAGCTGGACAGGTTACAAGAGGAAAACAATATCTGCACATCGTCTACGTACATTGAATATGATACAGATGGTGGTATAACCTTTCCCAGGCTATTAATCTTCACAGCGAAGAGTGTACTCCACTCAAGGTGGAGTACACTTAGTACTCCACCTTGAGGGACGCCATCCTCCTGGAGAAAAACATCCGACAGGATGGAGCCCAAACGCACTTGGAAGGTCAAACCCGTCAAGAAGCTTTGAATGCAGCGAAGCATGCGACCTCGGACGCCATATGAGTACAAGTCTCGAAGGATCCCATATCTCCAAGTCGTGTCGTAAGCTTTTTGTAGGTCAAAAAAGACAGAGACATAGTGCTGGCGATGGACAAATGCTTCCCGAATAGAGGTTTCCTGTGGAGCGGCCTGCTCGGCAGCCACACTGATTTTTATCAAAAACGCCCTCTGCCTCTAAAAAATATATAAGACGACGATTAATGAGTCTTTCATAGGTTCTGCCCAGGCAGCTTGTCAGAGCAATTGGGCGCTAACTTGTCGGTAAAGAGGGGTCTTTGCTTGGTTTCAGTAGAGGGATTATGTGTGCCATTTTCCAGCAGTCCGGAAAACAAGCAGCATCCCACAATAAATTAATAAAGTGAGCAAACTGCTTAGCGATTCAGGCGACAGTCTTTTTAGCATCTCGTACTGAATCGTATCCGGCCCAGCCGCAGATTTCTTTTTGACGCCGAGAGCCAACTCAAGCTCACACCGTGTAAATGGCTTGTTATAAGGAGCACCCTGACCACCAGACAAAGAAATATTTTGTTTTTCTGCTGCTGATCTAAACCTCTTAAAGGATTCACTTTGATTAACTGAATTAGAGACTTCCTGGAAGTGATCACCAAGAATATTTGCTTGTTCCCTCAGGGATGTTGCTGATGGAAAGAGGGGTATCCTGAAAGACCGATAGTCTCTCCTAATCTTCCTGAGACGATCCCACACTTCCTTTGAAGAAACGAAGCTGCTCAAAGAGGTGACATACTTTTTCCAAGACCTGCCTTTCGCTTGCCTTCGCGTCCAGCGAGCTTTGGCTCTTCTTTTCTTGAATTCAAATAAAATTCCTAGGTGTCGGATAACGTCTGAAGATGCACCATGCCTTGTTTTGCGACTTGCGTGTTGTGGTGCAGTCATCGTTCCACCACGGCTTGCACCTCTTGGGGAGTCGTCCAGACGTCTGAGGGATACAGCGTGATGCGGCATTTATCATCGCTTCAGTAACATACAGCGTAGCATCTTCAGGGCTCATATTTCAAGAACAGATGAATCAATAAAAGCTTCCAAACAAAAAAAGAGACCAATCACCCTTTTCCGATTTCCACCTTGGAAGTCGTGTCGGAATAGAAGGTAATGGCATCGTGCTTTCAAGAACAATAGGGAAATGATCGCTCCCAAAAGGGTTGTTTAAAACAGTCCATGAAAAGCATGAAAGTAAAATTGGTGATGCAATAGAAAGGTCAATAGAGATGAATGATTGATATGCTGCACTAAAAAATGTAGGTTCCCTCCCGTTAAAAAGACACTACCCAGATGACAACAAAAACCGCTCTACGACACCTCCACGTGAATCCTGGCGAGCACTACCCCACAAAGGGTGTTGGGCATTAAAGTCGCCTAAAATTAAGGAAGGTTGAGGTAATTGTTTACAAGTGACTCAAGTTCACTGATATGCAATGGAGAGTTAGGTGGCAGATAAAGAGAAACTACCGTGATCAAACGGTCAACAAGAAGGCGCACCGCTACAGCCTCTAAGGGCGTAGAAAGGGGGACCTCGGAGCAAGCAACACCATTCTGCACCACTAGTGCCACTCCTCCAGACGAGTTTGAGAAAGTTCTGTCTTTTTTAAAAAGCTGGTGCTGACGTAAAATCTGTGTATTAGTGTTATTTAAATGTGTTTCTTGGAGGCTGAGCGCAATGGGTCTCAGCTCGTCCATAAAATAATTTACGTCATCAATATTTCTGATTAGTCCACGGCACAGTTCCACTGCATGAAGTGGAAATTGGTCATTGTTTTAAAATTCAGTTAAAATTTGAATAAAGAAGAAACTGGGAGAATAAATAAAAGTTCTAAAGCTGCCGCATGTGGAAATTATTTTCGCAATGTGAGATCACCGGTTTTTTTGCTTTTCTGCTTACTCTTAATAGTCTGCCCCTCCATATCGTCTTGGTCAGACGCATGAGTGGAGATTTCTCTACACACACCCATGGCCTCAGTTTCCTCAGGCGAGGCTTTTTCTGCAGATTTGTTCAAGTTCGGGGAACGGGGCGCCATGCCCCGCCCGCGACCAGCCCCAGCCACAGAGGCAGATGAGGTGCTGGGCGAAGCGTCGCTCAAGTCCACCCGTTCCTGTCTCTTGGACGCTGCACGTGCGGCACGAGAGTCATGCCGCTCCTTCGATGATGCTCTCTCCAGGGAGTGTGGGCGAGAGTGTCGACCCTCCTCCCTGGAGGGAGATTGCGAAGAAAGAACGGTTGCGGCAGCCACCGGCCCATCCTGGGTTTGGGAAACAGCCTGAGAAGACACAGGCTGTTGCCCTGTTGTAGTGCCAGGGTTCGCACTCCGGCTTGGAAGGTCCGAAGACCGCCCAGCCGAGATTGCACGCCCCGGAAGCTGAATCTTCAGCTGAGGCGTGGGGGACTGCCGTGGCCCCACGCCTCAGCTGGGCCCACGCCTCAGCCGCCTTTCTGCACGAATGCAAAGCGACGGCGTGCTTCAGGAAAAGAAAGGTTTTCCTTAACTTTTAAAGTGAGGATCTCTTTCTTGTCTTTCCATGTCTTGCATGACCTGGAATATGCTGCGTGAGCTTCTGAGCAGTTTACACAGCGTGGGTTGTTAGTACATGCATCAGCTTCTTGGCCGGTCTTGCTACACTTTGCGCAGGTGGCCTTTCCACGGCAGCTCTGAGAGCCATGGCCAAATCTCTGGCGCTTAAAACATCTACGGGGGTTCGGCACGTAAGGCCGAACCCTGCAGCGTAGGTACCCAGCCTTCACAGCCTCAGGAAGGATGGTCGATTGGAAGGTGAGTACAACATGTTGGTCTTGAGTTCGTTCCCGTCACGACGCATGGTGATCCGCCTTCCAGCTGTGAAACCTTGGTCGGAAAGGCCTTCAACAATTTCACTCTACGAGCTGTCAAGAAGGTCATCCTCGGAGATAACTCCTTAAATGCTGTTTAATCTTCGGTGGGGAGAGACAGAGATGTCATATCCAGAAACAGATGTTAAACTAAGTAGTGCAGTACTCTGTTCGCTTGATTCGATTTCGACAAGTAGATCACCAGATGGCATTTTCTTTGCTTTAAATTCCTTGCCGACCACTCCCTCGAGTGTCTTTGCGACAAGAAAAGGCGATAATTTGGAAAGCTGTTTGTAACTTTCGGAGTGAACTAGAAACTTGGGGAATCTGGCAGGTGTCGGTGGTGTCTTCTTTGTAGCTTGAACTTCGGTGCGGACCCTTTTCTGGGGACGATCGGGGAAGGTTTTTGAACGGGAACCCATAACATGGGAAAGAAGGTTCAGTGTCCGGGTGCACCGCCCACCACGGAGTCCAACAAGGGGATAGGTAATGTGCCATAGCAAGATGGGCTTGGCTGACACAATTACTCTACCAGTGCTGCCCGGGCACTATACCCTAGTGTGGTTGCAGGGACAGGACCTGTTTCCACTCAAGGTTGGCCCTTGCCGCCTAAGGAGGTGAAAAATGAAGAGAGTGGAGAAGAAAAGAGAAAGAGGTGGGACAAAAAGTGAAAGAAGGAAGAGGAGGGTAGAAGAGGCGACTGACTGAATCATCCTGGTCGGGCTAAGTCAGGGCACCCGTCTACGAGAAGCAGGGGTCGAAGCGGTCTATTGCGTTACCCGGGGGCCCCGAAGGGTCCAAACATACCCTTGGCTCGGCTCAACCTCCAGGGTCCCTTTTTCCCCGGACACGGGTACGCCACGCACAGCCAGACGCGGGTGGGCGAACCCACATGGCTCGGGGTTCGTTGTGACGCCACTCACCAAGCACCTGCTAAAGTAGGTGTACGGGTATGGTGGCCCACGTGGCTGGGGTCCGTGGTGACGCTACTCACCAAGCACCTAGCACCTAAGGTGCAGGCACCCCCTGCGGGACACGGGGTCTGTGGAGACTTCACTCTCTAAACACCTGCTTTCACAGGTGCCCCCTGCGGGGACCATTGTAAGGGGATTATAGCAGTCCTCTTACAATAGACGCCGACATTCCTCGACGCAGCGCAGTCAAATGCGGATGTCTGAAGCACCGTTTATTTGATAGAAATGTTCTAAATGAATGCTGAACCGAACCTTCAGTTTCACAAATAAGGCCACAGAAGCGTTCAATGGGACGCTACGAACCACAAAACATACCTCATACAGCCATATCTCAATCTGATAACCGTATTAAAAAAAAGGGGGGGGGGGTACGATAGAGCGACAATTGTGACATAGCCATGGGTCTCGTTGGCCTCGTTCCCTTTTCCTAAAATACGGCCGTCCGTTCCGAAATATCGCTGTGCGAGTAATGTTGGGGGATTTGTAGCATCCCACCTATCGCTCCTGCCTTGTTTCGTGAAATCCAAATTTCGGCTCAGCATCCCTTTAAATGCAGAACGCAGTTCATTTCCGCCACAACTAGATCCTGTAACTCCTAATCTGCACAAGAACCATGTACACAACTTCCTTTTTTCTTAAGGGGACAACATGTATGGTCACCATATTTGGTGCCTTGCAGGCATTGTTATTTTACGTTGCCGTCTGCTTGTTTTGATTCCTTTGTACAACTTGTACGCAATGTACGCCCAGCAGTTTCATAAGAACTGCTTAAATAAGGAAACTAAACTCACAGTACCCTACATTTGTATATTTGAAAAAGTCAAACAACAATAATTCCAAGGAAAGATACTTCCCTCTCTAAATGGCATCTTCATAACTTAATGCAGAAGTGTTGGTATGAAAGTAATACAAAAAACAAATGTAGCTGAGTAAGGCCCTGAAGCACTGCAGGAAATCTATATGAGAGCGACCCAGCAAACTGCTTGCGACATCGAAAATGATTGCTAATGTTTGAGATAGTTGTCGCAAATGATTGCTAAAGTTTGAGATAGTTGTCAAAAATGATTGCTAAAGTATGAGATAGTTGTCGAAAATGATTGCTAAAGTTTGAGATGGTTCACGTGCTGGGTCGCCTCAACTTCCATCTTATGCATACTGGAGAACTAGGAAGTAACTCTCCTGACAACGCATGGCAACATATGCATGAAATAAAACGAATCTAGATTTGACCTCACACGAAGCCACTCTTCTTCGTCGAACCAAATGCGTTGTATGGCGATCTAATTTGTAGAGCGCATAACGAAGTCGCCCTCTGGCACTCAGTGCGGGCCATTTGCCCTAGCATTTGCGCATAGTACTGGTGGTCTTTGTCGAGCGGTGGCTCTTCATTTTCGTTGAAAGCCAAGCAGAAGTTTTGTGACTTAACGAAGTCTGGCTTGCTATTTCCCTTAGGGAGTACGGGCATTTCACTTCTAGTACCCCATACGTCAACCCTTCCGGGTCATACACAAGCCTGTCAGGGCTGGTGCCAAGTCAGGGGCAGCTGCGATGCAAAACCAGCCCAAAGTGCTGGAGGGAAACATTGTGTTCCCAGCTTTTCATGACACTGCTATAGCGGTCGCAAGCAGCACCCACGTTCTTTCGTCCATACTGCACTGCATGAACACGAGAAAAGTCTTTTGGCTCGATCAGGTTTTCCAGCCCTTCCTGCGTCCACTCGTCTCGCATCCACCTGTTCGAAGCGCGATGCAGTCAGCCGCTTTAAGGGCGCTTCCTGCCAGCACGTGCTTCTTGCTTGCTGCCTCGAGTTTAACTCCAGCTCCCTGACCTCCTCTGGGGTCACCTGGACTTTCTTAAAGGAACAAAAAGAACAAACATTTTGAGGAGCATGTTCCCTGAATGTGACGTTCACACAGCATCTGCTTAAGGGATGGTATTGCCGAGGAAGGGTGGTGCTCGCCACGAAACACCACCATAGAAATGTGTGACATGGATTTCCACTGCCACTCAGATTTAGTGGGCAATATAATTGCTGCTCTAGACGACAGACGGCTACTGTATTGTATAAGAGGCAGAAGAGTGAAGAAAGGGATCCGCTTTTCCTTGCCAATATCGGTGGTTTCCTCCTTTACACTCTCCTTTCTACCGTCCACTCCACTAATGGGGAGAGAGAGGGAAAGAAACTTCTGCTACTTTTAGCCTGAAACAGACTACAGTGACGAGCACTTCCACCACCTGCAGATCGCATTTCCCGACTTCATCAGAAGGATTATGTTTCTTTCGAGACGATTTTGATTCATATTTAACAGAGGCAAGGCGAACAGGCAGACATAAGAACACATGCCGGGTGGGAGAAGACAAAGGTGATCCCGACAGGCAGAAGGCAAAAGAGCATAAATGAAAAGGGAAGAGACGACGTAAGGTAAGAGAGTGCTCAGTTTGCCACGACACACTGCACTTGTTCAGCTGCTTGTCAGCTTCAGTTGTTTTCAGTGCAATGCCCTTTGACCACAGTGACCTTGCAAGTAATATCTCTTGCCAGATATTTTTTAGTGTATTTAAGATCTACCTGCAATTTTGGCTCCCCGGGACAAGCCATGTCAATGTTCAAAGCTGAGCAGGAGCACTGATGGCAGAAGAAAGCTGAAATTGAACGGGAGTGTCAGCCAGAGTTGTACACGGTACTGAAAAATAGTAAGGAATTACATTTACAATTACTCAAGGCTAAATTGTAATTTTTTTACAATTGCAATTACCCTCTCATAAAAGTAAGTGACCGTTATCCCCAAGAGTAATCCGTTACTTTCCTGGCGTTACTTTGAACAATATTGTCCTCAATTACGAAACAAAGGGAAGAAGGTTATTCAAGTTCTTTTTGTTGCCGCCTGTTCTATTTATTGGCCTTGAGTATTTTGAGCAACAGCTGGCTCTCAAAAGTCTCGTCGGACAATTTGCGTCATTTCTTACTGAAGATGTCGACTGCTACGCTGAACACCCTGTGAACTGAGGCATTGGATGGTAGTGCCATATTGTGCCTCACGAATATTTAATACTCTGCATTGAGCTTTTTCGGCGAAGCACCTAAATTTATTTACAAATGTGGGCTGATCTAGTATTTCTAGCTTGTTAAATTTTACAGGTTGAACTCTGAAATTCGGACTAGTGCCGACTAATCAAGAACACAAATACATTTCTGCATTTTCTGTAGTACAGGCATGAGTTGAAGAGTGGTATCCATCTGACGTATGGGTAAAATACCTGAAACTACCAATCCTGTATCGGTGTGCTTGAACTGTCTGTCATAATGAATAGACAATTTCTTGAGAACAACAAATACAGCATCATTGGTTTTAAGAAAATACTGTGTTGAGGCATACTCTGTTCATTCACAGTGAATGTGACTGTGTAGCTGTTCCTACATACAGCTCATCTATAGGAATACAAAATTGTAAGTCATGCTCACCTACTGTTGCCCTCTTATACACCTCAAAGGTTTCATGAGCTGGCAGCAAGGTGGACAGTTGCGGTAAAAAGGCTACACTACTGGCTGGCTTTCCATGCAGGACTACATCACCAACAGAGCTCTTGTGCCGGGAAAAATGAACCGTTTGGAGCCTCTCGAGGACTGACTTAGCTAATGGTGATCCTTGCAGCACCTTTTCTAAATAGCACATTGAATTTCCAATGCCCACCAAGGTAGCAAGCTGCTTGTCCAGGTGCTGTGTGCCTTTGCGCATCCTAAGTAGATCTACGTTTCTGTCCTCAAAAGTAAAAGCTTATGTGCACCAAAGTGGGCCCCATCTCTTAACGGATAGCCCAAGGTGTGCCAGCTGGTGAACGTTGAAAGTTGAGAACTGCTCACTGTACAATGCAGGTACTTGCTCAATGAAACGTAACAGAAGCACATCAGCCAAATCATTCTGTTTCAGAGACACCGATTCTGAAAGCAGCATACGGACACTTCCAACTAACAGAATCATATGCTGAAAGTCATCAACTGGCAACAGTGTACAGAGTACACAAAGACTGTAAAACAAAAGCCAAACTCTATTCGCTAGCCTTCCAGTACATTCTCTGATGGAGAGGGCGTGGTGTGCGGGCGGTGAAGTCCGGGGGCCTGATCTTTAGGAGGGCTCTGTCCACTAGATCAACTTTTTGTCCCAGGTACCACTGCTGTGCATGGTGTTTGGAATCAAACCAAGCAAAAAGAAACATTTTTGTAACTCCTAAAAAGACAACGTGCATGGAATCAACCGGGAAACCAGCTGCCAGATCGAATCTTATATAGCTTCAGCTGGATAGCTGCAGCAGCCTGTTCTTGCATTTTTTTTTCATCACGCAAAACAAATGTGTCACTTGGGGGATAAATATGAGAATGAGCGATAGAACTTAGCTTCTTTCCAGGTTGCTCACACAACGAACAACCGTAAGTACCGTTATATTGCTAAACATTGTGTAACATAGCACGAGCGACCGCGTCAACTGAACATACTGGAGCACAAATATATGAAATCATTTGTTTCCCAGGATGCACCCATGAAAGTCCTTTCGTAAACAGCTCCGAAAGCTCAGCTACAAAAGGCCTTAAAAAGTGTTAATATTCGGCTTTTTGCCAATCCAGATCTGGGCCAGAACTAGAAATCTTTTCCTCAGTAATGGAGGCAAATCGGGGATCATGGAGTGTATTGGCCATAGTGAGGACCCTGAGCTTTTAAAGGCCTTCACCCCATCGGTATTCGAAAACAAGGAAAAGTTAATAATGTTTTCAGGGTTTTCTCTTGCCACGTTGTAAGACTCCCTATCGACCATGTCCTCAAGTGCATTAAGCTCTAGTTTGTCGCGGTCTTGAGGGTAGGCTGGATAGATGTACATTTTTCGTTTTCTAGAAAAGACCGCAATGTGTTTGCCAGGGAAATGTGAAGGAAGCTTTCTTTCCGGTTTGTGTCATGCTTGCAGGAGGGGCACATAGAGACCTCTCTTGCGCTCAAGTACTGCATACAGTTGTGGCAGTAATAATGCTCGTTCACACCACCAGTCCGGCCCTGAAAATTTGCCAGTAGCTTGAAAAAGGTATATACCGTGCAAGGCATTGCGTTTGGACTTGGCAGGAAACATGCAAATGCAAACAAAATTTGCTGCAAACATTCTCTTGTTAGTGAAAATTTCGTGAACACTGTCATGAGTATCAGACAAGCCTGGAGCTTACTGATCTCACACCCATTGTCGAGTGCCTCATCAAAGACTCTACCCTCTGTACCAACGTCTTCATCGGAGCTGCTAGATTTTTCATGCTCGTCACTTGTAATGTTGGGTCCCTCTGAACAGGATTCTACCTGAAATTCGTCTGTCTCAGACTTTTCCTCATGAACATCCTCGTCAATATTGCTGGTGTCGGAGCCATCGTCGATATTGCTGGTGTCAGAGCCATCGTCGATTATTGCTGGTGTCGGAGCCATCGTTATGTTGCTGGTGTCAGAGTCATCACAAGACAGGTTGTCATCGGTGGTGCTTGCCTCTGTGGCGGTGCTTGGCCAAGGATCTGTGCTTGGCCCGCGGCAGTGCTCGGCTCCGCTTCAGCAGGTTGGGTCAGGCGCCACCTTCCTTCAGTCTCTCGAGGTATTTCCTCAAGGGCATTCTAAGTTATGCTATTTGCCAAAGTCAACAAAGCCACAGGAATGTCTGCCCTTGGAACCATGGGAATGTCATGTAGGTGAGTAGAGGGACCACTCTCTCTGAGTGCCGGCTGGCTGTTAGTGGCCATCATCCATTTATCTAACCTGCTCCGTTTCTGTGCCGACATAATCGCCTCAAGTAGCGTTATGTGTGAAGAATTAGCTATATATATTCAGTGAGCTGATTGCGCAGCACACTCTTAGAAAGCTTGCATGCATGATGATGGTTAGTCATCCAAAAGATGTGATATGTCTAAACTGTAAACGAGCACCCTAGCTAGATCAAAGTGACCCCTAGCATGTGGTCTTAAATGTGCGTCATGCAGTGGTGATACATGAACGTGTGCAGGTACAGTGATTGGAACAGGCAGGTGCGTGATTTGAACCCAAGATCCATGTGCTTTGCTGTGCGAGCTTTCGCTCTACATGCTCCTAGCTGCGACGCCTTAGCGCACAGGCTAGGGTGCCTCAATGTCCTTCTGTTTAAGGTGATGCAACCCTTTGTAGTACCCGATGCCGACAGCACGTGCTCACGGGGAAATACAAAGAAATCGGCGAAAACAAAATGTCGCCATAATACAGGGTGATACAAGGAGATGCCTGGGTCTTTAAATCGACCGGGCATCGCGTATGTCAATCCAGTACTAGCAGTGTATTCTGAGCGCCCGCCAGATATCACACGTATATCTACAGAGTACTTGGAGTGTCGGCGCTATAGACCAGTGTCCGAAATCCTAGCCCCCAACTATAAAAATGGGAAATAATAACCTCAAACGCAGGCTGCGTAAAGAGAGGGGCTGCACATGAAACAAGATTTTTGCTCTTTAGAGCGCTCTTGTCATTGGTGTTGTTCCTGGAGCTTCGTGACTATGCATTTTTGACGTTCTTGCACCACGAGATGTGCGAAGGTTCCTAAAAAAAAAAAAGGTCTTTCAAAAAGCGCAGCCCCCCTAATGTGTTATGGCGTAAGCATAAACAAACATGGCGGCGCCCATGGACCAGAGCAGACACTGGTCGTTGCAACTCAAGATGGTAGGGCGAGGGTAAGACGGGCCGGAAAGGAGGAAGCAGACTGAACGCTGGAGAAGAGAGGGGGACACCTCCTTCTGTTTTCAGCGTTCCGTCTGCTTCCTCCTCCCCGGCCCGTCTTACCCTCGCCCTACCTTTTTGAGTTGCAACGGACTATAGATTCCGCCCAATTTATGTCCGAGAAAAATATTTTTATTTACTCACGCCAACATTGCGCTTCGGGCATTTTTACACCTTTATTATACACACATGTAGATACATTACGCATACCACAAGCATCAGCTGAACATATACATTGAGTGCTTACACATACACGGCGCATACAAATATCAGCCCAACAGCACACTAACCAACACTTCCTAAAAATAAGGCCGTAACACTCATCTCGTGACGTCGCAACGAAAGGCCATGGGGGGCGCGCCTTCGGTTCGATTGACTGGCGCGCATCGACGAGGCTCCCATTGGCCGCTACGCCATGGCCTCCTAGATCCCGAAGTGTGCGCGCGCAAGTACGCAGCAGACGACAAAGAGAGCGGACGAGCGGCTTGCATGCTTTTTCTCTCCCCATCAATTAAAAAAGATTGCGCTACTCATCTGCACCCCCACTTCCGCATTAAAATTATTTTTGTTTGCTCTAGGTCGTTGCACGCCTTTAGTCTCGCTCGTTTGCTCTCTGTCGCCTTGGGAATCACCCAAGTCCAAGAGTAGGCCTGTATAAACCTTTCCAGCGGCAGTCTCGAACGAAGCGATTTACAGCGCGCGTCCCTGGTTCTGAGAGCGTACGCCAGTGTTGCCCGACTGCGCTGAGCTGTGGAGTTTCTCGTCAGTGGGGTGTGGCAGCCTGCGTAGGCGCAATTCCGGACACTGGCAGCGGCTGAATTGCCGCGTTTTCTTTTTTATTTCGTGTTTTGTAGCGAACATAATTTATAGGGGTGTTTAAGAAAGCAGTGCTCTATTTTTGGGAACAAAAACAAAGAAATGAAAGCTGTTTTGGTGAGTCCGTGCGCGACAGAACAAATGCAATTGGAATGTTTGTTTCATTTTATGTTCATCGTTTTACGGCACCGTACACTCAGACGTGTCAATCTATATAGGTCAAAATATTTGATCACACAAGATATCGGAACTCCATGGATATTCCCCGCCCACAACATGAAATTCAATGAGTCTCATCAATCGAACAACATATATTGTACGTACCCCACGGTGCCGCGTTATCCGAACAGGATTTGAGAAGGGTCGACGATAGTCACTTCACGACAATCGGACGGAATCCGGCGTGTTTTGGGGAACATGTAGAAGAGGGCAGCTTTTTTGCACAGCTTCAAAGCAAATGAACGAACGTTTCTATTCTGTCCCCACACCGCGGACCCGACCCTATCAGCTATTTTTCGCGAATGCCCGGGACACAGCCGGGAAGGCTTTTTGGGGATTATCTCACCGGAAATAATCCTCCAAGAATGTCGAACTGCCTGCGTCGCGGGCTGCTTGACGTTCGCTCTCTACGTTCGTTTCCTGCGAAGGCCGGGCAGGCCTTCGCAGGTACTAAATGAAAGGCTGAGCTACGGTTCATACGGTTCGGTTGAAGATACGGTTCAGGAGTTGAAGCGGGAGATAGGGGTAGAGCGGGAGAAGCTCGAGGCGCAGGTGGGAGATTTGATTAAGACGGCCGAAGCGGATGTGGAGGAAATGACCAGGGAATGGGAAAGTAAGATAGATAGCGTGGCGGGAGAGCTGAGGCGAGAACGGGAACAGCGAGCCGAACTTGAACGACAGGTGGAGGAGTGGAAGGTGGAGTTGGAGGAGCACAAGAAGAAGTGTGAGGAGATGGTGCAGCAACTGACAGGAGTAGTTAATAAGAGAAGGGGGAGGTGGCAGAGAAGACAACGGTGGGGGCGGCAGAGAGGTGTGACGGGGTGTTGGACTGTGTAGAAAAGGAGCCTGCACAGCTTTATAGTGCTGCAGTACAGCAGGGTTGGAGGAAGGCAGCAGAAGTTGAGGCAGAGAAAGCACAGATAGCTAGAGGGGATGAAGACAGGCAGTCGGAGGTCAAGGGGGTGCTGGTGGTAGGAGACTCAAACATAACAAGGGTTAGGGAGGGGCTGCTGGACAGGGTGAAAGGGGATGGGAGGGTAAATGTAGTGGCTCAGTCAGGAAAGTGCATGGTAGACGCTATGGCCAAAGCGAAGGATGAGGTGTGGGAAAACAGGGAGGGAGAGAACCTAATTGTAATAGACGCAGGACTAAATGATATGTTTAAAGGGATGGAGCCAAAACCTCGCCAGGCAGATGGAGTTGGGATTACGTAAGCTGAGGGAGGTCTCTGAGACTGTGTATGTGCAAATATGCACCGTCCCAGAGGTCTGGGACAGTCTTTGCAGATAGAGAAGCGGGTGGTGGAAGCAAACCGGGTGATAAGGGGGTTGAGCCGACGATCTGGGTACGGGGTAATGGAAGTCAACAGGGTGGTGTACGAGGCTCGCTCCGACCCTTTTGCATGGGGCATCCACTACAGTGGAATTATTGGGAGCACGGTAGGCGATAGGATTGGACGTCATATCGCACATTCTTTGGGGGGTCCCGGAGCCCTGAGGGTGCCGGTGTGAATGAGGGCCAAAATGCAGATACACAGGGGAGGGTTTCGGAGGGTGAGAGGAAGCCTCGCAGGACTAGAAAAAAGAAACAGCTTAACATAGGGTTCATAAACATGCAGGGGGGCAGGAACAGAATAAAGTGGGAAGAGATTGAGGAGCAATTAGAGAGCGAAAACTTTGCAGTGTATGGATTAGCAGAAACACATCTGAGGGGTATGGAAGAACCACCATGCATACCGGGATATCATTGGATGGGATGCAACCGGGCCAATGGGGAACGCAAAGGAGGGGGATTAGAGGTGTTAGTTAAGGCTCAGGAATGGGAAAGGGAACAAGAGGACTGCAGGGAACGCATGTGGGTCAAAGGCAATATTGGGGGTCTGGACACAATCTTGGGTTTTGTTTACCTAAAAACAGGGAGGGATGCAGGGGAGGAAAATGCAGAACACTTGACATGTATATCAGGAGACGTTAGGGAAATCGGCACTAACGAGGAAATAATTATCTTGGGGGACATGAATGCATATTTGGAAGACTTTGATGGACATACATATACAACAGGGAGGATGTTAGAGGAGTTCTGCGAAGCTCTTGATCTGGTATTGGTTAATGCTCAGGTAAAATATGATGGAAAAATAACATGGGAAAGAAAGAACTCTCACTCGACTATTGACTACTGTTTAATGTCGCGTAAGATATACAACAGATTGGGAGGCATGGAAATTGATGAGCAAGACACAAAAAGTCTGGGGAGCGACCATAAGAGAATCAATATCAGATTCGGCACAGTAAAATCAGAAACGCTAAATCAAAAACGAGAAGGTAGGAATAACTTAAATGATAAACAACTACAGGAGGTATCTAAGCAAATCGAGAACATAGTATCCAAGCAACCGGTTAGAGAATGGACATATGAAGACTTAATTAGTGTTTTCAAAAGAGAGTTAGAGAAATATCGAATCAAACAAGGAGGAAGAAAACTAAAACGTAAGCTGAAAAGGTGGTGGAATAAAGAGGTTAAGGCAGCAATATCGAGACGCCAGGCGGCATCTAAAAAACACAGATGGGCAAAGAAAAAGGGGGCCACACTAGACGAAGTAGCATCAGAATGGGAGGAATTTCAGGAAAGAAAGCGGGAGGCATCAGCATTAATACAGGCCAAAAATTGGAAGGGCAGGGGTCCAGGGGATGATAGAGATAAACCAGAAGGATAGGAATGCGGCAAAAAGGTTTTTGGAACACATCAACGGGCAGGGAAAAAAGACCGAGGGGTACCAGCAGACACTAACCACACAGGAAGGGACAAAGGTAGAGGGGGAAGAGGCAAGATAATACATTAGACATGCAATCGAAGCAGCATTTTCGGAGTTAGAGTCAGATCAGGCCGTATGGAATGGTAGCGTCTACACAACACAAGAGGAAGATCATAGCGAAGAAGAGGAAATGACCACTGGGGAGTGGGAAAAAGCAGAAGGAAGGGTTCCGGTTGGAACTGCGACAGGTCCAGGCGGCATACCAATGAGATTGATAAAAGTGCTAGGCAAAACAAGCAAATTGAAACTAAGGCAGGTGATTGACCAGGTACTTATGGGAGGGGAGGTACCCAGTGACTGGAAATTGAGCAGGATGAGATTATTATATAAGGGCAGGGGAGACAAAGACAGTATGAAATCATACCGACCAACCACAGTAACTTCAGTAATATACAGGCTAGCTATGCAAATTGTAAGAAGAAGAATGGAAGAATGGGCAGAGAGAAAGCAGATCCTAGGGGCGCTTCAAAACGGTTTCAGGAAAAATAGACGACTAGATGATAATTAATTCGTAATCACTCAGTGCATAGAGATAGCAGTGACAAGTCAAAGGCCATTATGGGTAGCATTTTAAAACATCAAAGGGGCATATGAGAATGTGAATCAGGAAAAACTCTGGAACTAACTGAAGGGGTATGGGCTAGAGGGAACCATGGTTAAGTTTCTAGGACGGGTTTATACGGAGAATAGGGTGGTTATAACGTGGGAAGCCGAAACTACAAGACCAGCAGCAATAAAAAGAGGTCTTAGACAGGGTTGTCCATTGTCTCCCCTGCTCTTTATGATATACCTCAGGGACAGGGATGGGCAGTATTTCAAATACAAGTATTTGAAATACGTATTTCAAATACTTCGTGTATTTTGCATTTGTATTTAATTACAAATTGGGCAATGCATTTGACGTGTGTATTTAGATACTGAAAAGTAGGTATTTCAAATACAATTGTAATTAAATACGATTTTGTGGGCAAAAATACATCTCTGAAATTTATTGTCACTGTCCACAGCAGGAAGAAAACTATGTTCTGCACCGAATGCAGTGTCTCTCAATCAAGCACAAGCGTTTAGTGACTTCGTGATTACGGTGCTATACTCCGTTTCACCTTATGTTGTACCGCAGAGAAGGCTAAAAGCGCGAGCTCGTAGCGTTGGGAGCTGCTCTTAACGCACGAGAGCCTGTGCCGCCGAGATGTGCCCTAGAGCAAGGAGAGTGGTTGTTTGGGCGAGTTAGTTTGAGATCTTATACAATCTTGTGCGCAACAAAGACGAGGACAAAAGCAGAGAAGAGGACACAACAAGGCGCAACTTTCAACTGAACTTTATTGAAAACGTGTTCCGGTATATATAGTCTCAACCATCGTCACAATGACAACAAAACGACAAAAGTAAAGTCGTTTTGTTGTCATTGTGACGATGTTTGAGACTATATATACCGGAACACGTTTTCAATAAAGTTCAGTTGAAAGTTGCGCCTTGTTGTGTCCTCTTCTCTGCTTTTGTCCTCGTTTTTGTTGCGCACAAGATTGTATTAGAGCAAGGAGCTCGCGCTTGTAGCATTTCCTGCGGTACATCATAAGGTGAAACAGAGTATAGTCTATGGCAAGAATAGTGACGAAATCGACGTTCAAAGGCAGACTGGCTAAATAAGTGCCTGTGACAACTTGTGATGCTTTCCAACCTGATTTCCATCCATATTTTTGCCTGGAACATTCTAAATACGCGGGTCGTCCAGATTTTCGTAACTGGTACGAGTTGCAACAATAAAACATTCTCTAGCTAGTGCTGCGCGTCTTGGTCGTCTCGGTTCTTTGTTGGTCTATACCAAAATGTAATCGACAAAAAAAGCTGCTTGAAGCTCTGTACTTTTTTCGCCTATTACGTCCAAGCTGATTACATGTTTTTTGTGATTATATTGCGATTACGTTACTAGAGCCTCTCACACTAACTCCCGAGTGTGCGATGCAAAATTAAAATGACACCCAGAAACCCGTTGCAGGTGCCCTGAAGTCGCTGACGCAAATTTTGAGTAGTGTATTTCGAAAAGTATTTGGAGGAGACCAAATACATTTGGTTGTATTTGTATCTTGTACTTAAATGCTTTTTTTGGAAATGTAATTCGATTTGTAATTAAATAGATTTTTGACGAAGTATTTCGTATTTGTATTTCGATACATATTTGCATGTATTTTGCCCATCCCTGCTCAGGGAGATGGAAAAAAGTTTAGAACGGTGCAACCTAGGTTTTGATCTGACTTACTTGGAGGAAGGACATGAAGTAAATCAAGTATTGCCAGGGTTAATGTGTGCAGACGACATTGTACTCGTATCAGAAAGTCGTGAGACAATACAGGAACTGATTAAAATTTGCAGCAGGGAAGGAGACAATTTAGGACTAAAATATAGTAGGGACAAGTCTGGTATAATAGTTTTCAACGACGAGAAGGGGGAGCCCCTGGAGATGCAGGACACATTAATAGAACACGTAGAAAAGTACACATATCTGGGAGTATGGTTAAGTGAAGGAAGACTGTATCTAAAAGACCATGAAGATATTGTAATAAAGAAGGGGAAACGAGATTCGGCTATCATGAAACGCAGGGCACTATAGAACTATAATAGATATGAAGTTGTTAAGGGTGTATGGAAGGGAGTCATGGTGCCACGACTGTCATTTGGGAATGCGGTATTGTGTATGAGGTCAGAAATTCAAACAGGTTCAGAGATACAGCAAAGGAGTGTGGGTAGGTTGCCGTTGGGGGCACATGGGAATACACCAAATGAGGGAGTACAGGGGGATATGGGTTGGGCATCTTTCGAGAGTAGAGAAGCGATCAGTAAAGTAAAATTTGAACAAAGACTAGCTGAAATTGACGATACACGATGGGCAGCGAAAGTGTACAAGTATTTATATATGAAAAGTCTAAACACCAAGTGGACAAACCGAACCCGCAAGCTGAGATTTAAATGCATTTAACGAGATGGAGCCGATCAGAGCATATCTGCAGAAAAGGGAGTAAAAAAACAGAGGGGAAATTGTGGGAAGAGAGAATGCAGGGGAAATCAGCTTTAGCAATATACAGGGCACAAAAACAAGAAATAAAGAAGGAACAGCTGTATGATAATTCAGTGGGGAGCTCTTTGTTGTTTGAGGCTAGAACGGAGGTGCTGCGAACGAAAACGTATAGGGCTAAATTTCAGGAAGTAGACACTCTGTGTTACGTATGCAACCGCGAAAGGGAAACTATAGAACATGTAATTTTAAGGTGCACGGGGCTTCGTCCCCCCCTCTTTCGGGGATGACTACGGATTTGGAGGGGGCACTGAGTTTTCCGGACATGAATGGACGAATGGATAGGGAAAGAATGGGCCTTTTCCGGGGTTTCCATGTCGCATGCGCGCCAGCAGCAGACAGGAGTCCGCCATTTTTGGTGGCGTGGTACGTCCGGCTCGTGGCTGCAGGAGGCAGCGGTGGTCGCGCGTTTCGAAGCTCTCCGACAGGCTCTAGCGCTGTTTCGTTGTTGACTGCAGCAACAACAGCAAGCGTTGTCGCGGTTTAAGCTTGTTTGGCTTTCCTTCTACTAGCCTAATTAAGAAACGATCACTATATTCGTGACGCTGAAGGCCAAATGAAGACGATTTAATTGTTTCTACCTTAATAGAGAACTGTGTCAATTTTCCTTTAATCCCCGAGTTTTCCCAGTTCGATATCATCCGAGCAGTCAAGTTGTCTCATTAACCGAACTGTTGTCAACTTGTCTTGATTTTTCGAGGTCATTCAGCCTAAGGAGTTTCATTGACAGGTCTTACTTTACTATCGTCCAGGTACTGGAGACATCCTTTATTGGATTACAAAAAGGATTAATGTGACTTTATGAACAAGATCACTCAGACAAGCAGATTGACGAGAGTTACCACAGCGCTCTATCTTGCGACCTGACCTTCATGATATCAAATTTTATTTATTTGAGAATACTGTCGGCCAACTTTTGAGGGCCAATGCATGGTTTCATCAGCAAAAGCATTATTCGTTGACATAAAATGCAGCCTACTCTAATAACCTGCTTCGTCATTATGTCATTAATCAGACCTGGTCCACACCATCAGAAATAAAAGCGTATGGAGATCGATGGTACTTCCCATCCACCCCTCTTACACTCTTCCTCAAAAGATCGACCCCGCCGTGATGTACAGTAACAAGTCACCTCATGACTTGTTATGAAGTGTGAGAACTCATGAGAACTCATTCGAAGAAGGAGATCCCGTCTAAGGTAGTCCTTAAATCTATTTTGGATACTGAGCAAATTGACATCAGGAGTCGTCTCTAAGAGGTCCATGACAACGGACTACACACAGAAAATCTAGCTAGGACTGAAATGAAGAGAGAAGTCAAGGAAATTAGATTTTTCTCGCTGATTTCCTGGAAACTACGAGTGTACTTTGTATCCACGGAACATCTCATCAAGAAGTTATATGTTTTTGTCCTCGGGCCTAACCATGGCGGACGATCTAACCTAAGTCACCAAAAAAATACTAGACAATACTCCGGGTCAACGATGTAATGACTTTTCCACAGAGACGATTGCAAATCGCATCGACTGCGCTAGGTGGTATAATCACCAACGAGGGGAGGCAAACAACCCTATGTCCGCATACCTAAATTCTTTGCAAATAGCCTACCACGCCTGATGACTATCCAAAACAACAGTCTGATCTGCACGGGAGTATTTCTCGTGTGTTCCAAAATATAATGGGGGCCTAAAGGAATCGAGACAGCAAGGATGGAGAATTTCAAGCTCTTGGTCCCTTCCAGAGCAGCGAAGCTCGCAAAACTGGTCAAAAGCCTCCCCAAAGGTACAATGAAGTCACTTTCAGCCAGTATAAAATCTCTTCAACCGAGAGAGAGGAAGAAGAACGTCTAAAGGTTCAGGAAGTAGTCGAGAACAACAATTGGATTGTCTGCGGTGAGTGAGGGAACGGAAAAGCTTGGGGTCTGATCATGTGTAATGAGACCATGAGATGTTCATACTATCTGTTACGGCGAGGTTCTTGTGTTCCGGGGGAACATCTTTGCTCTTGAAGCAAAGAGATGGTCCAGAGTCATATCCGTCACTAACTCAAGTCTCATCGATCATAATCATCCCTTATCAGTAGCAAGAAATACCGTCACAGTGAAGCAATACAGTCTATCAACCCTGTACCATATGGTCAACTGCACGTCCTTTAGCCTAATGGCCCTTATTGTGACTGGATATCAAAACCGCCGTTTGCAGCGAGTGGACAGGGGACTAGAGTATGGATATGAGTGCCAAAACAATGTTACTACCTAAAGGTAGTAACACTATTTTGTTACTCCTTGATCTATCATTGGGAAAAAACATGCTAAGCATCGCTAAGTAGATTCCTCGTTAGGCAGTTTTTGGATCCCGGTAAATTTGGTTCTACATTTATTAACACTATCTTCTTCCGTGAACTGCCCAAATAGTTAAGTTGATGCAGAATGACCACGTCGGTGTTGTGACAAAAATTTCCTAATCAATCAATCAATTCATCCCCCCCCCCCTCCCGCAATATCCCGCGGACATCGCTATTCACAGCGATGAGGACGACGGAAAAAACATATGAAGCTGCCATCATCCCCCTCCACCATCCCAGCACCACAAAAACCCATGACAACGTGGGGCGGAGGGTGAGAAAGATTGTGGGTGGCTCACGGCGCCGGTCGCCCGGCAGTTGATTGCTGGGCTTGATGAGTAAAAGTCTCTGTTGCTCTGTGTCCAAGTTGGATTTTCCATCTTGCGGGTGGGGGGTACGCATCGACGCACCCCACAAGTTATCTCAACAAGCTGGAATATGCTGTTCGTTTTAGCAAAATGTGTCCGACGGCCCTTTGGCTTGACAATAAACTCTTTCAATATTAGTGATTCTAATGCCTGTGTAGCATAGCATACATATTTTGTTCAAAAAGCAGCATCAAGTGAGACTAGCTCAATCCATAGCATCATTGCTCTTTTGATTTTTAATCATGCTGGCTAGTATTGACGGAAGCGTGGGTCAGTCACCCTATCTTTGGCAGACCAACTTCGGTTGTATAAACATTCGTGCTGACCTTTGTTTCGTGCATAAAATCGTGATAAAACATATATTCCTGCTGTCTTGTCTTTCTTTTTTGGCTTTACCTGCGTTCTTAGGTATTGCGCGCACACAGCATCGGCGCGATGTTGAATCACATTTTTACGCAGTGTTGTGTGCCACTGAGTACTGATGTACATTGATTCATGAATACTTGGCGCCTTTCGCGTTTCCTCCAGTGGACTGAGGTTACAAAGGCTGGCAGGCTGAAGCGACTTCTATAGCTCGTGACGATCTTGTAAAAAGTTTCACATTTTAAACTCGATTGCCAGGTACGAGTTATTGATGTTAAATTATATTGCTCATTTCTGTGTGACTGTACAGAACGGGATGCTGTTACCATGGAAATCCAATCGCTGTTTTTATTCATAGCTAAATGACAAGTATTAGGACGACCAGTTTTATGGAATCTGCTTGTGTGGGCAGCCGAGATAGGTAGCAAAATTCTGTGTTGTTTGTGCTGTCCTGCACATTATTTCACGTCTAACATTTAATCAATACACTGAACATTCCAACTATATTAGTCACGCACGAAATCCCTCCGACTTCATGTTTGCAATTAACGGATCTTACCATTGTGAATAATAAATTGCGGCAGTATTTAAGACGGGTGGGCTTGCGGAACGATCTGCCTTTTTTTATTTTTCATGTGTTTTTCGACGATTGATTTCCGCGTTGAATTTATGCAAGAAATCGGGGCCCGTGAATAATTAGAAGTGCTGATTTCCCTCCTGAAGTAATAGCTGAAGAAATATTTCTTCCGGTGCTGAGGGAATCCCTACCTAAAAAGAAGAGCAAGCGTGTTCCCTCATTTAGAGGGAACCTAGCCTCCATCTTAGTGATCATGACAGAGTCCTACACTATAGTCCTATACTATAGTTATTTATTCGAGATCTGTTAATGCTATTATAGAGCGGGGTGATCACCTTTCTATGGTACGGGTGCCTACAGGTATGTAGAAACCAAACTACGACCAGGAGTTTGACTTGAATAAAAGGAAAGTAAAGGTGCTTTACTTCTGGTTTTTATTTGCGAGGTTACTTGTGCGTACAGTGAAATAAAACATTCATTTTCTGTACCACCATAGGTTGTTGTAGAGCTCTCGCCGTACAACCATGGAAGGGTCGAGTTTGCTCGTTGACCGACAACCTGCAAGGTAGAAAATACACGCATTTTCATTAGTCCTAGTTCACTTAGCATTGCTATAAATTTTAACTTGATTTTATTGAAAATAACGCTGATAGTATTAACCCCGAGAACAATGCGTGGCGCCACCTGACGGGCTTATCGTCGTGAGGTAGGATGGGGGATTACGTGACCGTTTGCTGCACTCTGCGTCAAGAGTGGAGCGTCTCGGTCTTCCCTTTTTTTAATACGGGTGTTTCAGGCTTCCTTTAAACCAATGTTTCGTTTCACTACTCGACCCAGTCAAGTTCCTAAATCGTCTACCTTACGAATGCTTCCGGGGAGCCGGTTGCAGGCGAGCAGGGAAACGGTCGCTGCACGGAAGCGCGGCGGCGTGGAAGGTACGAGTCAACTTGTCGTTTTCGGCGGCTGTCTCGCGCACCGCAATGGACGCTTACGAAGTGAAACCTACCGTTGAGGGTAGGCGAATTCTTTTTAAATTTTTTTCCGACCGGGCACTTTGTTACAACTGTGTATTCCTTTTCAGTTGTCCTGTCTGTAAGCAGCATCTATGCGTTCGTAAACAAGGCCCACGAAACATCACGGCTGTTGCTCGAGGGCGAAAGAGTTTATAAAGCGGGACACGTGTTCTCCTGTAGTATCAAGAGGCTGGATACGGATTGCTACACGTTTATTGGACTCGTTCTCCAAACATAGGCTCTCACTTCGTGCCCGCATGAGCTGGAGATAACACTGAATGGAAGAAACGTCGGTGACACATCGTGCTGCTGCAAAGCATGGGTGAAGGAACATGCTGTGTATCGTTACTTGGTTCGGTTGTATGCACCCACCGGCCGGCGTGCTGTGAAATAGATAGAGGAGCTTGCGGCCAGAGCCGGAAGCGAAACAACTAAAGGATCGCGGTTCGCGATGAACGTTGAAGTGCGGCGCCTTTTCCCAAGTATAATCGGTCGTCTCTCGTTGTTCTCGTGGCTCAGGAATAAAGAAGAAAAAAGTTCTCGTGGCTCAGTGGTAATGTGCTCGCTTCCCAAGTCGCCAGTCGCAAAATCGATACGATACGGTGCATTTGAATATGTTTAACGTTTTTCAAGCACAGGTTTTGTAACTTTTCTGCGATGTCGGAATATTTGAGCGACGAATATTAAAGCTTTTTGATAACATTTAATTTCAGAAACTAATATTAGATCATCCAAAGGCCAATGACAGTTGTTCGTGTACATCATTGCTGTTCTTATATCTTCCGTAAAAAATATTATGCAAATATTCTTGTAGCTAGGTGTATTAGAGTTGTAGGAGCAGATGGGTTACAAGAAGAAAAATATTACTTGCTAATATGAGTGCAGTTACTTGTATCAGCAACCTTTAAAGTAAAATGAATGGAGCCACATAACATTCTCACATTTATGCAGCGGCTGGTTGTTTAAATACCACTAAGCTCTGCGTGATGTTTGCATTAAAATAATCAGTAAAATTTTGTTTTATTACCCTCTGTAAATTACTCTTTCAAGTCGATTAGCACTCGGCTCTACTTGCACTGCGTGCCGCCAACTTGTACATTCACTTTTAACCCCATTCAAATGACATTGAAGCTGTATGAGAAAGGTACTGCTATGCAGGGTGAGACTATTCACAACTTATTAATCATATTGGAATGCTTCTCCTTGGGGTAAATTTTGAAGCTGATGTTTGGTTCGTTTGCGGCATTGCGGCGCCGAACAGTAATTTACCATTGCTCCCTGAGATCGATAGTTGCAGAAGCCGACTCACGCGAATACTGATCAGGCTTCAAATACAGAAAAGAAAGCGAAAGTATCGAGCGAACGGTTTCCGAAGACCCCGACCAAAGCAAGGCGGAATAGCTGGCCTTATCACGTGATCCCCCATTCTACGTCACGGTCGAACGATCGCAGCGCTCCAAACGGTCCCGCTCGGGGTCAATATAAAACTATTGTATGGACATTGTCCTGAATCGTACTGAATTCTGATTTTTCTTATTCTTAAAAACCTGCAGCTTTCAGAACAAAAATTTATGCACCGACTATACTGCTTCCTTGTTAAAATAGTTTCAATCAAAGGTTTTTTTCTAAAACTGAGTAAGTTAATAAACAGTCCGTGTTATTTGAGCCCCAAGGGCGCTAACCAGTTGAAACCGGGCTATTTTAGCATTTAAATGTATGAAGGGAGAATATCTTAAAGCGATATGTAGGAAAGCCTTATAAGGTACTAGGATAAGTTCCGGTACAACACGTATGGAGTCTAAAACGTCACACAGTCCTGCCTAAGCATAATCAGAATGGCAGGCAGCGGGAATGTGTGTTAACATCTGTGCGTCTGTCCTACTCTGATATTGCGGGTGTTTGCCTTTACTTTCAGAACAAATACTTGCCGCTACACTGCGAATAAGCGAGAGATAAAATGTATTTATTGTATGAAGTATTAGCCATCAGAGCCCCGGGGGAGGGGGGGGGGGGGATGCAGTGAAATGGGCAGGAGTGGGTGGGGTGGGGTGGAAATCGGCAGGGGGAGGTTGAGATGGAGTAAAAAGACCCACGTGCACAGGTGGTGTTAGGTGAACAACAAAGCTCGAATAGCTTTCTCGGCTGCCTGATCCTGAACTTGTACAAGCACAACGGTTACACTTTTTTTTTTTTTATTAAAACGTAATCTACTCTTCATGAGACCCTAAGCTTTCTTAGTTCCCAAATAGTTATTTGGGCAATGCTCGGGGAAGCAGTGGTGTCAGATATTGATTAAGTACTACTTCTTTAAATTTGCATCGCAATGGCGAGATCCCGTGGTCACTAGACTTAGAGTGACTGCCACAAGGTGGTGTCCCTTCTGGACCAGTTAAGAAGAGAGTGAAAGCAGCAAAATCGAAGGATGATTGGCGGGTAAGCAGACTAAATCAACCTTGTAGGCACGTGATTATTCGAGATGAATATTGCTAAAAATGTATATGACAATTCTAGAGAGCTCATTGTTGCTAGAGACCAGGACGAGAGGGTTGAAAAGTGCGATGAACAGAGCCAACACCTCTACACTCTTAAGAAAAAAGGGTGTCAAAAGGTGTATTCTTACACCCTTTGTGCCATTAATACACCCCAGAATTTCAAATCGACGTACAGTGCCCTACAGTCGAACAGAGGGCCCGAAATTTTACGAGGGGCTTGATAGCCGTGTGGTACAGCATTTTAAATAGCTAAAGTACGTATTAAAGACGACATAGAGAAAACACTGAGTTTTTACAGTAGGGCCAAGAAAACCCGGATTATTTTTTTCGTGTTCAGTAAAACGTACATTAGCTATTTTAATAAGTTGTACCACACGGCTATTAAGCCCCTCCTAAAATTTTGGCCCGTCTGTTCGACTGTAGGGCGCTGTATGTCGAATTGAAGTTTGGGGGTGTATTATATAAGACAAAGGGTGTAAGAATACACCTTTTGACACCCTTTTTTCTTGAGAGTGTATAGCAAGGCCACGGTGCTGGATACCTAAACCAGCGCAAGGCTCAGAGTGAACACGTGCTTTGTGAGCGCTCTGCTGGGGCTCATGTTCATTCAGTTGGAGTACCAGTTCCACCCAAACGCTGACACGGCTCTCGTACACCATCTTTGCCCTAGCTGGACAGTTGTAGGGGACTTATAAACTTAGCACTACGGCAGGGATAATCTAGGAGTTGATGACATGGCTCAATATCAAGATGGTGCAGTGTGTGAAACGTGTAGAAGGGAGGAGGAAACGGCTGAGCACTTTATACTTTACTGTATTGGCGGCGTGCGCGAACCACAGGAGGCGCTCTTCTACTTATCATCATCATCGTTTGTGACGTCATGGGTAGGACAGACAGGGTCAGACCGCGCAGATCTTGGATCCCTCGGCTCGTCAGCTCGCTTCATGCGCTGTTTGTGCAACGCGCGGCAAAGCCTGTTTAACACGTTGTGTTTATCTGGTGAAGTGATACTTTCAGTATGCAATTCTACCAAAGCTTGAAACTGTAGCACGCGTAGTCGTGCTAACAAGAACGTTTTGCGCTGAGGTGTCGAAGCGCTCGGATGTGGTTGTGTGCTGTTGTCTACCCCAGTAAAAAAAAAGCTGGATAATGGAAGTAGAATATTCAGCGCTTTACCCCACTACATCTATCACGGCGAATAGGGTGTATTTTTGTTATGATTCGGATAAAAGAAAACTGAGTAAGGAATGCCACGTCAACCTGAAAATAGGAAACAAAAATTCGATAACCTCTTGCGTGTGTAGAAAACACTTCAGTGAAAGCGACTCCGTGTAATCTGTTGGTTCCAATTTGTTCTAAGCTGGTTCCTTATTACTTCCAGGTTAATTACTTTTTTTGAATTTTGTAAACCAGTAAACAATCATTCCCTCAAAATAACTAGGAAGAAGCGGTGGCAGGCTTCCGAAGTCCTTTGAGTTAAATCCCTGCTTATTCACCCAGTCGACGAGAAGCGTGCGAGACCCCCTCGTGATAGATGTTTTAAATCTAATAAGTCGGTGAAACTTGAGCGTCCCAAAAACTTATACACATGCTATAAATTACTACCGCTTGTATGTTTAACTCAACGGACCCAAATGCGCATAATGAGTGTTTTAAACGTGTAAACAGTTCTTAGTAAGAATGGGATAGAACAAATTAATCAATCGCCGGCCGGAATTTGCCGGGCCATCCTTGACAATGCAAGAATTTATGAAAATTCCTGCTTTTCTTTCGACTAGAAGTCGCGATGTGACAAACTTCTTTTTTGACACGCATCCGGTGCGGGAGGAGCTAAGCGTGAGTTGCTGACTAGCATTTCCTCATCAAGAATTGTCGAGTCACACTTTTATTGAAGCGTCGGTATCGACAAGATCAATGTGGCTAAAACAAGTGTACGGCGCTCTGCAACAGAACTGCGCACGCGTGAACAGCTAAGAGAGAGCACGTCATTTACTCTGGTTCTGGTGAATGTAAAACTTCTTTCTACAGCAGCCTCCACAGATCCGAAATAACAAGAATCATGGAGGCTGTGAATAGTCCTGTCGCACGCCGCGCAAGCTGTGATGGGGAGCTGCGCTGCTTGTTTTTGAATATTTTAAAGGTTTCTTTAATATAAAATCAACTTTGAGGTGCTGTTATTCGATAGAAAGATCATTCACATAAACGTCATACACGTTTTTTTAATAAATTGTTTTTAATCCGCATAGATGCGAACTAACATAGCCACTGCGTGCTTTGACATAGCGCGTCGACTGCTCGCATCCTACCAGCTAACGTCACAGGACGGCGCCCGCAAGGCTGCGCCACCAAGAAATTTTGTCGCCCATAGGGCTTCACCAAGCAGTTACCGACGGCGAGAAGCTAAGTAAAGGTTTAAGGTTGTAGAAACATATATTGCTGAATTTAGCAAGCGGTTGCGCTTCAGCGTGGCTTGCAGGAGGGTCTTTTAGAGGAAGGTGTGAAATCCGGTCCGTTTGAGATAACTGGGGATTGACTGCGAAATACACTATCGCTCTGTTCAGAATTCCCCGATGGCTTTATCTTGGATTCGAGGTCCTGAGGGCGGTTATCATGAATCAGACAGCTAAAGCTTTACCACAATGCGCTTCGTGGGCCTTGCATGTCCACACGGGGTGGTGAAAATCAGCTGGAATTGTTTCTCGGTAGTGTGGGCATCGGTAATGTGGGTAATTATAGGTGATAAGTCAGTTCTTGTTTTGATCTCTTGATGTCTTCTAACTGCGGGAGAAAATCGGCTGTTATTGTTCCACCTATGCGTACGCGTCTGAACAGGAATGTTTGGTGTCGCTTGAAGCCTTTGGTGATGGGGTCATGTTGTTGAATACAATATCCCAGTTGCTCGATCTGTTTTCTTAACGTTTTATAGTGTAGCTTCAGGCCCGTATATCTCATATGTCTGCTGGTGAAATACTCTCATTGCTCGCGAACATGTTTTCGGAGGTGCCTGCGCCTTTCAGAATTAATAAGGCTGTCATGGTCGTTCCCGGAGCATTGAAGGGAAGGGAGAGAGAAGCTTGCAGGCTGGAAGTTTTTAGAGTCCGGTTGAAGGATGCTGACAGTTGGCTTCGTGTTGAAGGATGCTGACAGCTGGCTTCGTGTTGATCACGACAAATTGATGGAGGTGTCATGGGGATGCCAATCGTCGGGCGGCCAATCATCTGAAATCCGATGAGGCCATCGGATTTCAGCTGGTAGGAGTAATGCCTTTTATTGCTCATTGCCTCCCGCGCAGTCGAGTCGACTTCTGGTAGGTCGGCGCCTGGACCGTTTAGAAGATAGCAATGCTAAGTCTCTTGGGGTCTGGGCACCCCGACAGAGGTAACTGCGGCGGCTTCGGGCTTCGTCACTGCTTGTCCCAAATATTTCGGCGCGCTGCCTCCGCTCATGCGAACTTCTCCTGGGGCTTCCTCTCTTCAATGCTGCGGAAACGACCATAAGAAGAGCCCCCTTTTCCAGTTTTTTTTGAAGAAAAAAAGCCAAGACATGTGCTGTCAAAAGCGCACAAAGTCGACTAAGCTGTAAGATACAGAATATATTTTACAGCTTAGTTCTTTTACAGACAGTATTCTGAACAATACCATCGCAAGTGTAATTCAGTGCACGCGCAGTACAAAGCCCCATCACTAGCACCAGCAGTAGTCACGACTATATGTCCATGCATAAGTTCATGACGTTCAATTCAAAACGATTGTTTTGACCCATACACTAGACGCCCACGATATCAAAGCTCCAATTCACTTCCAGACGCTAAGGTACACAGCACGTAAAAAAAAAAAAAGATTAAGTAAAGCGTATTAACAAAAAAAAAAATAAAAAAAAACTTTGAACAAAACCGGTTACAAAAATTTATCTCCCTCGTGAGAATCCGGATTCATAGGTGTTATCCTTTTTTCATGACGTGAATTTGTTGATTTGAAAATATTGACTCCATGTCTATGAACATCTCCTCCATGGACTTCGCGGTCCACATTGCGGCATTGACTACCAATCCCTCGAAGAGATACCTGATTTACCACTCCAGTCGTCAAAGGATAAAATATTCTAACCTGACATAAGCCTCGTTTACGTAAAGGCGACTTTAGCGCATCGAATCCACTCGTTCTTCGAACGAAGCCGACGCGGCAACGTTTACATGAATTCGCAGCAAGCCCTATACGAAGGTGGCGCCGCGCCGTGTCAAAGCTCGAAGTTATGCAGTTCCGGCACCAGCCGTACCACGTTTTCCGGTGCATCGCACGTGGAGGCCTTTCGACGCGTTCAGTGAACGTAAAGATCGTGCCCGCTGTCTTCGGTGCTGTGGAAGAAGTTACGAGACGGAAGAAACATCAAAACCCAAGCGCTTAGGGCTCCAGGCCGGGCCGCCGGGTCACTCTGGACCAAAGGCGACGTGTGTGCGCACGCTTTGAGGACGCCTCCGCGCTTCGTCGCGCCAGACCTCGCTGATCACGACCGGACCAACCGGACCCCCAGTCCGAAAGGCTCCTGCGCAGCCAGGAACGGCACCAAGGTAGGAGATGCTCATTCTGCGCTACCATGCAGTGCTCTGCAGTGCTCGGAGCTCTCGGTGTCGTTCGTGCTTGCGCCGAAGCCTTTGGGACCCCTTCGGACGCGCAAGTCGTACTTCACGAGGCTTGGACGGGGGTCGCCCTCACCGAGCAGCTCCGCTATGTTCCGCTTACTTATGGTGGCAATGAAAGCTCGCGTTTGCTCTCGGGAAAAAATTGCGGGCGACCATATGGGACCGCTCTCCGCGCCGCCGACAAGGTTGGCCGCCGCCATGTTCTCAACTGTTCACTCGCTCCCGCAGCGAGCGCCTTCCCATAATCCTCCCCGTTCGAAAATGCGATGCGACCTCCGTTTACATGGGCTGAATGAATGCGCAATCGCCATCTCGATCCACCTCTGTCCAGCGACTTGAATGCGATGCGCTTTCTTTGAGCATTATGCCGTTTATGTGACCGCATTGAATGCGACAACTGGATTCGATGCCACGAAGTCGCATTCATGTAAACGCGGCTATAATTGTGAATGAGTTCGTCTGGATAGATAAGAATAAAGTCAACTCCAGCTTCAACAAGCTAGAAACAGTTTCACGCGATTGAAAGAAAACGAAGGAGATGAAAACAATGATACTACGCTCGTACTTCAAATGCAAAACATGAGAAATTCAACGCTGCTTTTTTCTCCGGGTATTAGGCAACGTCTTCGTGTTATACGCCAGTCTAAATATATCGACTTTTTGCTCTGCGTTTCACCTTCTGCGACACAAGCAGCATGTTAACATGTCGCGGCCGTTGCTCCTCGTGTCAGCAAATGCCTACACTGGGACTTGCCTTGCCCTTGCCCCATTCCTGTCTTCTTGACGGAGGGAATAGATTTCCTTTTAAAACTTTCAAGTACCACCTGTCTTCACCTGACTGCATTGAGCCGGCGAAATAAAGCGTGGGCAAACCTCAAAATCCCCCTTCTCTCTTTTGTTCCTGCTCCAGAACATTGCACTTTACTCCTTTACGTCCCACTGCAATCGAAACCATCGTTTCGTCTAGCGAATCTGCAACATCACCTCCATATACGCTCATGGCACCTACTGGCACGACCAGATGTTCTGTATTATGCACCATCCTCAGTTATATCTTGAGAAAAATGACTGATCGCCAACTCGATCCTGAAGTGGCAACCGCGTTTTGGAATGGAAGAATACTATGCCGCACTCGAGATATTGGTTTTTCCCTGTAGCTCGGCTAACTTACGACAAAGTGGACCCACTCGCTCTTTAATCGCTGCCATTTTGCTTAAGACTTTCATTTTTTTATTTTTCTCAGCCATATCGAGAGCCCTCTTCTCAAGTTCAAGCTCACGTTCATAAGTTAATTGTTTGTTGTCCCATTCTTTTGACCCTGACTTTCCTGTGCGTACCTATCTACGTTCCAAGTTCTAGCAGGCTATTCAAATCTATTGCAGAGCGAAGACTCCCCAATATTCCATAGTGTATCGTCCTGTCGCGGATGCCACTGTATTGAGAAAGGTTTGAAACTTAACTCTTCTGAATTTATGGATCACTCTTCTGCACTTATGGATCACTCAGACAGTAATAGGGTTCTGAGTGTATGTAACCACATGATGGAACCCCTTTGCCGTGGCAGAGTACGGGAAACCAGTGCAGTATCCGACAAGTATGAAGTCGGAAGGTGCATTTCCTGACCTTCGTGATCTTCACGACTTCAGAAGCAACACCGTCGACGTAAAAACCCACTTGTAAATGCGTTTTTTTTATGATGTGTGTTAGTTCGGTGAGTAAATCATTGCCACGCAATTTTTGTAACGAGACGGCATGGTCCCGACACGCAAGGTCGCCATGGGGTCCGTCGGAAGATAAACCAAGAATATATCAAGCGCGGAAGTCGTGCCGGCATATGCTACTTGTATTCTTGCACGGAAAACATAATTACATTAATTCATTAATTCTTCTACTACGAAGTAGGCGACTTCATTTCAAGAGATACCCGAGCGACCCAGTGGTATCCATCGTATGCTCTCGTGTGTGCCGTTGTTGGAGTGTAGTCCTAGAGGCATTTTGAAAATTATTTTAATTATGGAGCTGATAGTGTGATATTTCTTGCAAGCTTAGTCTGCGTCTTGCGAGTCTGTGTAACAAGGACGTTTTTATGCTCTCTGCCTATGTGTAATAACAAAGCTGGAATCGCGATGCAAATGTATCGCGATAGTACCTTAGAGATACTTTCGAGTATCTGTATCTCTTTATTGAGACGCATTTGAGAAATGTATTTGTATCTCAATAGTGAAATAGTTCTACGATGTGTCGATTGTATCGCGAAACTTTGAAAGGCTTAGATATCTCGATACATTTGTTAAGATTTGGCTGGTGCGAGGGGCCTCCAATTTTATGTCACCTCCACGTGACCTTCTCTAGAAACGAAAAGAAGGGAGAGGGTGGGTGGGAGATAACTATGTATATTGCTCAAAGTAACAAACAAATATATTTCGAAGAATGACAGTTGAGTTAGTCGTTTTTCCCTGGTATTATTTCCTGTAGATTCCATCGGTCCGGCTTTCTCGTTCGATCTCTTTTTCTACCCCCCTCCCACTCTCTCCTTCCTGAGTCACTGAAAACTATAGTCAGTTACAGGTTAAAAACATATTTCCACAGAAAGGAGGGCAGGGGACGAGGAAGCAGACGAAATGCTGGAGAGGGGAGGAGCGAACCTCTTCTCTTCGGCATTGCGTCTGGTTCCTCCTCTCCAGCCAGAAAACTTTTCATAACCCGGCACTGACTTTAGACGCACTTAAGATGACTATTTTGCGACGTACTCTCATTTCAAGTTGCTGAAAAAAAATCCTCAAAATCATGATGTTCCAAACAGGAAAGGAGGCAAGACAGGACCCATTTTGAGCAGACCACGTCCACATTCTATACAACTCCGAAAACGATGATTCCCCGTGTTTAGCAAGATTAAAAAAGACCCATGTGAGTGCCGAAGTCTGATAAAACAAACACGTGTCTTGCTTGAGAATTCGAATGTTCCTATATCGTGCCGTACTTTACATTGCGATATATATGACGTTGTTTGAAATGCACTGCATAATTAAATGTGCTTGCGGAGCATGGCCTTGTCCGAGAAAAAAAAAGTAGTGAATAATGTATTTGTGTCTGTATTCTGGAATATTTTTTGCCGTTTCTGCAGAAGTATCTCCGGGATATCTTCGTCCATCTCTATCTCCTTCCGGGATTGCGTAGTGATACATGAAAATAAACTTTGCGGTAACCTTCATTTTGGTTATTACATAAGAAAAAGAAAAAACACAAAACGTCACATTTTTGTAGACGTACGTGTTTCAGTCCCTCTGCGAGGCATTTTTATTTTGGCTACAATCTGGTAAGAACACAACACTTACCTATAAGCGCCAGTGTCCGATCGATTTCTTCCTTGAATATTTCGAACATTTTTGTAACGCCTTTTTGGCCCTGTAGAGAATGCCATGTGTTAAAGAGAAACCCGCCGATATTTTTATACTCTGATTTAGCTGGTAATTCGCAGATCGAATCAACTGCGCCCTTTCTGAACTGCTAGCCAACATGTTTTATAAACACAAATTACGTGGAGGTATTGCCTTTCAGAATTACGCCGGTTGCGCGAGTTTCAGAAGGCGACTCTCTGCTCCCAACTCTGAAAAAATCTCCCCTTTTCTCCACCCGTGTATGTCACCGGCGGGAGCGCGGATCGGGCAAATCTTTTGTACATACCTTGTACGACAGACTCCAGAGGGCGGGCCGTCCCACGAACACAGCCTTGGCTCCTATAGCGAGTGCCTTGATGACATCGGTGCCGTACATCACACCACCGTCTAGATATACGTCCATGTGTTTACCAACGGCAGCGACTACCTCCGGTAAGACTTCAATCTGAAACATGATGGAACATCAGGACCCATTGTATTGAGCACAAAGCGTAGTGGTTCATTATATACGAACAGACTGAGCTCATAGCGCAGCGAGCAGACGACTCACCCCTCCATCTGCTCGCTGCGCTTATTGGGAGGTAGTGCTACAAGCCACATCAATTGATTGATCCTCTGACACACTTTGACCCTCTATAAAATATCCTCCTTCTCCTCTTCAAAGTTACCTTTTCCACTACCATCGATTGGCCGAGTGTCCTCCGCTTCCGGTTCGCCACTTCCGTCCTCCATTTGTGTCCTCCCATGTCGCAGCCGTGCATTCTCCGGCGGCGTGCATACGTATAAACACTTGGAGGACGCTTAAGCTTCGTTATTAAGAGGAAACGCGATAGCGAAACATATAAGCATATAAACCCCCACTCGTTCCCGAGCCGGGCAAGAGTGCCTTGCGTGGCCTATGTAGTAGCGTGTCTGGCTCGCGAACGAAGGGTCGTGGGTTCGAATCTCGGCGTAAAATTGTCCAAATATTTCGTTAAGGCAAATGAATTAGTTTATAGAGTGAAATCGATTGGGGGCATACGGCGACCTTTCATTCGCATTACATGTCACGTTTTTATTCACTTTTATTCCACGCGTGACGTCATGTTTCACATGAACGTTGTGGGTTGTTTGAAATTCCCGCGCGAGGTCATGTGGATGTGACGTCATGACAGGATCGACCACTCAGAATTTACGCGGCACGCCACCGACGCCAGCTTTTTTCGTCACGCCACCGACGGTGTATTTTCTGCACCGTCGGTGCAGAAAATACACGGTCGGTGATATATATCGGTGGAGCGTATGTCGTGTGTTTTCGTTTTACAAACGTCATCGACCTGCTTCTATTACGGGGCGTTGGTTTTTCATCTTATCGTCACCTGGGCGTGTAAACGCAGAAACAAAAAGGCATAAGTGATGATATTTGTTGCCGACTGTCTTGAAAAGGAGCCTAAAGTCACGGCTTCGCATTCCGTAACAGGACCGTGTGCGCTTATCGCCTTGGCTTGCCCGTCTGCCGTATATGTAATAAGATTAGGACGATCTATCCCGCAGTTTATTTTATGAATGTTTAAGCGGAAGGCTGCACCTGATCTCGAACCGAACGATCCGAGCAGACACGCAGGCGAACCTCGACAAAACTCGCGTGCCAGCTCCAAACGTGAAGCAATGGAAAGACATAGCCAGTAGCAAATACGTCAGGGGCACCGGCCGCTCATATCCTAGCCAAAGCACGAAAACTGCGAGTCGAAATCCCGCAGAAAGCACCGATCCAGCAAGGGTTTGCCAGCAGCCACCTGTCGCGGAACTCGACTGAAGGGCAGCCTAGGAGGCGCTAGCGTCGAAATGAGGGAGTGAGAAACTCGCGGAAAGGATGAAAGAGCGAGAAATTCTAGAGGGAATAAGGGCTTGGCTGCTACATTCAGTAGTATAGTAGGGATTTACTACTAAGTGTGATCTTATTACTTTTGAAAGTAATGAAATTACTCCTAGCCGCATTTTTTCCCCTCCCCTTCCTGATGTCGCTATTTGTCCTCCACAACCCTCCTACCAAGGAATTTGCGAACGAAGAAAGCAGACGCTGGCACAAGGGCTTAATACTATCGCCGACATTGCAGTCTTGGCTGCCGAAAAAGCCCCCATGTCGGCAATGTGCCGCACATTGTGCCGCCGACTTCGCTTTAGTAAATCGGTCAACCCAATGCCCAACAAAGATTTTTAACACACACAATGTTTTATATTATACTTAAAAAAATGATTTTCTGCAGCCTCCGTGCACCAAATTGAAACATAATCTTGATGTTCGTGATCCTGGAAGTCAAAGAAGATGATTTAAGTCTTTTTACTGAAATGCAGAACCGCTTCAGCTTCCCTTTAATCAGGGGACAAATGAGCGGCAAAAACGGGCGCCGCGCGGCAAGTTCCATTACTATTGTTACAAACGCAGTGACGTCGACCTATACCATGCCGCCACGTCACAACGTCCGCGCAAGTTGCTATAGAAACAGCTGCGCAGCGACTGTTTTCGTCGTTTATATGTCTCCTGCAGTAAACGATGTTAAAGTTTTATACCGAATGTTTCAACGAATTGGCTTTCAAAAATCCCTAAAAATAGGGTGGTTGGGGGAAAAATAAAACTCTCCCTGGGAACAAACAACCAGACACGGCAGATATCAAGAGTTGCAAAAAGACATACTCATTAGCTATATAATTAACTAAAATTTACCACTTAACTTTAATTCACAAAAGTAAACATATGGGTCCAATGAGAAACTTGCTAAGCATAATCGAAAACCACCAAATCAACTCATTTAAGAAAGCTTTTCAGCATTTTACGGCGTTCGAACGAGAAAACAGAGGCACACTCAATTTTGGACGCGTTTTTAGGTTTCGGTCTTCTATTAGAGCGCATTCTTGCGCCAGCGGTCCTGCTCCCTTGTGGCTAAGACACGCAATGCACGTGCGCCCTACTTCCCTCCAGCTTCCGAGGGAAGAGAGGCGGCCTCTATCCCTCGTAGGAAATCGGCATGGCTGGCAGTTTGTTTCCGTAAAGTTCCGTGTTTTTTTTTCTCCTTTTTTTTTAAATTACTTAGTTTTTAAATATTTTTGAAATCCTTGCATGAGGATGAAGTTGATGTATTTTGAAGCAAAGGCCGTATTCGTCAACTAACGGATGTTCTAAGCGTATCAGGTAATCTGCTAAAGCTGGAATATGCCTAGCTTTCTCATTTTTGTTATTCCCCTCGATGACGATAACAGTTTTTGTTGTACTTACGAATGAATGTTACGAAAAAGATTACGATATCTATAGGAAATGATGGTACTTAAACGCGCCGCTGGAAAACAATAAGGTGACCGACCTTGATCTACGAGAACATTTTCATAAACTTGTGAAGTTGACCTTCTGTTTTTGACAACTGTTGTGACCTAGCAGCGTGTGTTTACATGATGAGTGAACTTTAATAAATGGATTCAGAGAGCGGAATCATGTCTGTTTAAATACAAATCTGGTTTGCAAACTTTTTTTATACGTTACCAGTTTTGGTTTTTTTTTTAATTAAATCAATATACTCTGAACATCTCAATCACAGAATTAAGCGAAATAAGTAACCCAAGCCGCAGTATAGAAACGTGGAAACTTACCGTTGCAGCTACTCCGTCCAGTTGCCGGCCGCCGTGATTGGAAACGAATATTGCGGATGCTCCAGACGCTTTAGCCAGTAAGGCATCTTCAGCTGCAAGGAGGGCACAACACTAGCTATTGGTATATTGCGTGGCAGAAGCTCGCTCTTTTACTGTTGTACTTGTACCTTGAAAATTTGGAAGCTTCATTTCTACATTTAGTAAAACCTGGGCAACTTGTCATATCCAGCTAAACGCTTTTTATTGGATATTTGAGGTCGTCTGATACCATGACTACTGAATATGGTTGAATTATAACGAATTCCGTTCTGTTTTATTTTATTGTAAGACTCGAAAATCGGATCAGGAGACAAAGCGGTTGCCTCCCACACAGACGTTTCTCGTCCTGAAAAGTGTGGCGGGAAGCGAGGCGGGTGGAACGACCATGGCCTCCGACATTTTGTACGCGATGGCTATGCCCCTCAGGCCATTGCATTCGCCGGTAGAGACTGTTACTGTGAGGCGCTTGGAGGCGCTCGCCACCAAAACCAAACAATACAAAGATATAGCCGGGAATCATCATCATCATCACAATTATTGTCGGTCTACGGAACTTAGGAACAGCGCAAAATGTGCTCCCCGCCTCTCACCGTAACACACAGTCCTTTGACAATAAACAAGTCCGAAATTTGAAGGTTCATCTTTCCAAGGGGTGAAAGGTGTAGAAGAAATGTCCGTGCACGTAAGTGAAGTTCAGAAAGCTGTTCTCATGCGTAACGACAGAAAATATTTCTATGCTTGTCATGTCGGTTCATACAGCATCCGCAGAGGACAAATATAGATTCGCATTACAAGAATGGATAGTTGGGCGAGTTGGTGGAAACTCATTGTGACATTGTCATGTAATGCTGCCATAGAATGAAGGGCCATTTTTGTGTGTCTTTCTAATGAAATTCGTCCGTTGATAGCACGTGTCCCGTGTGTTTCTTTTTTGTCTACGTCCTCGTGTTTTCGCGCTGTTTGCACAATCAATAGATTCGCGTTAAACCTTCTATTCTGGGGTATCATCCAGCGGAAGAGTGCAAAGACCGGAGCAGCGAATACAAATTACGAATTAACAGAGTTCGACCTGTCTCTATTCTGATGATGAGAACAATGAAGATGCAAGCTTCATGCTGCGACCCCACACTTGACATTGGGCTTTTAGGCGATTCTGTTTCTTTTCCTGTTTCGGTTATAAACGCACCATTTGGAAATCTAAAAAAACTGGCTCAACTCGGTTTTTTTTTTTATCTGCTGGGCACTTGTGCGTTTGGACAGGCCGGAGTAGAGAAATCTCGGAGGCCATGGTGGAACAAACAAGCTCGACGCTGAAGGAGGAGTAAAAGATTGAAAGGACAGTCAAAACCAACTAGCATAAAAGTGGCCAATCACGTCATACAGATCCTTAAGCAACGGGAATTATTTCCAGGTTCTTGCAAATCGGTAAGCAATAAAGCTCTTAGGTCGTTGTCTTTAAGCAGCTTCATGCAAACATTTAAGCAGCGGAAGTGATTTCATGTTATTGGGTGACCCGGGCTGCGTAATCAAGACGTAGTTGGTTCGATTTGCTATTGTAACTGGCCAATTCCACAAAATATATGAAAATTCTTTGAGGTAAGGTAGAAGCTGATTTGAGAGCCGCACGTCTAGGCGCAGTTAGCTCTTGGTCGGTTTAGAAAAAAAACACACCATATTGGAGGTAATGTGTTGTCAAAGACTGCTGCTGCCGTATGTCTGACAGCATAATGTAGGTAGACTTTATCATCAGACTCATAGGCTATAAAAAAAGTAAGGCCCTTTCTCCGACACTTGTGTCGAAAGCATGACATGCTTTCATTAATGACGTTAAATCACAGCCATGTGTCAGCACACCTTCTTCGATATTCCCCATGGTGTAGTCATCATCGCTGTCTTTCGCCGCGGTGATGACAGCCTGGAAATCTGGGGATCAAGAAGTATGACACAGTACATGCAGGCTGTGCCAAGCATTTCTTTTTTTTTTTTTTCCAGGTTCGGCGTCATAATTTTAAGTTGTTGCGTGTGGTCGGCTCTTGTGCATCGGAAACGAGATCCAGCGCAATCCACATCCGTATAAAGCGGAGCAGCCGTCACATCGTGTACAGCAGAATTGTGTTAACATTCCTCATTACCACGAGTGGTATCGCCACCGCGGCATTTTCTCCGGGCGGCGAGCAAGCGCTTGGTGTAAATCATACTCGTATTTGAAGATATGCAGACCATATCCACGCACCTGCCGCTGATGGTAATTTACAGCGCTCACACGTCCCCGTGTTTATGCTCCGCGTCGTCACACTCAAAGTCTTCACTCGCTGTCACAAAACAGTACACATTGTCACCTTGGCGTCTTTAAATCGCCACACCAGCGGTTCTTTGCTCGCGTCGCATCTCCGGACCACGCAGTCAGAGGTTGAGACGGTTCACGGGTGCATCGCAGTGGTACGTCCAGGTTTTTTCCAACGCCTGCATGTGCTCAATGGCTAACACTTTTCAGGCTCACGCCTTCCGCATGCCTCCCCAGTGACTGCACGTCGGACAAGCTGCTCACACCGCTTTGCCAATGTGACGAGGTATAGTCAGCGACAGGTTAAGAGTTCAGAGGAAGCTCCTCCCACCACTTTCCACTTTAGCGGTGCAAATAATGAAGAGGAGGTCGCCTCCTCTCGAGCGTTCGCTCTGCTAAAGAGGAAAGGAGTGGGATGAGTGTCCTCTGAATTTTCAATCTGTCACCAACTATAGCGTCGATTACGCTATAGTAGGTGTTGGTCCCCACCGATCCACACAACCATTGGTATCGTGGAGCGGTTGTCGCCCATGGCGTTCAATATACTTGTATACACGGTGTTTAATTTTAATTCGTACATATTAAAAAAAGAAAAGAAAGTGGAATAAGAGTCAAACGGATGCCGCCTTCACCATGCATTTGTCTGGGTCGGCGCAAGTTCGTTGAGGGAATAACCTTTGGGTAAGTTGACCAATTAACTAAGATCTGTTCATTAGTCTTTTTTATTAACAGTCGTATGGGTAATGTGGGAATTACAGCTTTGATTGCAATTCCTATTAGAGACCAGACTAAATGAACAATTAAAAAAAAAACAATGGTTATCTAGGTGTAGATGGTTGGGCGTGTTGGGTTATCTTGTCTGTTTGTCTTTAATGTTCCTCTTTCCTTATCCTAAGTTATTTAGATCTTCATCGATACGTCACTGCGTTTTTTCGCCCAATTTTAAAATTGAGCGCAAAAAGAGCGCCCAAAGCTTAGAACGACGTTCAGAAGAGTGGCGTAATCGTTTCAGTTACATCGTCACTGTCTCGGGAGTGTCATCAACGCATCGACCAAGGGCGCGCTATCATGATAATAGTGAGTTTTAGTATTGAGTATACGACCGAACGCAAGCCCTGTGCGTTTGCGTTGCGTGTTCCACACTGCGCGTGCGCGGAGCCCATACCGCGGCATTGGATTGGCGCATGACGACTTTGCGCATGCGCAGCGTGGAGAACACAACGCTAACGCCAACGCACAGCCCTTGCGTTTGCTCGTATACCCAATACCAAAACTCACTAGTGACAAAGTGACGTAAATGACTATGTTACTCTAAAGGTCATTGTGAGCAGAACTTGCGTCGCTCTTGTTGCACGCAATTTTGAAAACGGGCAAACAATCGCGAACATTTGTCACTGAATATGTAAAAAAATGAATACCCTTCGGATATCCTCTAAATAGGTCTAGACTCTGATAGTAATTGTCACCAATACCGCAGTTCAACATGAAGCATAAAACAATTAAAAAGATTCCAACCTGTTTTAGTTAATTAGCCAACTTACAGTGACGGTAATTCTCCCTGATGTCCGCAAAACCCCGATAAAAACATGGCGAAAACGGCACCCGTCTAACTCATCACCTTCTTAAAAAAAAGAAAAAGAAAAAAAAAAGATTTTTCCGAGTTAAACTCAAATAGCCTGTCTGAGACGTAACTCGGGAAAGTGCCGTGTGCACCACATCTTTTGCGCGTGACGTATCGTAACCATATACCGCCCATTTTTTTACTTCCAGTTCCTCATAGTGCCGTATACCCGGAGTTCCCTTTGTGACACCACTGACGACGTCAGCGCTTGCAGACAACATGCAGGTCATCTCCCACACCCTCCTCCGCGTCTCGAACGTGCTCTCCTTGGTCACACGCGCCTTAGTATCAGCCGGTTCTGGGACATACTGGTGCTCGATGTAGTGGTCCCACGCAGTACATCCCACCCCCTACACACATACACGCGTCGGTGCGATATTCAAGTACATGGGTGTTGTAGTCGTCAACTGCTGCACTGGTTGCAAAGAGACACACTGTATCTTTGCAGTAGTCGTCAACCAACTATACACGAAGCGAATCTCGATCACTCTGTTGACACAAAGCGGATCTTGATCGCTCTCAGCTCATCGTCGGTTAATGGCACACCGTCCCCGATTTTGGAGACCTATGCGATGCGCACAAACGTTCGTCATTTTGCCGCACAACGCGCACCAGAGGATAAAACCGAGAAATGCGCGATGGTATGGCTTCAAACACGCCCCTATTGCTGCTCCTCCACCGCCAGTTTATCTCGATGACTTTCACAAATCAAAAGTCAAATTTGGAGGTTTTACGTTCCAAAATAACGAAAGGCATCTGGCACACCTCAGCAAAGAACTGATGATTTATTTTGACCATCTGGGGATCTTTCGACGTGCAACCGAATTATCGATCAACGGTCTGTTTATAATGAAGTTAATGCGAAGGTGCAGGCGAGCTAGTAAAGAGCTATTTTAACCCTGGAGAGTGGGAGAACAAAGGGACAAGGTCACAGGAATCTCTAGAAATTAGAGATTCGCGTTGTCCTGCTTTTTTGTTTCTTTCTACTTTATGGGGTTAAATATATTTATTCACAAGTGCATCTTTTTGGCATGTTTAGCGTCGTGAAAGTATATCGTCCGATCGAAAATGCTGAACCCGGCTTTTTAACCCGCATAAGTACACTACGCATCGCGGAGAGCTGAAACTTCGTGAGAATGTGACGGTAGCGGTGGTGACAAAATGCGCAAGTTTGAGAACATGACGTTACCTGGATTAAAAGATACAAAATAAAAACAACAATTTTCAAAGAGCCGACATCTAACTACGGTTCATCAAACCGTAATTTGAGATTGTGGGAGCCTGTAGACATTATTTCAGTAAAACAAAACTGGCCACTTAGAAAGACGATATTTTTTTCATGGTAAGTTTTTTACTGACATAATTGCTACAGGCACCCAATCTCCAATTTTAGTTTAATAAAAATTGGCCTTAGGTAAACGTCGGCTCATACAGATTTTTTTTTTTCTTTAGTGTCTTGTGATGTCACATTCTCACAAAGTTTCGGCTTTCTGCGAAGCATACTTTATTTATGTGGGCTTAAAACCAGGGTTTACCTTTTTCTATAGGACCCTGTACAGTCGTCGCGGGAGTTAATAGTTCCACGCGAGCGCGCGTTTTTTTCCGAGGGGCGCTTGACTGGTGGCTTGCGATAGAACTAGGGATGACGCCAGGCCGAGTCCATGCAGAGTGGACGGGGGAAGCCGTCTCAAGTCAAGGGAACCGTTGTTATCATCCGCACGCCCCCACCGCCTGAATGTAGTTCGAATGAAAAGGGGAGATGATTCTCCAGAAGTCAGGATCGCCGCGCACGAATTAGATGGCTGTTTGGAAAGAGAGAAGGAAACACGTCATATTTTCTAACTTCTGCAGAATCATCTCCCATTTTCATTCGAACTACGCTCACCCTTAGGGAGATGATAGCAACGGTTCCCTTGAATTGAGCGGCTTCCCTCGTCCACTCCGCGTAGACTCGCCCTGACGTCATCTCTAGTATTATCGCAAGTCACCAGTAGAGCGCCCCTCGGAAATAAACGCGCGCTCGCGTGGAGCTATTCTCCCACGGCGACTGTACGTTTCAGGAAAAAGATGCGCCGTTTGAATAAGATGAGAAAAGACGTGAATCCAAACAAAAAAAAAAGTTGCGCAAGGTCCTCGTTTTTGGAGCAAGATTTTGCTCAAACCACAGAAGCCGGAAACGAGGACGCTGCCAATGGCTACTCAATATCGCTGTGGCGTCTTCCCTTCGAGGCGGAGCGAGCAAGTGGAGGAGCCTGATTTTTGGCCTATGGCGTATCAAAGCCAAAACATGTAAGAAAAAAAAAAAAAAAAAGCACGGCGGCGAGGGACAAGCGGAGAAGAGGTGCGTATGGGCGATTTGGGTTAACAGTACGGGTTGGGTGGCGGCGGTGCAGATTTCACAACAGTCGCGACGAGTGCAAGCACTATCAATTAAACGTGATGACTGGGAATAACCGATCTTTTAGCAGTGCCACAATTTCCAAAATAATTCGAGATCATCTGCCTGTTCTTAAATCTTCGTAGTCTTTCACCGGTTTGGCAGGCCTAGAGCGAAATCCGTCGAAATATATCGAGTAATATTAATAAAGGAGACTAGACTCCTCTCGGTAAGTGTACTTTATCTCATCTTGACGCGAAACGCTTGATATTCCCGATGCAGAAGACAATGAATCGCGAAATTTTCGTGAGTCAAGACGTCACAGATTCCGCGCATCAAACTCGACGTGGGAAGTAGCCGCTTGCACGAAGTCTCGGTTTCGCAAAACCGTTGAGCGTTTAAAAGATGCATCGTGTGGGGCTCCGGTGGCTGTTACGGAGGGGAGCTGCGGTAGATCGTCCATGAGGATGATATCAAAAGCACCCAATGGCTCACCGAAGTGACGTGGTATTTGCCTTAGCCGATGGTGGATCTTATCGATACACATTTTCCCGATCGTACTCACCTCTTCAATTAACACGGGCCGTATCACCCTAAGGGTGTCCCGAACCATGTAGACGTCGCCAGACCCCATCATCATCACTAGACTACCAATCGGGCGTTTGAGGTCAGAGTGGAGAGTACTGGCAAGTGCTGTGACCCGTGCCACCACCACACGTGCTCCTTCCCGCTCGAAGTTCGCTCTCAAAGGAGCAAAAACAAACTACGCTCTGTGTGTTAAAAAAAAAAAAAAATGCGTTGTGTGTATGTTTCTACAGCCTAGAAATTGGTGTGCCTCAACGGGCGACGAGTCTCCCAGCTGTAGATGATAAATTTAGACAGTGCAGTACAACCGCTAGCTTGGGGTCTTTAACGTGCATCACGCAGTAGTGATACACGACCGCACGCCGGTACGATGCTCATCCAGATCGAAACGGGCAGGGGTGGGGATTGAACCCACGATTTTGGGTTCGGCAGCGCGGGCTTTGGCTCCACGTGCTCCGAGCTGGTGTGCGCTAGCCCACTCGGCCACCGATCCCCAAGATGCTGCAATAAACGTCGGACTTCGCACTGAAAGGCTTTTGTAGAGAACTCTTACTTCCAAGTCCCAGTTCAAAGCAGAACAAAGCACTATGTAAACTCTCTGGAGTCTAGCCTACTTTCACAGCTCGGTAACAATCGTTTTACTCTTCGTTGTTCACAAGATTTAAATGCTGATAAAGTAACCTTCGCAGCATTTTTGGTTCAAAATGTGCTAATTTGAAAACCGAGGGGGAGAGGATTAGGGGATTGGAGCAATTTTAGCGGTTAAAATAATTTTATTATTTTTAAAAGTAATCTAATTATTCTTGTGATTACTATATAATAAATGCAATCAAATTATTACAGAATTAGTTCAAAAAGTAATCGGTTACAGCTAACGACCTCGAAATGAGCACATTGCAAGACAACTTACCAGTCATGACGCCCTTCACAACAACAGGCAAACTAGTAATGCTCTTTAGATATTGCAAGTCACGCCAGGTCAATGACGAATCGAAGAGAGAGTTAGCGTATCCTTCAAGTCCCGAGCCAAAGTTGGAAGAGTTGAAGGACTGCAGGTCTACATTCTTGAAGTTTCCCAATCTGTGAAATAAATGAGTGCGCCATCGAATTAGGACACCAAATTTAGAGTAGTACATTTAATGAAGATGTTCAACCAAAGTTGAAAGTTGGGCTAGTTGGTGTAGGCTAAACATAATATAGAGAAAACAGCGCAGAACGACAAAGACTAGAAGGAAGGAACAAACGGAACGGGACAGGCGCTGGCTCGCAACTGAAGGTTCATGTTTTCTGTAATTAAACCTTCAGTTGCGAATCAGCGCCTGACCCCTGTTTGTTCCTTCCTTCTGGTCTGTGCTGTCCTGCGCTGGATTACCCGCATTATGTTTAGATGTTCTACTTTTATTATGCCGAATAACACAAATAAACTCGCTACACATTTGAAAGGTGAAGTGAAAACATGCAGCAAAGGTCTTATGGACCGAACCAATGGGAGGCATCAGGCTGGCCCCAGCGAAGAACTCATAATTAATTTCGAGCACAGGGGGATCCTTTTACACGCAACCGTAACCTCGGTGTATGGAACTGGAACTTCAGAAGACAACGGCATCTGGGACAGAACTGTTTAATCGCTCTGCTCCTAAGAGCGTCAGCCTTCCCAGTGTGCTCGTGCTGCGAGCTAAAACCAAAATAATAATTAAAAAAATGTATATATCAAATTTTTTTTTTTTTCTTTTTGGGGGGGGGGGGGGGGGGTTAGGTTAGCGCGAGCCGCGCTTACCACAGTACTCTTCCTCTAGCCGCATGAAGCGGAGTAAACGAAGGGGTCAACAGTTTTTGGATCGTCGAGTCACGCGCTCCATGACACACGCTTTCTGGCGTGTGGCGAGTAGCGACATCCTTTGAAGAATGCCGCCTTCTATCTTGGAGCGATCCAGGCGGCGCTAAAGTTGACGCGCGAGCGCGAAAGAGCAAAATATGACAATAAGAGTGTGCATAAGGGAGGAGGAGGGAGAAGGAATGCCTATGCTGTCGGAGTGCAGTGCATGCTATGAGCTCATGTCGCCAATCAAATAACGCCGACTGTGCAACGTCACGGCTTTCGTCTTTCTTTGAGCACAGCCTTCGAGGCTGGTAGACCGTGACAGTGCGCTTTTATCCTGTGTGTATGCATTTGCGTGTTTTTCAGCCTTTGACTGTGCTCTGACTCAAGTATAAACCAAATATAGGAAAGTCGTTTGCTAGCTTGGAGCGATCTAGGCGGCGCCACAGTCGACGCGCGGGTGTAAAAGAGCAAAACATAAAGATAAAAGGTGTGTGCGTCAAAGAAGAAGGTGTCGCTACCTTTCCTATTTAGGGGCATTAGTGGCGAGCAGATCGACACGCGACTGCATGCTGGACAGCCAGGTGTAACGGAGCGCCACCTAGGAAGGCTCGCTCGACGCGGTCCACTGCGACGCCCTCTGTTCGATTGTGCAAGTCGAGGGTCATTATGGTTTCCTCAGTACGGCATAAAAGATTGTGGTCTGTCGTAAGGCGCTTTCGAACTCTTCTTACCTTGCTTGTGCAAAAAAGCACGTGTGCATGTTTTAACTATTGACTGACGAATATCTTCTAGGAGATTGGTAACCGAGCTGGGGGGGGGGGGGGGGGGGGGGGGCTTTCTTGTAGCTGCTGGAAGGTTTCCCTCAAGTGTTCCAAGTACGTTTGCGGTAAAAGGAATTAAAAGGGTTTCGAATGCTTCGAATAAGCCTCCAAGAAAATGAAGCTTCTCGGAAGTGCGGTTCAGGTCTCGTTTGAACGCGGGCCGAATACCGAGCAGGACAAGAGGCAGGTAGGTGATCGACTTAACAAAGGCGCATGTCCCTTGCCGTGATCGCCGCCTTGAGCTGCGAGTGTAATTGCTCCTCCATGCCATTCGCTGACGAGGGGTACGCGGCGGTGTGGGCGTGGCGAGTCCCGAGCAGCTGTGTCAGAGCAGCGAAGAGGGGAGCACTGGTACTAGCATCCCCTGTGTGTCGTAGATGGCCAACTAGGGAGCCTTCATGTGCGCTTTGCTAAGCGCACATGGAGGCACCCTATGGCCAACCATAGCGAGCACTTAATTTCCTTCATATCTTTGAGGGTGGAACGCTGATCGATGACAGAAACAGAAGATAAAGGTTTTTGCTGTCTTCTCGCTTTTCCTGGTTCCTGCCTACTAAAAAAAAAAAAATCCGGAATTTTTTTTTTTTTTTTTTTGTATATAATGAATTTTGTTTTAGTGCCTCCCGCGCGTTGTACTTATCCGTATTTGAGGCCTGTTCATCGTCATTGGCTCTCTCTTCACTTTGGAGGTCAGGGAGAAGTAGGACGGGATGATCTAGGTTGATGAGTTATTTACTGTTCCTCTGTATTTCAGAGCTTACGTTTGATTATCTTTGTCTGTGTGTCTGGCTCAACGTTGACCTTTTGGGAGCCGCGTGACCTCCATGAAATCCGCGATCCATGGAGTCTATTCTGCAGCCATCAAGTCCTGTGTAGAGATCTCCAGGGACGCGTTCGTTCTGTTGCCATTTACTGCGATACAGTTTTCGGATTGCTTACCAAACTTCCGACATTTGCTGCCCAGCGCGATATTTGCCTCGTACATATGCTATCTGTTTGTAACACAGATACTGCGGCGCTCGTCGAGTTAAGGTATAGAAACCAAAACGGATGTTCCTATAATCTTGAGCTGGTGCAGCAAGCTGCCTGCAGTCACCCCAACATTCGATTCAATGGGAACAATTTCTGTGATACTAATATCCACCTCGTCCCAGATATAACGTAGTGCTTGCGACGTTCCCATCTGCGATGCTGATCAGAATTTAGTGTAGTTTCGTAGACAGAGCGCTCTTGCTCGCGTTTATACGAAGCACTTTTACAGCCAAGTTCTATATAACTCGCAGGTGGAATTTCTTCGTGTCCGTCGACAGAAAACCCATGCGCGCGCGCATGCCTTATCTCTTATTATGTGTTTTGACATTTGTTTCAAAAGGGAAACCACCAAACAAGTATCAAAACCACGTAATAGATTATAAGGCGCGCGCGAACGATGATAAGCACGTAGCGCTACCCGCATTCTTTTCTCAGTAAACATTGCGGTTGCATAAACTGCCGCGGCACCGGCAGAGTACGAAGTGTGGAGTGATGTGACTAGCCTTGCTAACAATGCGATGCACGTAGCGCTCCTTTTATGCGTTTCTCGGGAAAGGGTGGGGTTGCATAAGCTTCTGCGGTAATGGCAGCCTATGAAGTTTTTCATATATAAATAAGTTTTGGTACAGTGCATTTACTTGCTTTCGTGAATCATTCGGTATAGACTCTTTGCTGTTTACAAACATGAACTGCCACTTGCGTCCCAAGCGACTTCCGGTCGCGCCGTCTTTGCAAGCCTGTTGAGATTGTTTACGTCACCAGTGTTAGAAATCATAAATGCTACACGGACAACAAAGTTGGAGATTTACCGAGGGCCCTCAGCTGTACAATATTACATCTTGTAGGAGTCAAGTTGGTTCAAAAGAATACTCGAAACATTTTAACAGATCTCGCACTCCTTCCTTCTTTTGGCATGCACCTGGAGGATTGGTGGTTAAACGTTTTATCTACATTTCAATCAGCGGTGTTAAGGCGGCCTTTGTTCATTCTTTTTACAAACCGGGAGTTCTCTGGCACATCAAACACTGCAGCACCAAGTGGTGGCGTTTGTCATAAAACTGCAGTGGGCAATCGTTGCAGCTGATACTACAGCTTCGCTGTCCAACCAGGCCGGCGCAGCCGTAGCCTTGGCTATTGTAACGCGCTCCGGGCGCCCGAGCGAGCGAAGAAGCGAGAAAAGAGCGACCGATGAGCGAAAAAAAAAGAGAAAAGTAGGGTGAGGTCACGGCGACGTCAAATATGTTGATCACCCCCTCCGGCAACTAGGACGAGTAGAGCCGTTAATATCCATGGTCCTTCAGGGAGCTCTTTCTGCGCCCTAGCGTACGCTTGTTGTTTCCGCCGCCCCAAAACGTGGTGTTGCAATCGCCGCCTCTTCCGAGCCGCCCCTACTTGCCCCTAGATGGCGCAAGTTGTCCTGTCGCGTCCCAGGCGGCCGGTTCGCCCCCGCTCGCTGCCCCCCCCCCCCCCCCCCCCCTCCCGCCCCCGGTTTGCTTTTCTGATTTCATTTCTCGTCAATTTCATTCTCGTATTCTCGGTCTTTTATTTTATGTCTTTTTTTCATAAACCACTATAGCGCAACTTCAGAGAAGCTGCTCCTCAAGCATGGGTAGGAGGCAAGGAGCACACATTTACTTTTCATGCATTCTTTATTATTTACACAGATCTCATACACAAAATGGAAGATAAATACAGATAACAAGATTTACGGAACAAGAGAACACATAGCACGAGAAGCAAGAAAGAGTACAATGATAGAAATATACATTTATAAAAGACATCGCACCACCACAGTTTGATCAGCAGAAACTTCAATGTTTCGTAGACAAAAAAAAATAAAAAAATAATATTTCTTTTTGTTGTTCAGCTGATAGATGACTTGTTCTACGGTTTCTGTGCTTTCCTATCAGGTGCAGACCTTTTCAAATGAGATTTTTGCAGATCTCTTCTTTTAAAAGGCGTGAATTCACCAGGGTTCATAGCAGAACATCTGGAGGAACTTCTAGCCAATTGCTGGACAGAGAAGGTCTCCGACTGTTCTGTCATGAAAGTCATGAAAGCACTAAGATTCTTCATCACATCATCCTTGTACACCAGATTGAGAATGCACGCCAGAAAGCGCTCAAGCTCGCCCACAAAAGTAAGGCAAGGGTCTGTGAGCAAAAAGAGAGCACCAAAAATGCCCGTGTCGTCCTGTGCGCCTAGCACGTGGTACGGGTCGATCTGCCTGCAAATTTCAGGTGCAACATCGCTCATACGTAAGAAAAAACGAAAACAAACATGTGCTAAGTGCTGCGTTCACGGGGTTTCTGCCGCACGAGACCGAAAATCGCAACCAGGATCGCACCACACAGAACGGGCTTGAAACGAAAGCGACGGAAAACGAAACTTTACCTCTCGCTTCGGAACACCTTTCGGAATAGAAGGAACGACAAGACTTTCGACTTGCTGGAGTTTCCGCACCATTTCGCAGCGCAGTAGCACCAAGGTATCCTCTTCCGAGAGCACCAGAACTTTCGAAGTCAAATTACCGTGGCGCGGACCGAGCGAACACCGAGCGAACACCACGTTTTCTGCAGAACACTCGGAGCTGACGATCACGCTCATCGGCTGTCGGCGACCGTTGCACCGGTGGCACCGGTTGCACCGTTGCTGCCGTTGCCATGGTCACCGGCCCGGCGGCAATGTCGATCGTAACGCCATATTTTGAGGCGGTGGAAACAAGAACCCTACGCCTGAGCATTGAAAGAGCGCCCCGAGGAAACATGGATGTTAACGGCTGTACCCGTCCTAGTTGCCGGAGAGGGTGATCAACATATTTGACGTCATCCTGACGTCATCCTGACTCTTGGCGGCCTCTACCGAGGTTTCCTTGAGCGCCGCTGCCTGAGTGAGCCTGGTTCAACCACCTTCACAGCGTGAATTGGAGCCTCAACTTTTTTCTATGACTTGTATCTTTCAAAGTTGCGGCAGGCTTTTTTCTTTTTTTCGCGTAACGCAGGACAGTTATACATGGTTGTATTGGAAGGCTTCAAGCGATGCTGATTCATTTGAACTGACTATTTTTTTCTTACTACAGGACCAAAATCGGCGATACAACGTGACCGGGCTGAAGGATCTGCATCAAGCATCAGTGAACTCTAGAGTAGCTTACTGGTATCTAAAATCAGAAGGAGAGCTTTGCATTCTATTCTACTCGTAGAAGAGAGACTAGAAAGATAATTGTCATGATTTCGAAATAATTCCCTGCTAAGCCGTTGATACTTCCTTAACGGGGCTTCTGAACGCGGCTCTTGGGCTCCTCGTCATCTTCAATATCAACAGCCACCGATCTCCCGCTGCAGGACGGGACTGTTCATGATGGATACCCAAACCAATGAAATATACTGTGACACGTGAAGGACAGCACCAAGAAAAATAAATTAAAGTTTAGGTATTCCCTTGTTATGTTTGTTTATTCTTTCTAGGTACCCCGAACGACACAGACGCTCCAAAAATAAGACGTCTGTTTTGGCTTTTCTTCCCCTTCATGTCTATTTTCCTTTTCCCTGGACTACGTTTTCACCTCAGTGTAGTTATTATCGTGGTTGATAACAGGGTACCAATCGCGTACCCTCCCTAACGACCATCAAGCATAGCTATCGACAGTCGTGAGCGTACTCGTGACCTTGCATCAGATGTTGATCGGCAAAAAGGACCGAGCCTATCCCTTTCACAGCGCAACGGAACAAAGGAGACTCTGCGGGTTAATCAAAAGAATCCGTCACCCACAACAAGGGTTCGCACATCGGAGGAGCCAAGACCTTTTCAACGTTAAAGGGCGACGCACCCGGTACAATACGTATACACAGAGTGTTTATGAACGAGCCCGCGTTTGGCCACACTGGGTGTGGGCATTGCGCGTGCGCGGAAACTAGATTCGCGCGAGGCGAAGCTTCTGCGCATGCGCAGTGCCGACGGAAGCTCCACCACAGTGGCGTGACGTCAGAGACTTGAGTTGGTCTATAGCCCTTTGTAAAAAAATCGCCTTCTGCGCACTGCCATCTTTGCCTGCTGGGCTGGGGAACGCCTTCTGAGCATGCGCTGTTGCTGTGTTGTGCGGCATATCAGAGGCTGCACCTGTGTCCACAGCTCGGTGAATCAGCATTTTTCGCACGGGTGATAAGCGATAGAAAGGTCTCTAGGGCCTGTCTTATCGACTCCCTTATCAGTGTGAAGTCTGCTTGGAACGCGTAACCATATTTGAGAACGTGCTATAACCCCGTTTCACCCGAAGTCCCACCGCAGCCGACGCTGCGATACCATGGAGTCAGAGCGCCATAAGTGCGCCCCGTTACGGCGCTCGTCGTCTTTGCGCCTTGGCTATCCATCACGCATGAAAAAAAAAAACAAAAAAAAAACGGAGGATTGTGAAGAACTCACTGTTCGTGATTGGTTCAGCCAGTGATAAAGAAAGCGTACAAAGACGAACGAGCGCCGAGACGATGCGCTTTTGCCGCTGCTTGGTTGGCTCCGTCGGATCGCAGCGTCAACCAGAAACTCGCATTCCGCTTCAGTACGCCCCTTCAAAATGTCGAAAGTCTGTACTTATGGCCGATACAAAGGTGCTCCTTGGTTCGTCGCATATATGGTTTCCTTACCTCAGATGCTTCGGGAGGCTGAAATGGTTTCTGATGTCGCTCACCCTGTGCCCAAATCTAGGCACGTCCACCGTGAGCACGAGAGCGTTGTAACCGGCCTTCTCGGCGCGCCGCACAAGCTGCCTCGTGATTTGACGGTCCTTGAAGACGTACAGCTGAAGCCACAGGTTCGCTTTGGGCGCTGCTTGGCGCACTTCCTCCAGCGAAGTAGTACTCAGGGTGCTGAGGATCATCACGGAACCAGCTTTTTCGGCCGCTGGTGAGGTTCGGTGAAAACAAAAAATAACGAACTTAATGAGGTCATAAATTAAGTACCACCTTCCCAGCTTTTGAACATGTAATCACATCATGTTCACGCGGTTAAGGCCATAAAATATACGCTTCGTAATTACGTTATGCCAGAGGACCGTAGATTCCGACTAAATAATTTTTATACGTGTAGTGATTTGAGAAGGCCAGAGTGTAACAGTTGCGTGGCAATTTGAAAAACTAACGGAGCAAAACGAGTCATGCTCTAATAATACGGAGTACGCGTTCATTTTACACTGTGATAAATTATTTATATGCTTTCTTTTTCTATGCTTAATTTCACAAGTTGTTTGTAATGCTGCCAAGGGATCTAAAGTCTCTACAGGGTGTTTTTTGTTTGCACAAGAACTCGCAGCACGATAGCACTTCCGAAAGCACCCGCTCTTGTACGTGCCTCACAGCGCTAAACTGAGCTCTCGACATGGAGTATGGAAATATACTCGACGCTAGTTTTCATGTAGTCAACACTAAGTAAACCCCAAGGGGTGTCTACCCCCGCGCGACCATCCCTCAGGTTTGCGGAACGCTGATTGGTTTCGCAACACGCTTGTTAAAAATAACACAGCCCAGTCTAAACTAGAGTCTCGGCTCAAACTGGTAGCAGGGTCAGCTGTGAAAGAGCGCACTACGCCATTTGAGCCACTTGCTCGAAGGCAAATCGGCACACTCTAAGAAAAAAAAAGGAGGAAAAAGGTAACAACAGCGCGTTTTCCTCCATGCTACTGACGCGCCCCCAAGCGGATTTGAGAAGAAGGGAGGAACAAGACGTTTTCCTCCTCCAGGCAGACGGGAGGAAACTTCCACTCTCTTGCCCCATCTTCTTTCGATTTCGTTTTTCGGGCACGTCGGGAGCGTTGGCTTAAATTAAGCAATTTCTTTCTGCTTCGCACTCCTTTTCGACTTTGGACGGTATGTCCAATGGGCTACTAATCACGGAAGACTCATGTGTTATGCATGTCGTGCAAACCGTAATTACATGACAAAAATCATTAACGAGCTTTGTTCTTAAGTATTAGAACCTCCATTATAATCATTCTTCGTGTCCAGACCATTATGTCGTATTTTACCGTCGTTGCCGGCGTCTTGCAGACACGATGAAGAATAAAAGTTCAAACGTAAACATCTACGTTTTCTTCTTTTTCTTGTAGCGGACTTTATTTGGCGGTTTTCATTTTTAGCTGTTGGCGATAAATAGCCAGCATTTTTTCACACATAAACGATTAAGAAGACGATGGCCTATCTCGGTTACTGCAAGAAGCTGGAGATAAACATAATGCAATCACGACCAAACCGAGACCATCGTTGCGGCTTCTTCTTGTTGAGGGCATCAAAGGGGTGAAAACGGAAAGGAAAAGGGAGAATCAAGAGCGTCCCCAGTGCGCAGTGACCACTGATCTCTATAACAATTTGCTGGATCGCGGATCCCCGGAGGCTTAGTCGCTGCAGCGCCAGTGCGGCCACCGTTAAGTTCCGAATCGGCCATTTTAGGGAAGTGTAAAACTGCCGGGTGAAGTGTTGCAGACGCTGGGTGGCCGCGTGCTGAAAGACATGTTTTCTGCTCGTTCGCCGTCATTCGCCGAAGGCGTTTCGGAAAACCGCGTGTAAACAAACGGTTGTAGCTGCCTTCGAGAAGCCGTGGAAATTTTTGCGAAGGTGCCAAACCACAGGAAAAAGGCACAACTCACCGAACGAAAGGTTCGCGGTCAGGCGGCGCGATCAAAGGACACGCCTTGGCACGACATTCTGCGACTCTAAGTATCACGAAGGGCTGCGTCTCTGTGCCTTCGTACGCTAGGATACCAATCAATATTTCAGTTCGCGGGTTAAACGTTCGTGAATGTGGATGTGCCCCTGGAGTAGGGTTTTACTTTACTTTCAGGACTGTATTTTTTAACTTGCGGCTCTCGTGGGCCAAAAGCGAGTTTGATTAAGTGCTGCTCGAAAACCTACCTCCCGTCCAGCGCTGATCCAGTGCGTTGCTCTGTTTGTGTTGCCATGGGACGTGAGTAATTCAGATTTATTCGAGTAGATTAAAAAAATATATATATCAGTCGTTAATTGCGCATAATAGCAACCACTGATCAGTGATGGAAACTTGCCAGAACAGCTGAACGATCGAGAATTCTGCGACTGATATCAATGCAGCAAAGTCATCTACCCGCGACACAGCGTCAATTTTTTCTCGGAGGTTGACCACATCCACGCGGCGTCGATTTTTGATCGGTATTCAAACATGCGAAGGCGCATAGACGCAGCACTTCGGCGTGCCAATGAATGTGCTTGGATCACGTCGCCTGACCGCGTGACTTCCGTTACACGACTTCTGCCATTTTCCTTCGGTGCTGCGCTTTCGTAAAAAGATACATAGGTTCTCAATAGCAGCTACAACTGTTTACACAAAAATGGAAGGCGTTTACAATTCTCTGTAATGCCGAATTAGAGCGCAGTTCTTGAGGACGAGGAGGGAAGGGTATGCCCCTCCTCCCTCTCCCCTCCTCCGCATCTGCTTCCTCCCCATTTAGCGGGAAACATTTTCTGCTAAATTTAACGAGGAATATTCGCAGCTAAAAATGTTTTCTGCTTACTTTAGTGGGGAAATTCTTCCGCTAAATTTAGCGGGGAATTTTTTCGGCTAAATTTAGGGGGGTAATTTTTCCACTAAACATTTCGCGAAACATTTCCCGCCAAAGTTAGCGGAAAAACAAGAATGTGTGACAATCACGGATCTTTCCTAAACACCTTCCAGCGGTGTGGAGAGATGAAAACGATGTTTTACCGCATACCAGAACTGACGACATTCAAGATGGCTGCGCCCTTGTGGATAATATGTATATGTGATGCTTGATAACTTTATCATTTACTGTACCCTTTGCGTGAGGACTATCGCGCACCTGCTTCAAACAACCTTCCATCCCGACTCACCTCTGGCCATGGCTTTCTCGCCCTGGGGGTGAGCGAGCTTCTGCATCGCGGACGGGGCGATGCCGACCGGAACTTGGAGCAGCTGGTCACGCAGCACAATCACGCTCTGGTCTCGGTGACTGACACCGCAAAGCATCCTCGGCCGGAGGCGTAGCCTGCACACGACCCCGCTTTTGTCACCTGGGTATCAAATACTTTCCTAGGTAGAATACATTTCACTCGGCTCATCTACATTAGACAGCACGTCTAGAGCGCTGTCTAATGCCTTGTCTAGTTCCAACTCATGCCTTGCCTAGTTTCAACTCGGCAAGTTCTGTCCGCCTCAAGACCATTAGATTTTCTTGAATCAAGATACACTCCCCTAGTCCTAGTAAAGTATTTGTGGATGCGACTACGCCAAGGCGCACTCCCAGCGTCTCGTCCACGTCGCCTTGTCTCGAGGTACTAGCATCGACGGGTTTCACCTATCAACAAACACGACGACTCCCCTTTCCACCACATCAAGATCAATCCCGACCGGGATTTGATAGACGAGTTTCACCGTCTCAAGCAACATCGACTTTACACTGTTCGCACGTGGGCACAGGCGTTTCTCAACTGCATCAGTCACGACGACGGCGATCTCTCAATGACCATGCTGAACGTTCAGTGTCTACGAGCTCACGACCAGGACGTCGTAATTGACTTTTTAATGACACTAACAAACAGTCTGGGCCTCTCTAAAGCATGTGTGGACCAATCGGAACCATTGCGTGGATACCATTGCGAGCCTTACAGTATGCCTCGTCCACACTTGCGAACTGGCGGCCGGATCCGCGAGAATTCTGACGCCCGGCGGCGAAAGTAGGCAGAAATTCTGGCGGAAAGCGAGATCGCTCTGCGACCAATTTTAAACGCCGGAAAAAAAAAAAAAATAGTCAGAGTACAGGCGAGCTGGTGTAAGTTGAACATGATTGTAAAGAGGAGGCAACGTCTCAATAAGACGTTGCCTCCTCTTTTACTACCTTATGTTGTGTTTTCTTTTCTGCCCCAGTCTCAGGTTTACAATCATGCCGGAAAAAAGTTTTTTCTCGCCGCCCGCCAACCAGAACACACGGGAGAAGTGGCGCTTGCTGACGTCAGATCCTGTCCGAGCAGACGGTATTGCAAATGGCGTGCACTATGTCTGTGCCATCTGTGCCTGCGGTTGCCTCTGTCCCAGTGCCAGCTGAGTGTTAATAGAAACCGTAAAAAAACACGCGGTACTCTATGGCAACACGCATTCAAGGTACAAGGACAATGACTACAAGGACGAGTTCTGGACGCCAATTTGAACTGAATTGGGCACAAGCAGTGCGTACTAGGGTGCACACTGCACATACATTGTCTATTTACTTCATTCTGGAGTTGCAAAAAGAATGTCACGGATTCACTCGGCACTGCCGCTGTTACCTATTTTACATCGTAGCTGTAAAGTGTCTGCGCTACAAGGAAAAAAAATTGCGAGGGCATATTTGGGTAGCGCGGAGACTCTCTTGCACGCTGTGTTTCCAGTACCATGAATACCTTCCCCTTCCCCGTGCGCATATATCGTAATCGTCGTCGAGCAATCAACAGGGATGACGGACTCGAATGAGGAAATAATGTTTGTTAAACCTGACGTTGCAGCTTGAACATCAGTTCTCTAACCCTGTTGCGGCCGTAGCTAAGAGATGTAACGTTGCGCCCAGTAGGTCCGAGGTGATTCTCAGCACAATATGTAGTACCTTTACTGAAATTAACGCGCCCTACGCCTTAACGTATTGTATTTCTCGCTCAACGTTTCTGAAATATCAACAATAAATCATAATTATAATAGTATCAGCTGTTAAATATCAAAAAGCGATGCCTACCACGCCGCTTTCACGTTGCATGCCTTGCTGCTAATCATCCGACCGTAGCGAATTGTGTACATCCTTTTTTTAAAGGAAACCGTATGTCTAGACAAATTAAAAACAAAAATCTAAATCGCACTTATAACAAGATATGAAATTAGGCAAAAAGAAAAATGCATGAAGAGTTGTGCGGGCACCGCTGACGTTCCTACAGTCAAATGGAAACATTCCATGATGGGGATAGTGGAGCCTGTCTACGGGGAGCCAATGTAAATCAAACTCCTCCTCACATCCGAATCTAGAGTTCCAAAATATGTGCAAGTCCCGCTGGTCATTGATTGGGAGCTTAGCTGTAGAATACAAGTGCTGAATAAAGTGATCCCGCAAGCACTATTGTTTTACTGACCTTATTGCATGAATATGTTCTTTTTTCGACAGGCTTAGCACAAATATTGATTGCGTCTGTAGAGAGTGAGTACCGAGGCATTTCTACAACTTAGTCGGTAAAGTGTATCAACGAGATGTGACTGGTATGTGTCATGTTAAAATCATGGTATGCGCATGACGTGACTCAAGTATGAGCAAATAATTGAAAGCAAATCTGATTATATTATATTTGATGTTGTAGAAACCAGCACATTCCCATACGTTCTGTTACAAGTATATATATATATATAATTTACTTCTTGGACGGCGTTCCGAGCGGGGACCGCTCTTTATCAGGTCACATATATATATATATATATATATATATATAGTTTTTATGGTTTTTTTAAACAAATCTGTAATAATAAAAAAGAACCACATATATAAATATATATGGTGTTTTTTATTCTTACAGATTTGTTAAAAAAACAAAAACTACACTTATGCGGTTTGTGTGAGTGATTTATACGCCAGGGGGACATTATGGTGGGTGGCTAATATTTGCGATGAGTCGGCTAATTAATTAAAATTCGTTAACTTTTTAATTAGTGAAAATAGTCATATGGTTCCAATTAGAAACTTGTTGAGCATTGCCAAAAACCCCTAAATCAGAAATTTTTTAAAAAGACTTTGAGCGCGTGAAAAGCACAACAGTGCGCTGAAGTTAATTAACTTTTTAATTAGTGAAAATAGTCATATGGTTCCAATCAGAAACTTGTTGAGCATTGCCAAAAACCCCTAAATCAGTAATTTCTAAAAAGACTTTGAGCGCGTGAAAAGCACAACAGTGCGCTGAAGTTACCACTCGTGGAGCAGGTACAAGGCTGGGGCTAGATAAGAGACGGAAAAATTGCGCGGACGCCTTAACGCAACCGCTAGCCTTGCACCTGCTCCACGAGTGGTAACTTTAGTACACTACTACGCTTCTCGCGCACTCAGTCTTTCTGAAAATGACTGATTTAGTGGTTTTCGATGACGCCCAGCAAGTTTCTAATTGAAAGCATATGCCTATTTTTGCTAATTAAAAGTTAATTAACGAATTTCAATTAATTAGCCAACTGATCGCAAAGATTAGCCACCCCCATAATGTCCCCCCGGGCGTATAACTCACTTGCACAAACCGCATAAGTGTAGCTTTCATGTGTTTTTTTTTTTTAAACTAATCTGTAAGAATAAAAAAACACCCTATATATATATATATATATATATTTAAATGTATCATACCGTGATGGAATTTACAGAACAAACACGTGAAAAGTAGCTGAGTGATGTAAGGTATACTGTTTTAATACGTAACACAAGGTACACAACACTGTGCTGCCAGCATCATTGTTTTGCCTTCGCATGAGCCGGGCTAGGCCGAGTTCCCTGTGCGGGCCGTGGATCACGAAAGGCCACATGGCACGTCCAGCAGCTCCTTGGAATCACGTGGCCGTGCAACACTAGAGAGCAGGTAAGGGCATTAATGTTTCCTGTTCTCCAAAATAATTGCTTTACGAAGATGGCAAAAGAAATTGCTGCAGATTATCGTTAAAATGCGAAAGCATTTTGCACTTTTTTTGTACAAGTAGGGAGAACGAAGAACAGTGAAATTGGGAGGTGAGTGGGGGCGCGCGCCTGGGGGTGAGTTTGAAGTGGGGAGGGGGGTGAATGGTCTCTGGAGTTTGGGGGTGGGTAAGGGGTACTGGATCATGTTATAACGCAACCTACAAAAAAGTGGAGAGTGTTCGCACATTTATTAAGTAAATTTCAGGAAAGCACCAAATAATTTTAAACTTTAACTTTTATAGGAAACTGGAGAGCGCAGAACAAGTTGATACAAGCTGTGATAATTAACTCAAGTTATTTTATGATATGGATACTCACTTTGTTGTGCAGGTAGCATATGAGGTGTGTTAATAAATAATTAGGCGGGTGGTGAAAGCATAATTTACCATTACAATCTTACAACGAACTGTTGTCCGCTTCATGACTCCACCCTCCCCCACCCATACGCTGTTGAATACAAATTGTTGGAAACAGTACCGCAGAGTTATCATGTGTCAGCCCCTGCCGCAGCACCACCATTTTCCTGTTTACCACGTCCAGTCTAAAAAGTAGGTTGCTTTGTGTTCTGATTTTCCCTTACAAAACATCTAAAAGTGAGATGGGGCAATATCTTGCGAATAAGGTGGGTGGTCCACTCCTCTTATCAATTAAAATTTGCTTTACGAAGAGATCATTTTCAGGTGGAGCATTTGCAGAGGGTCAAGGAACGTCCCTCGACATTGCTCTGCCTGCAACGCAGTTTCTAGTCGCAAAGTGGGTTCCAGTGCTGAACCACCTACCTTATTTTCCAGGTATAACCCCATGTGACTTTAACATGCTTTATAGGGCAAAATCAGCGCTGAAAGAAACCAATTTTCAGTCTACAAGGAACAAGTGAGAAAATGATGACACTGGTGCAGGAGTTGACAAATGATGACCATGCGGTACTGTTTCCAATAATGGAAAACTTGTATGTAGCATGGTATAGATAGGGAAGGGGAGAATGTTTGAAGGAACATTTCAGTTGTAAGACTAATTAATAATAAACGGCACTTCCTTCAAGATTGGTTACTTGATTGCCACAGCTCGTGAATTTCCTATGTCCTCTGTTCGTAGTGTGGATTAAACTTTACTAGTGTGCATTGCTGGCTGCCCCTGATCAGGACGCCCAGACCAAGAAAGGCAGCAAGACTGTCGAAGAACAAAGAAAGCGGTTGTCGATCCCAAAAAGAGCTCAGGCACAATGCGATGCCGACGCTGCTTCTTCACGGCAAACCAAACAATGTAAAAAAAAAAAAAAAAAAAAGACCGGGAGGTGAAGAAGCACGGCGGAAAATCACGATCGGTCCGCCGTATTCCGCACAACGGTGCACAAACCTTGTGATGTGGTAACCAGTCGGGGAGCGCTCCAGACAATCGAACTTAACCACTGAAAAATGCGCACAAGGCCGCTGAGCTGTGTCGGACGTCGGGCGTTTTTGAGCGATTCCTCATTTATAAATGAGTGCCGTTCGTAAATGGGCAGTTTGTTTGCTTATTTTTACATAAATAAAGCACCGAATCACAAAATTGTTGTCTTCCGACTTTCTCCTCACGGCAACAAAAGCGCGAACGGCAAAACCTACACGCGTACTCTCTAAGAAAAAAGGGAGCGTGCTTGCTCCCTCAAGGGAGCAAATGCGCTAACACAACCATTGGTCCCCTAGGGGAGCAACGGTGACGGGAGCAACTCTTGCTCCCCTACCGTTAGTCCCTCAGAGTTGAACGCCCAGGAGTAACTTTTGCACCCTTGCATTTAGGCCCCTGGGACTAAATGTTGCGCCCTTACCTTATTTAGTACCAAATTGCGCGCTTACACACCCAGGTGGCGCTAGTCAAGGTCAAATTCAAAGTTGGTAAAAAAATAGTATCGTTGGGGTAGATCTTTTTTGCGCTCATTACGTTCATATACGAACAACTCTCATTTCACATTTGCACACGTTATACACATTTTAACATAGACAAGGAATTAGAACACAGATGACAGACACAACACACGCACAACACATACGCGACGACACGCTATTTCAATCGTCACCTCATAGCCTACCCATGCGCGTTTTATACTGATTATATGAGAGGAGTCGTTTTGTCAGTGACCATCTCAACCGTAAACGACGGTACAAATATGGTGCTGCTTTCGCACCAATATTGTTCTCCAATATTGTTGCTAAACTTTCCAAGGAGTCTATCTCTTATTAAGAAGTAACGGTACACAAGTAATTATTTGTGACAGTCTATAAAACAGCGTCCCCATAGGCTCCCAGGAGCCATGTTCTTCCTTCCCCGCATAGCTTCCCCACTGTGCGCATGCGCGCCTCCGTGGCAACCCCATCGTCTCTTGCGAAAAAAAATTGTAAAGAATACAAAAAGAAAAGAAACCAGAATTTATCTTTTTTGTCTCTGGAAACGTTATTCTTAGAAGTGGCGCGGGGCACGTGTCTCGCGCATTGCCACAACAATGAATTTGGTATGTAGAACATCAATATCATCGATAGCCGAGACTTCCCCGACGATAGATGGCTCTCGCCAAGCCCAGAAAACCTGTCCGCGCCGAGGCTATTGTATTTGAGAGGAGGGGAATGTATTCCCCCTAGTAAAGTATTTGTTGCAACCAAATGGTGGATCGACGTCATGTGAAACTAGCATCTCCTATTCCTTTGCTCATGATGTCAAGCCCGTGAAATTCCAGGCATGCCAAAGCCACCTTCACAAACATGTAGCACGTGCTGCACGCATGGTGCACCAGTTAAATGCCATGTTTGCAATCGTCTATAGCTTTGCCATTTTGTAAATAAATTTCTCCTTCAACTTGCGGTGATATAATTCTCTCGAGAGTTGCCTTCGCTGTGTCCTTTTCACACAGTTGAAGTGGTATGTCGAAGCAAGCAATAAATGGACAGGTACCACCAGCAGTCATGTCTCGTTAATATGGAACCCGTTTATATGGACACCTCGCAATCTGGAGAAAATTTTTAGCGATCGGTCTGCCGCCAGGCAATTCTGCCTTTGTATGGCAGCGAGACATTTGTATTTCTCAGAAAAAATTATCCAAACAAACAGGAGTAGAGTGTGCTGATTTTCTAAGCTGTTTTGTTGTAAGTTAGGGTCTTTGCATCCCCGCTTCAGCTATGGTCTCAAATGAGGTGGATATGCAAATTAATAATAATACAATAATAAATAAGTAGAATTCATTATCCTAGTAAAATATTCAGTGGCGTATCAAGTATGGATGAATGTATTACTTAATTGTCCAGCTATTGTGTGTACTCGCTGAGCCCATCGCTTAAGCTAGAGGGCTCTCCCTCGGTTTTTGTTAGTTCCACACCATATAGGGGGAATTTTTACCCCAGTCTAAAATCAAGTGATATATTCGAGTTTTTTTTCAAGGATAATGACATGCCATTATCCTTGGTATAGTTCAACTGTCCAGTTAGTAAGTGTGGTCTCCTAATATCGACCTCCAAAAGGAGCTTGGTTGGTTGTTAAGCGTCAAAATTACAGGACCCGTTATATATCGGAATTGGTGGTAGCTGCTTTCCTGTAGGACGACAAAGGGACAAATACATTATGTTTCTTGCATCTTGCTATCCCTAACGTGTGACTTTTCTACAAATATTTCAAATTGCAATATCTGCTTTCTTCACCAGAATAGAACACCAAGTGTGCATGCCATCTCAAAGTTGCTGTAATCACAAAACCTATCCATTCGTGCTTTCTCAGCAAACTCAAGCCAAGGAGCGGCCGAGGAAAACTGCAAGTGCGACCGGAAATGACGAAGGTGCTTGCACTAGTGGTACGACATGCGACACCCTCCTCGTACAACCACCGACGTCGACATCGGAGCACTTGTGCAAAATCCACACAGCTTAAGGCAGATGATGGAGGACATCGTTTGTCATATGGCGGTTGTACAAAAAAAAAAAAAAATAAACAACTCGAAGGAAGTTATAAGGTGGTTGAAGAAAAGTCTCCCAGGTGGAAGAAATCCTCCAGGACCTCCAGTGGCAGCAGCTCATCATCTGTCTCCGAACGCTGAAAAACAGCAAGGGGAAGGTGACGAGAGAACAGCACCCTCCAGAGCTAAGGTGTTTCGCTCTTAGGCTGCAGTTCTATTCAACCGAGGCACACGAATATGTGAGAAACACTTTCTAGCTGGCACTTCCCCACTTGTCTTGAATCCGGTCATGGTACAGCTCGATCGATGCCGAGCCTGGGTTCACCACTGAAGCGTTCCAATCCCTGCAGCTCACTGCTAGAGAAAATGAAAAGAAAGGCAACAAAGTTATCTGTGCCCTGCTCATGGATGAGATGAGCATCCGAAAGCACATGCAGTGGGATGGGAAGAAGATAAGAAGATTTGTAGACGTCGGAATTGCAGGGTACAACAATGGCAACTGTGACGGCGGTGCAGAGGACAGCAGCGACACCCGTAAGGATGTTGGCCCTCAAGCCACTGATGCTCTTGTGCTGATGGTTGTGGCTCTGAACGACTTCTGGAAGATACTCTGCGGATACTTCTGGGTCCGTGGAATGAGTAGAGCAGAGAAGGCCAACTTAGTAAACATTTGCCTAATGATGCTTCATAATATCAGTGTCATTGTTGACTGCTGTACATGTGACGGGCCCCGCTTCAACTGGAGTATGTTCAGAACACTCGGGGCTGAGTTGGAAGATCCGCAAGAAATGAAGCCCTGGTTCCCACATCCTGCCACTAGCGACCAGAGAGTCTTCATTCTAATGGACATCTGCCAAACTCAAGCTGCTACGTAATGCACTAGCATCCCTACAAAGGATCAAGGATCCCGATGGACGCTCCATCAGGTACTTTTTCACAAAATGCGCCGCAAGACAAGGACAGAATAAGTGACACAACTCTGTCCTTGTCTTGCGGCGCATTTTGTGAAAAAGTAGTCATGTACCAACTGGCCCATCTGTCACTATTGATCCATCAGGTAGTAGTAGAGAGAGCAGCTGAACAAACTTCAAGAGGAACAAGGCCTGAGTGCAGGCAACAAGCTACGACCAGCCCATATGGAGTGGGACCGTCGAAAGGTGAAGGTGAATCTTGCAGCACAAGTGATCAATTCAAGCGTTGCTGATACCTTAGAATTCTTTTAACATTGATCTCAGGGACCGAATCTTCACCGACAGTGAGGCAACAGTGAAGTTCATCAGGAACTTTGACACGCTGTTTGACGTGATGAATTCAAGAAATCTTTTGGCCAAGAGTTTTAAAGCGTCCTTGGAGATGAGTTGACAGCACCTATGGATGCCCCCATTTGAAGAAGCAGCCAGGTACATCCTCGGCTTGAAAGACGTTCGAGGTCAGCTGCTCTATCTCACCAGAAGGGAGACTGCCTTCGTGGGATTTCTTGTGGCCATGAAAACCTTCGAAGGCCTCTGCGAGACACTGCAGGTGAGCAGGTACCTCTCATGAGGTACCTGGTTACCTGCAAGTGCAACCAGGACCACCGTGAACTTTGTTTTGGTGCCACCGGGAGCAAGGGAGGCTTGAACAACAATCCCACGGCTCTGCAGTTTAGGGCCACTTACAAGAGGCTCTTTGTGCGCCATGAGTTGCAACAAGTGAAGGGCAACTCCACTGTGCAGGATAAGACCAGCATATTGCATATGAGCACGAAGGCAACCCACCGTGATGACACTAACCATGAAGGAACCCTGGAGGACTATGCAGTAGCTCGTCGCTTTGGCTTGGTGATCTTACCCAAGGAAGAAGATCACGACGATGTTGACATCCCGAACGCTACGACTTTGTCCTTGTATGCGGAGAATGTCGCCGAGTACATCGCGGGCTAGGTTGTCCGCATGTTGCGAAAAAAGGTAGCCTGCCCAAACTGCCTGGCAGCCCTGCAAGAGCAACGGGGAACTGGTGGCCAGCCCCTGAGAAGGAAAAATCGTGGCGAACTGCTCGTCCCCTCGTCTAGTGTGCAGACCATCTGTAAAAGTTTAGAGAAGTGTGTAAGGAAACTGGAACCCGGCAACAACGCCTCCAAGGGGCTGATTCAGCAACCACGACTGGAAGCTGCCATTGTATGTAGGGATGTGGGGTTCTTCACAACGTTGCTGAAGAGACGACCCAAGTCTTCAGAGGCCTTGATGACCACATGTACGAGATCCGACCAGACAACAACCATGTCGTTCGACTGACCAAGCTCACGGCCTCATGCTACTTGAAGACCAGCCTACACCGCCAAGCGAGGCAATTAACAGAACAGAGTGTGGGTCCAAAGATCAGGTCAAAGAAGTTGCGCACTGTGATTTTACTGGGCCAGCGAAAATTCTGGTCGAGATTTTATTTACATTATTCTGTTCGAATTATACGCGATAAGTGATCGCATTGTATAGATTTAAATTTATTGGCTTAGCTGTTTGTATTGTTCATTAAAACAAATTAAACAATTTATATACAGCTATACTTTGAGCTGGTGCTTGTTCCTGTCCTGACCCCCCGCCCTATAAGCGGCTGATAAAACAATTCCACATTCACAGAAACAGACTCCTGCACCTGATTGAACTTTAAGGCTAGCCTTCCGGACTGCAAGGCGAACCCCCTTGTTTTTAATGTGATTCAGTGGCTCGGCCGCACAAGTGGTAACACTGCCAGAACCAGAAATTCGCATCCTGCTATTTTCCGTCGAAACAACTCACATCTCAAATCCCATCAAAGCTTTTGTTCTGTTTGTTTGTTTTTTTGACGGTCCGTGGGGGCTACAATTGTAAAGGAAAAAGAACACTGCTCATGACTAACAGTAACTCGCGACAATTTCCCAAATGATAGCGAGCACATCCACGGCGTCTCTTGATCCGTATCCAAGAGTTCGGGAGCAGAAAACTTCACCATCACCAAAATCCCACCACCACCTGTCAAAACATAATCGAACCGCGGAGGTGCTCATTCGCGGCACGGCGTTTAATGTTTATTCAACTCTGGAGAACTGGCATGCAGCACAGAACCACACCCATGTTGATGAGGAGAGGCGTCGATACAATGTGAATGACACATCCTCGCATTTGCGGTGGTGCCTTGCATTACACCTTTCACACTGCAATGCCGCCACATTATCATACACCCAGTGGGAACAGGGGGGCAGGTGGGCCGCGGGCCGGGATTGGGGGGCACGTCCCCGGCGATGAGAAGGAGCCATGTTAGATACGGTTGACGATGGATGGAGCCAGCAGGTACTAGGCCTAGCGCCTGCCAACCGCAACAATTCTCCGCGGACAGCGAGGCTGGACGCGCTTGGCGAGCCTGCTGTTTTCCACAGGCATGCCAGCAGACGTTCACGGCCTATTGATGACGGGGGGGGAAGGGGGGGCAGTTTTTGCCGAAGGCGTGCTAGTGCTATAAAACACAAGAGGAGCCGGAGTTTCGCAAAAGCGTGTGCACGCACCGCCATCGCCCAAATCCGCTTTTGATGCGAGCCGTGCTGCGTTTCCCCGGTGCTGCGATTTCATGAAACTTGTGCCGGGTCCTCAAAGATGGGGCTACCGTTCAGGCCGGCTTTCAACAATATGTTTCGTCGAACAATTTCAACCAAGCATGAAATATCACCCACGGCCATTTTTATGGCAGGCTGCCACTGCAACTGCCCCAACGCTGTCTGCCGTGGATGGATGACAGTGGATGCACCACAGCCGTGTATACAAAGAGTTTGGTCAATGGGAGGCGCGGGCAGAGCCAGGGCGTGCGTCAGACTCGAAAAGAGGGCTTGGCATGCTCTCTTGACGAACCAGAAGCCGAAAAGAATCCCCTAGCGGTGGTAGCGAGAAACAGTTTTGATCAAAGGTATATGTTCGTAAATGGTTTTAATAAGCGCGTAAGTGTGAAGTGTAGTAACTCTTCGTGGTTGGAAATAGGGTGCACGCCTTGTTTTGATCATGATCATGCATAAAGATGTAAGAAACGAATTCGCCGCTCAACTCTGTTTTGCTCGGGCACAGTGTGACCGCTCGGACAGCAGTTTCCCGGTCCTCGACGCTTGGTGTACGGATTATGTCGATCGATCCACTAGTCACACTTTTCCACCATCATTTTGGATGAGCGTGATTGAAACATCACGTGTACCATATTTTCAGTCACCGAGAGTCACTCTGATGCAGTTATCAGGTTTGTTTCTCGCGACCATCGCCAGGGTATTATTTCCGGCTTCTGGTTGGTCACATTCGAATTTCTGAAGACGCCCTGGAACACGCCCAGCCCGCTTTCGGCCAATGGCCGAAAGCGGGCTGGGCGTGTTCTATTTGTCCATCCCCATTTGTGTTCCATTTTTTTCAATCCCCATTTGTTTCCTATACTTCCCAACGAATGGGCAAACTCTCTACATATACGGCTCGGGGATGCACCAGCTGTACCCCACAGTGAATAAGCATACAGTGGTCCCACTCAAGGCGACTTCCGGTAAACGGGCGTTAGGCAGCGCCTTCCACCACATATCGCGAACTAAAAACTTCTTTTGTTTCTGATTTCTTGTTACAGAACGCCGTGTAAAAGTAATCGTCATAAAGCAAAGTCATTACACCAATAATACTAATTTTTAGAAACATAAGGCACCCGATTATTTTAGGGAAGGAATAAAAGAATGCTTGACCTAAAACCGTTACACGGTTACCCAGGGTTGCGACCAATGAGAGGAGTCGAGGCGCCGGGCTACGGGCTGCTGTGGAGATTGCGGAGTACACATGCGTTTTTGGCGTTCAAATTCGAAGCACTCGAAGCTGACAATAAAGCACCTACTGAGAAGCTGGTAAGTTGTCTATTCTAAGTTTTTTTTTTTGTTTTTTGTTGCAAATAGCATAGTGTTATAATATATTATACTTCGCTTCACTGAAAGTCGTCGCTTCCGTGTGAAATATCGCTCAGGAACTCGCCGTTACACAGACTAATGTGCATTAAATTAAAACAATGTAACGATGAATTATAAACGTGTGTATATTAAGTTTTATGAGATGCTGATTTCCCTCCTTGCATCGATGAAGCTAGTGCCGAATCGTCTTTCTATTCGGAATCATGAACAACCAAGTAACCTCGGCTTTCCGCGTGTAGAGAGAGGCTCGAAACTGATGCAGCCCAAACGAAACTGAAGAAATCGTTGAGCGTACTCCCGCGTAGCAAGTTTCGATTTAGAATTTACTGATCGCGTTGATTTTAATGCGTTCTCAATTGGTGCTCTTGAAATAAGGGCCCGAAACTAGTGCAAACATATGTGATCGTTCTGGTAGGGACAAACCCTGGTTCAGTTCGTGTAAAAGAAAAAAGATATTCCTCGGTGAACTGCTGCGTTGACAACGGCACTACGTCTCCTTGTCAATCGGTGTTCGGGAAGTATTAAGTGTTCACATCAGCTAAAAACACACACACACACACATACGGATGTTGTTGCTCAAACTCTCTCGCATGTTCTGCTCATGGTATCAGTCCGCACAAAACTAGAGATAAATTTATCATTTAGGAAACCTTGCACGACTCTTGATCCGCAAAAGAGCTCCGAGCACTCAAGAAAGCCTGTGCTTCTTCTAAGCAACAGAACGTATGACACGAACAGTCAGATGCTTTCAATTCCGTAGAATTTCTGAATTGCTGGAGATAATGCTGTGTGCATGCAATTTTGAGTTCGTATTTACTTTTGCAGTACATATATGATTTGATGTGCTCTATTTTTCGTGCCTCTTGGTGTCCTTGTGACCTGTCAAAATGTGTTGCACTAAGCTGTGTGTTCGATCATCGCGTTTCGCACGTGCCCTAAAAACTGCCATCCACAATATTTCTGTTAAAAAAGTTTGTCGGCTTTGTTTTATGTTTGTAAATTGACCGGCATTCGTGCAAACTTTGTTGTATTGCTGTATGATATGCTATGTTTCTGACTCTTTTTGAGTGAATTATACCATGCAGAGTTCGCTTTTGTTTTCCGATGCCGAGTGTCAACCGGCGATCAACGTGGTTCTGCATTTCTACCTGTCAGCAACATAACAGCAACATCGCGATGACAGTGTTGTGCGTTCTGAACAGAGGACTGGAATGATCGCCGATGTGACCGTGTGTTCGCGTATGAGTGGTGTGTAACAGCAAGATGAAATGACGTAAACTGTAGGGCATTGATGCCGCTGGTCGGGCCGCGATCGGAGGGGACGGAGTGTCGCAGGCTAACACCTCGGTGCAATCGATCGACCTGCGGATAGTCATGTTAGAACGCTGGTCTGAACCGTAGCTCCTATAGACCGTACAGTGGTCAGTCTGACTGTCGTCTGCGATGGCCTGTTGTCTCCACCCCGAGAGCGATTGCGCTCTCGGGAAAGGACTGAATAGTATAAAAATATGACGGAACATACGTATATTTACAGTTTGGAATTTTAGCATTTCAGGAGAATGGCAGGTGAAATCGACAAACAAAAACGATCCTTCATTTTGGTGTTTAAATATACTACAGTTTCTGGAGCAACTGCCCTCCAAGTGGCGCACTGGGATGAACGCTAGAAGTTTTCGAGCTCACCACGGCGTAGCTACGTACACTTAACACTTGCCGCAAGTCGCGGCTTTGACTGCAATCAAGCTGTTCGAAAAGCGATTTCTCTGCCAGTGAAGCATCGCTTCCAGCTGAGTGAATACCTTTCTACAGAGCTAAATTCAAGACGACGATTGCAGCCGCACACGAATAACACAAATAGAAAAACAAATACTACAATATAAAAACTGGCTCCGACGTGCCGTACGGGGAAGCAAACACATGGCTTGGAATCGCAGTGGAGCGGCTTGTTTTGTTGACTTTCAAATAATTACGGCATCAGCGTTTACTTTTTACTAAGAGATTCATCCCCTGAGTCGTTCAAAATACTCTTCGAGGTATGACATTATTGAAAAAAATCAACATGCTGTGAATATTACCTATTGCTCACGTGCATGATCATCAAGAAAATCCGTACCTTCAAACCGACGAGTAGAAAAGACGGAATCGCAGAGTTCGTAAGCGGTAATCTGGTTAGTGTGCTGCTGCATTGATGTCTATGTATCCGCTGAAGAGCTTCATGATGTTTCCGAGCCGCGGTTTGGCCACCCCTGAGGTAGCACGTTCAATTCGAAAGCTTAAAGGCTGCACAGTAATGGGATTGTTTCCAAAAAACTCACAAACCTGCACTTGCAAATAGCACCGTAAGAAGAGTGTTGTGTATCAAAGTAGACCCTGTACGCATAGGTGAAACTGAGGTACTGGCGGCGCTTTTCAAGTGATATCTGTTCCGTGTCAACATACAAACTAAGAACAGGCGATATGCGAAATGCGTCCGTCACAAGATGTAGACCAAGGAGGTGAACCGGATCTAACATTCTCAAAGGAGTTGCCGAGCCGAACCATACACAACTGAGCCATAGTCCAGACGGGAGCGGACCAGAAAGTTGTACTAGTGTAACAGGCATCGTCTGTCTGAACCCCAGAACATATGTAAATGTAGTTGAAGGATATTGAATGACCGCGAGCACTCCTGTTTTAGGTGTTTCAAATGAGGAACAGGTGAGCTTTCTATGAAAAAGTATGTCCAAGAATTTGTACTCTTGCTTTACGAATATATGAATAGTATTCAAATATGTGGGGGGGGGGGGGGGGGGGGGGGGGGGGGTCCAACACCAGTTCTCGTCGAATAGAAAGAGGGACGCGGACGGTTCTTTTCTGGAGAAAACTCAAAACCATGATCGTCGGCTCATTCCCTCATTTTGTTTATTGCGAGATGTAGTTGCCGTTCAGAGGAAGAGAGATTACAAGAACAAATTATATCTCTACATCGTCCACATATAGCGAGTGAAGTATTGATGGAGGTATTACCTTAGCTTTTGACTGCAAAAAGAATAACGCTTAGTACTTCCCCCCCCTCCCCCCCCCTCCCCCCCCCCCCCCCGGCCCTCCCCCCCTCGGGGACACCATTATCTCGGACAAAAATATTAGACCGGGTGCCACCCAAACAAATATAGAAAGTGCACGCTCAGTTGAACAATTGTGAAGACAACGCAATGCGCCGCCACGAATCTTAAGGTTTAAAGGTCCCGAAGGATTCTCTACCGCCATGTTGTGCAATAGGCCCCCTGTAAGTAAAAAAGAAAAAAAAAAAAAAAAAAAAAACAAGACAGAAGCAATGATGGCGATTTACGAAAGCTGACACAATTGACGATTCCAGGCAAACCATGTGACCTAAAGTGGAACGATAAGCTAAGAAGCCACACTGATTGTTGTCACAAACATTTCAAGCTTGCAAAAAGTACACTAGACGATTGATGAGTCGTTCATAAGTTTTCCCTGCAGCTAGCTTGCCAGTGCAATCGGGTGATAGCTCGTTCGAAAACAAGGGCCTTTGTCATGTTAACGTAGCAGCTTGGGCGAGTTGGTTGCTCATTTTTACACACACTGCAGCACACTACAGCAAACAACACTCACTCCTTACACACGAAAAATAAAGCAAACTTCAAACAAACACTTTTGTTTGAATTTTGCTTTATTTTTCGTGTGTAAGGAATGAGTGTTGTTTGCTATAGTGCGCTGTAGTGTGTGTAAAAATGAGCCTTTGTCATGTTTCAAAAGAGGGATGATATGAGCGCATCTCCAACAGTGAGGCAACGATGAAGCTTTCCAGAAAATGTTTAAAAAGCCCAACACGCTATGAAGACATTCCTGTGTGAAGTGTTTTAATATTTCGTAATAAAGGCTGCTTGCTTCGTCTCAAGAATGAATTTGCTGCGTCTAAGGCTCCGCTCGCTCGGTTTGCACCTACGCAAGAGCCTCCTTCATCCTGGAGTGGCCTCCGTCCCTGGATTCCACTGTAACACCTGGGCCTCCATCTACCGCATCATGCAGATATCGAGGAAAGAAATGTCCCTAGAGGTCCACCTTCTGGGGAGGGTTCTTCCCAGCCGCATGACGAACTTGTTTGGCCTTGGCTTCCGCTCGCATCCTTCGTACCTGTTCATCGTCGACGCCGCTTCTCGCCTCCTTGAAGCTTCATGGAAGGAAGTGATTGCTAGAGTGACTGCCTCCTGCCGTAAGCTGAACGAGACGAAGTTTCAACCGCCAGTCCTGTTGTGCAACACTGCTATCTCGTCCGACACCATGGAATTTCTCTCCAAAGGCCCCAAGTTCGCCCCAGACCTTCCTACTAAGAAGGTTGATCAACTCGCCTCAGTACATCAAGTCGCCGCCGCCATCCCAGAACCACAGAGGCAAGATTTTCTCGGCTCCGCCTTCCGCGCCGTGTGCTTCCACCCACCTCCCAAGCCAGGCAAGATCTCTCTACTCGCCGCTGTTGAAAAGCTTCGTCAAGAACACCTAAAGCTGTTAGAATCCGATAAGACGGGTGTGTTTGTTGTGTTAGAGGAGGGAGATTTTGGAGATAAGGTGAACGCCGCCCTTTCAAAGAATTTTCTCAAACTGAAATCGCGACCGTCTGGGACCCTCAGGTCAAGAGCTAAACAATTCTGCTCGTCTTTGAACCTGTCGTCCCTAAAAACCGCCATTAGTAGTTCAGCGAAGCAGTACCTTTCAGTTTTCTTCACTGCAAAAACACATAAGACTGGAGTCCCCTCCGAAGTATTGTGTCGGAAAAGGGTTGTTGGCAGAAGCAGCTCGGGCTCTTTCTACAAAAGCATCTGTCCTGCATCCACTTCCCTCAACCCATTAGAGTGTCCAACTCAATAGAACTCATCTCTGTCATCAGTTCCCAACATTTCTTCTCCTTGCCCCACTCTATTTTTTCACTTGACATAGAAGACATGTACAGTATTTCAATCTAGATCCTACCGCTTTGCTTGCCTCAATCTCCGACACCATTTTTGAGCACGGAGCTGTGGATTTTCAGAATTCCTCCGGTGTCTCCGTTCCTGGATTCGTGGACCTGATTCATCTATACCTCCAGTCCACCTTAGTCGAACATGAGAGAGCGATCTACCGCGAAAAAAAAAAAGGGAGTTTGCATCGGTTCATGTCTCGCCCCTGTTCTCAGCGAATTCTTCCTTTTATTCGTTGACAGAGCTATAAAAGCACAACTGGACATCTCCGCGCCTGGCTGCCATGTTTTCAGATATGTAGACGATTACCTAATCATTCATCCTGCTCGGACTTCTTCAGATAGCATTACAGCAGTTTTTTCCGGTTGTTCGTCAGGCCTTACATTCACGAAGGAAAAACCATCGAATAAAGGTCTTCAGTACCTAGATTTGCGGCTTCATGTCAGTGCCACTGGACTCTGCTGGGCCTTTCAACAAAGGTCTGCCAAACCTGTCCTACCGTTTTCTAGCGCCCATTCGAAGTCAGTAAAACACGGTATCATCAAATCGTTGTTTTCTTCATCCTTTACGAAGTCTTGCTGTCATCTTTCAGAAGACAGCTTCGAATTGCAGCACATGAGGCTCGTCGGGGCAGGGTTTCCCGTCGACCTTCTCCAATCTGTAATGGAAAGGATGATTCGCGGGCCTGATCGCCAGTCACCAGCCACAAAAAAGAAAGCCCGATTCGCCGTCATTCCTTACGTACACAATTCAGCCCACCGGATAAAATCCATCGCCTCAAAGTTCGACACGAATGTTGTCTTCTCGTGCCGCATGCGTCTTAAACAACTCTGTCAACAAATGAACAACGACCGGATTCCGATAGGCTGCACTGTCAAACACGAAAAGAAATTCGTTCCATGCGAAGAGAAGAAAGTTTACTCCATCCCCTTGAGCTGCGGCCATCAATACATAGGACAGACCGGCAGATGCACCAATCACAGACTCCGCGAACATCACAACAAAGTTTCTAAGGCCTGTCCAGATTCTTATCATCCCATAGTCATACATGCACGTTCGTGTTTGCGTTGTCATCCCCTCTTTGATGACACAAAAATCCTGGGGGGGGCATGACAGCAGATTCGGCAGAGAAATCATAGAATCATTCGTTATGACCACAGCAAAAAACAACGTGTCAAACCCTTCCCTCCTGCTGACGAAAACTGAGGTTGAATTTTTAAAATCCAAGATAACCCTACCACCCTGACTTGCACTTCGCGTTTCTTATCTTTCCTTCTCTCCCCCTTCTCTCCCCTACTCCTACTGGGTATAGTCGGCTGCTCGCTTTTGAAAGTTTACTCGTCTGTTGCTAGTTGAAAGATGTGGTTGTGTTGTCTCTGTTTTAATTGTTTTATTCTTTCTTTATCCATGACTTATACCAACACGCTCTTCTCCCGAGCATAAGTATTCACATGTGTTGGCTGATGCAGAGGCAGCTGTTGTGCTTGCGGAAAGCAATGTTTACCTCTATGTTGCAATGTGCTAAGACAGGCTTTTTTGTAGACGTATAAAGTGAGCGCTGGCGTGGCTTCACGAGACGCACACCTGGCGGAGGGAGAGAGGAAAGGGGAGAGGAGAGGCAATTGTTGTGCTTGCGAAAAACAACGTTTACTTCTATTGTTGCAATAAGCTAGGATGCTATTTTTACTAGGCGTATAAAGTGAGCGCTGCGTGCCCCCTCCATGACGTCACGGTAGCTAGTCCAGCGCGCTGAAAAGCGACCGGGCTAGTTCGGCTTGACCAACACCACCTCCCGATTACGTCAAAACACCAGACCCTTAATCTTGTGTGCGTATGTAGACCTTTAGCGTGCTATATTGCCGAGCGCGCAGCTGACCAAGCAGACAGCGTGCTCGTGGCCTAACGGTTATTGCGCTTACCTTGCACGCAAAAAGCCGAGGTTCGATTCCTGGTGTGGGTACGCATTGTTGTTGACTCTGTAATGTTATGTTCTGGTGAATTCGAGAACCGTGTTGGCTGATTCGAGGTTCGAGGTTAGAGTGTTCTACGCGACCAAAAACGACGCTCCTGCAACGATAAAGAATATCCTAAACGTCGTTATCGACAGCCACAACGGTTCGGCTCTCGTCGATACCGGAGCAGACTACTCCATCCTGAAGGGGAGGCTGTCCGAATGTTTTCGGAAAGTGACGACGCCGTGGGATGGCCCACAGATACGAACCGCCAGGGTATATCTTATCACACCAGTAGGAAGATGCACTGCTCGCGTAAAGATTCACGGCGAGACGTGTCGGGTAAAGTTCGTCGTTCTACGACGCTGTCCCGAGGATCAGAAAACTACGGCAGCCACGTCAGCTTCAGTGCGTGTACTCTCCGACCACGTAAACTTGCCACCACGCTCGAGTGTACTTGTGCCTGTCGGGATCGAAAAAGGCATCGGCGGAGAAGCTCTGCTGGAAGGTAGCGTCCAACAGCTCCCTAGAAAGAAAGATCGGCGTTGCAAGAGGCACTAAACAACGTGACATGATATGACAATGTCACGCCATGGCGTCAGCTCACGCCAGGTAATGCGTGACGTGATGCACGGCGGGACGTCAGAGTCGTTTCCAGCGGCATGACGCAAAAGTGGAATATTTTGGCGGAGTGCCGAAAATGGCCCGCGTCGATATCAAGCGCGGTTGACGGAGCGAAACCTGCGATGTAACCAATCGCTGTAAAAAAAAAAAAAAAAAAAAAAGAAAGGATGTTGCGTGCTTGGTTGATTTAGCGAGCATTTTCATCATTGTCACTGTTGCTCGGTGGTAGAGACTCTCTGCTGACTCTCGAAGCATGGCCTAGGTGCTTCGACGTAGCTGACGCCATAACAAGAAACGCGCAGGCTTTAGTTTCCAGAAGGTGGCGAAAAAGCCTGACTGCTGAATTTTCGGCATCGCCTGCACGCAGAAAGAAAAAAGGTGAATTCTTACACCCCTTGTCCCATATAATACACCCCAAAACTTTAGTTCGACGTACAGCGCACTGACCTTGAACCGACAGTACCAACTTTTAGGAGCGACTTGATAGCCGAGTTGTACAACTTATTAAAATAGCTAATGTATACGTCTGACTGACTGCAAACGAAGTGACCGGGGTATTCCTAGTGTTACTGCAAAACCTCCGGTGGGATTTTTCTCCGTAGCCTCTGATACGTACCTTATCTGATTAATATGCTATATTCCACCGTCATAAAGCCTCTCGTAAAAGTGGAGCCCATCAGTTTGACGTCAGCGCGCTGTACGTCGAACTGAAGTGTTGGGGTGTCATATATGCGACAAGGGGTGGAATGGCAACGCTTGTTTTCAGAGGGCAAAGAAGGCCAACGCGGGGCATATATTGGGCGGAAGTGCTGCGGCAGCCTTCGGCTGGGACTTCTGTTCTCGCTGACTGAACGCGAGTCACGGCCGAACGCTGACTCAGCATTTGTGTTTAATCTGCGCCACGGGCTGGCCTCCAATAGGTGACGTCAAAACTTCAGTCTTTTAGCCTTACGACCTTGGAGGTGTTGGGAAGGACTGGATATAGAAAGGTCGGTACAGATTCACAAATGCCATCGTCACTTTCGTTGAAATGCACGTATGAAAGATGTGTTTCGACCTTGTTTCCGTCAGTATTGAACAACCTGCTATCGGGTTGGCAGCCCGGTATCAGTCAAGCTAGCAATGCAATAAAACCGTCCCGGTGTAAAGAGAAAACTGGCGAGGTTTATGGGATGAACCAGCCGCCAAAACATCGGAAGGCAACCCTGTGCGCATTGAGATCAGATGCAAGCCGCGATCAATCGCACATTACGCGAGTGTGGAAACGCTGCTCCATATTAAAGATTTATCAAGTTTATAAAATGTAATATTTAGGGGTATTTACGCGCCAAACCAACGAAGGTCATCTTGCACGCCCCTGCGGAGAACTGAGGATTAATTTTGATCACCTGGGGATCTTTTTGTGTGCATGCGGGCGCCTCGAGCCGGGATTCGAGCCCGTCACCTGGAGATCCGTAGGCCGGCGCTTTGCCTCGGAGCCACCGAGGCGGCTATTAACAACTTGTATATAACACATTGGTTATAGGAAAAAGGTCAAGTAACGAGCATCCCATTCCCGTGCATACTATGGGCCGCACTTCGTTTGAGACCGTTTTTTTTTTTTTTCCCCCTTTTGTAATTTGGTGCAAAGCATCAGGACAGACACCGCCTTGGCCCACTTAATTCGAAGCACAGGCTGTACAATACTTTCTTATACGCGTCTTTGCTTACTTTATATTGTTCCTTTATCGCCTATGCCGCGAAATACGTACACTGACATATCTTAACGAGTGCATACGCTTTCATTTCGTTAGATTGCTCATAGCTATATTTCCCAGAGATAGGTGTCAAAACGTGTCTATTTCTTACCGCACTATATTTGTTCACTGAAGAGGGACCGCGCGGTCCTCTTTTGAGTTTCTGTGGTCCTTCGTATATATACATACATATATATATATGTATGTATATACGAAGGACCACAGAAACTCAAAAGAGGACCGCGCGGTCCCTCTTCAGTGAACAAATATAGTGCGATAACAAATAGACACATAAAAAAAAAAAAATATATATATATATATATATATATATATTAATTTAGTCATACTTTTAAGGTTGAAGCATTACAGAGAGTCCACAGATTTGGGAATACGAACATAAAAGTTGTAACGCAGGCTCAACACAAGAATAATTATCTAGTGAATTAAAATCCCTGACTTGCTATACTTCGAAGGGGGAGGGTGGATTAAATCACAAATGATTTTGGAGATGAAGAAACTGCAGAAAGAGGAAGTGCTACATGAGGGTATGCGAACTTTGCAGTTATAGTCAGGTGTGAAGATGATGATGGGGTCATTAATTAGTTGAGAATTTAGATTGGAATTACTGTAATACATTTTATGAAGTAGATAGACAAGAGATCATACCCCGGATAGATGAAATGAGAGATTACATGTCATTGACGTGACATTGTCATTTGATTGACATAGCTATCATCGTACGTTAAGTACGCCGTGCTGACCAGTTTTCAACGGCTTAATATATAATATAGAAATTTCTGCACCAGGATGCGGGACTAGGCATGGATAATCGAGTTTACTTCGTAGTAAACTTTTGTAACGTAATAATTAAAAAAAAAGTTGGTGTCGCGCTAGATGTTGCTGTTATTTTTTCTTTTTTAACTTTGCTCTTTACAAGTGCTGTCCCCCCGAACACATCATTGTCCCCTTTAAAGGCAAAGGGACAACTTTCGCCTTTTTTTTTCTATCTTTTTTTTTTAAGTGGGAGCAGTTTTAAAATGTAATTGCCATATTAGAAACGCCTGCCTCCGAGATTTCCATGTTCTGGATCACAGGATAAAGACTGTCTTTAATCCCAGGAAGCAAACTGTCTCATTTCATAGGAAAAAGACTGATAAAAAAGAGTTCTACTCATCCAAGGCTATTATAGAAACTTATTTTTTTCTCAAGTAAGACATAATGCCAAAACGTTTCGATGCGCACACGTTTCGCGCGCCACCCTTCTCAGCACTTTCCTTAACATTTTGCTTCGTCCTTTCTCAATGAGTTTTGAGGCTTCCGGGGACGCCTCTTTTTTTTCTCTTTTTTTATACCTAAGAGTAAATTATAATATACCTCTCTCGAGTGACGAGGGCCGTCTAGGAGTTTGTCTGCGAACTACAAATGAAGGGCAGCCAAGCAAGCCTCTGCCCGTCAGAACATGTCGGCATCGTTCCGATGTATCCGGTTTCATTGTTCTTTATGCACCGTACCACCGACGCTCAAAAAGAATCGTCGAAAAAGACGAAATACGCGCTAAGGCGACAATGTTGGTTGTGCGGAACGGTACCCCCCAAGAATGGTGACAACACGAAAAAGGGCCGGGCAAAAGGTTTACGCAGGCACAGAGGCTTGCTGGGAAAATTTTCATTTGTGGCGCCTGTTTGGTACCTTCCTTACTTTCTGAAGGCTTTCAAGTTTTCGGCCAGCGTCACTTCTTGGTCTGCTCCGCTCCGGTAGTAGCCTGCCGCTCCTGGATTTCGACTGTACAGGGCTTTGTATCCAAGGTTTACAATGTCGTCCATGTTCACTACCTCAACATCTTCCTGAAGGTAAGGCTTGGCGATTCCAGTGCCTTGGCATGCTGCGAGAAATTGTATTGAACAGTTCGTTAGATGCTTCTTTGCGCGAACCGAAATAAATGGGATTGTATTTAGAAACTCATAATCAAGTGATGGAAGTGGCGGTGTTTAGGTGTTTAATGGTGCAATATAAGCACCATTAAACACCTAAAATATAAAATTTAGGTGTATAATGTTGCTTATATAAAATTCAAAACTTAGTACCTACCTGGTTAAAACAAATGTTGTACTATTCCTTATTTTACTCTAAAATTAGTTATGGTATATTGATCTGGGGAACAACAACAGCTAGGAACTACAACAAAATAGTTATATTACAAAAGAGAATACTACGTATATGTGAAAACTATAGGGGTGATAAAAAAAACTTAAGCGCACAGTCACTTTTTGTAAAATACAATACGCTCAAGGCTGACCAGGTTTACTACTTTAAACTGTTACAATGGATACACAAAAACGAACTGCACACCACCCCAACAAACAGCGTGAGCGCATATACGCTTCGAGATCCAAAGATAAAAATGCCCACCATAAGAACAAATTACGGCCGAAAAACTTTAACTTTTCAAATAATTGAAATTCTTAACAATACAGAATGGAACATAGACTATAACACAACTTTCTATAAATTCAAAAGTAAATGCAGAACGCTTCTGGTTGGTGGTGCTATTACATTTTCATTGTGAAGTTTTCTTTTTCCATTTCTAGTTTCTGAACTCATCTTATTCGTGATCTCTATGTGCATGAATTTAGACCACTATTTTTTTTTGGTCAAAGTTTTATATTAGTGACCTACCTGAGTGTACATTTCTTTGTTGTTGTTTTATTTTATTTTGTCGTTTTTCTCTGCGTACAGCATGCATTACTTTGCTCATGTCCAACGTTAATATGTTCATAATGTGAGGAGTCACGCAAGCGGTTTTACTATTTCAACTGATTGCCTGCGTATATTCTAATCTTCACTCTGCTTTGTTGCCTTGTTTTGTTGTCATTGATGGTGCGCTTTGCCTGGCTTGTGCGATCCTGTGATTGCGGCTTCCAGAGTGCATGTGTATTCTTTGCTTAGTTGCAGTGTTGTTGCATGTGACACCCTTATCTTCTTTGCCACGGCTGAACTGTTGGGGGGTAGAGGCTCCGTCAGGTACTTGTGCCTTTATCTCTGCCCCCAGGCGGAAAATATCCGCAAAACAAATAAAGAAAAAAAAAAAAACAGCAACAAGGGTCATACCCCCTACAAAAATGATGTTTGACTTTTTTATTTGAAAACGTGTTGACTTCTTGTGAACTCTGGACACAGAGCGGGCGTCTGCTTTCGGCAGGCAACATTGGGGCATATCCTTTTCACTCCTCTCCCCCTCAGACGCCGCCATTAAATTTCAAACGCTCTCCAGGAATTAAGTTGCGCCCACCATAACTAGAGCCTTTCTACTTCTCGGCACCGACGGCACAGCGCCCCGTGGAGAAATAATGCAACCTGCCTCTGCTGCGTTGCGCGAGAACAGCGCCGCAGAGGCTGGTTGCACTATTTTTCCACGGGGCGCGGTGGCGTCGAGACCGAGCTGCGCTCTGATTGCAAACCGAAACTTAAAAACCCGTCTAAGTTGTGCTGTTTTTCAGAAATCTGTGAAATGCAGCGCGTGCCTTCTATCGCACTCCAATTTTTTTTTCATTTAGTGCTTTTCGATGGTGCTCAGCAAGTTTCCAAATAAAACTATGCCCTGAAACTCAATATTATAAGATATTTACCACTTTAATTATCCCGAACTTCAATAATTTTCCTAAATAGGCCCATGACCTAGGACCAAAACGATACAAACCTTTTTGGTGCGATGCGATGTTTTCGCAACATCGAATTTCTCCACCTTTCGTGAAACACCCTGTGTTTATATATATATATATATATATATATATATATATATATATATATATATATATATGCGGTTTCATTTGGATTCAGGCAACGAGTGTCAGTCGTATTTTTATTTTGCTTCAAATTTTTATATTTCGTGGCGCATGTTCCAAGAATAGCAATCCTTTTTATTTTAATGTTCTGACATGTTTAGTTTCTGAGAAAAAAATCTCAAAGAAGCGGCAAAGAACGAAGAGGTTTTGACGATTGTCGTGTGTGGCGTTTTTGAATCACTCTCAATCTCAAAGTATTCAAAAGAGAGCGTCTATATTTTTTAGTGTGATATATATGCAAGTAGCTAAATCGACATTATAACTACTGTTTATTACTCGTCGCTCCAATCAGAACCCAACTAGAATCGGAGCACCGAAAATACTTAGACAAGATGCTACAGGAAGAATGCCGAGCACCTGGCGTTTTCATTGAGGATATTAACCACTTGAAAGTCAAACTCGAACGTCTCGATCGCGACGGATACAGGGGGCGGCAATGCGGGCTCGTTCAGAGCGTTTCTTTGTGGAAGAGCAGCCGACAAAAAGAATGGTGGCGGCGGAAAAGAAATACGCGCGAGCTAATGATGTAGTTGAAATATAACACCTGGGGGTTTTGTCTAGCGATAAAACTCATGTCGAAGAGGCGTTTGTTCAACACTATAAAAAGTTGATTAGTTGTAGCACCCCACCACTGTCAGGATTTAAAGACGGCTTTCTGCCTCTACTGCTGAAGGTTGACAGAAACGATAAGGACTTTTTAGAGGAACCAATCAGCTTGTCGGAGGTAACAAAAGTGATAGATGATTTAAAACCAGGAAAATCGTCTGGCCCAGATGGCTTAATTGCTGGTTTTTACAAAACATTTAGACAAGAAATTTCATCCGTGTTACTCGAAGTTTTCACCAAGGCATATGGAAGAAAAGTTCTCCCCCCCCCCCCCTCTTTTTCACGCGCACACACAGTGTTAATCCCAAAATGTGACGACCCCGTTAAGCTTCGCAGTGTTAACTCCTACCGTACAGTAAGCCTTACTAATGTTGACTATAAAATATTTACGAAAGTCCTCGCTCGCCGTTTGCAGCGTGTGATAACGAGTGTTGTTGGGCCTCCCTCATCAGACATGCGGCATACAGGGTCGGACTATTTGGACCAACATTTATGTTGCGCGCAGTATCTTCGAGTGTTGTGACGGTGAGCTGCGCAAAGTCGCCATATTACAAGTTGACTTGGAAAAGGCCTTCGACCGGGTGTCTCATGACGTTTTAGGCAAAATTTTGAAGCATATCGTAATAGGATCTGTTATTTTTGAAGGTGAGCAAATGGCATGTTAAAATTGTACAACGAGTCTTATTGTAAATAAGGGAGTCAGTAAACGAGTTCCTGTAAAATCTTCAGTTGGACCAGGCTGTCCGCTCTCGCGATTAGTGTTTGCATTGTATATTGAACCATACTGCTTGAGTATCGTTTAGAGTGAGCATGTTCGCAATTTTACCTTGAATGCGCGCGAGGTTCGGATTTTGGCTTATGCGGACGACAATGCTATTTTTTGCACAGATAGCGAGAGTATTAAAAAAGCCATCGAAATCACAAAAACATTTTGTTCTCGGACCGGATGTTCCGTAAACTGGTCGAAATGTTCGGGTTTTTGGCACGGCCGATGGGCATCGAAGCCAAACTTTCTCGCTCACATTGCCTGGACAACCCTTCCCACCCGTTATTTTGGCGTACCATTGGAATACTATCGTGACAGCGCAGGTCTGTGGAGTGAAGATACAGATAAGCTGCGCGAGAAAGCGGCCCCCAGTGCAGGCCGCCATTTGTCTATTTTCGCGAGACTACAGTGTGTAATTCATTTTTTTGTCGCTAAGCTGTGATATTTTCTACAGGTCTTGCATTGTTCTCGATTTCACATTCAGAAGCTGCATCGTGTGTTCGCTGTATATGTGTGGGCGTCCAGCTGGGAGGGCGTCAGCCGAATTAATTTGTTTCGGCGCGTACGGCATGGCGGTCTTTCTTTATCACACCTTTTCATACGCCAAGTTGTTAACCGTTTTCTTTTCCTGCGAAATCAAGAAGATCCCTTTCTGCGTACTGTTCATAAGGTTCAATTGTCGGGTGTTTTACCCAATTTCATCGTTTCATCCAGTGACGGTGCTACGGGATTACTGAGTGCTTATTTGAAGGAAGTTGTCGGTGCATACAAATTTTTAACCGCGCGTTTCTCTTTGGCATATCTGAGTAGTGTCTCTCGAAAGCGACTTACAAGAAATCTAATAGAAACATCATTTCCAACCCCTTTGTATCGAGCTATTTACAGCGCGACTTCAAAACAGGATGTACTTCGTCGTGTTAAGAAAATGCTGGTCCCGGCCACAATGAAAATCTTTTTCTTTCAACTTCACAGCGGAACACTTCCGGTTGAAACATGGCTGGACTGAAAGGGCATATTTGTTCCCTGGACTGTGAACTGTATCTTGTGCAAAAGGCCCGAGTCGATAGAGACTGCTTTTTTAGATTGTTGGGACGCAGTGTTCTGCTGGGAAGTACTGCAGCGAACTCTAAAAAAATGAACTTCCTTTAAGCGCACACAGGATGCGTTTTCTGCCTGTTGCCCCAACCGACTCTGTACCGTATGATTTTCTTATGGTTATTGGCTTACACAGTATCTGGAAGAGCCGCATGGCAGTACGGCATGCTGATGTAGATGCTCGACCAGTATGTCACTATTTTACCCAGAGCATTAGTCAGATTAGAGAAGTGAATAAGGTTTTGGGAGATGGGCTTGATTGGTTGCCAGTCCTAAACGGACTGGTCACATTAAGATCATGTTAATCAGTGAGCGTCAGTCGCGAGTCAGCTGGAACCTTTTTACAAGTGCTTCTGAAGCTGTATTTTGCAAAGGACAAATTCCTGGCAATAAAAAAAAAGCAGCGCGCCCGTGGTTTAACGGTTATCGCGCTTGCCTTCCACGCAGAAGGCCAGGGTTCGACTCCTGGCCGCGGCTACGCACTTTTGTTGAAGCTTTATAGTGATGTTGTGGTAGATTCGAGAACCGTCTTGGGTTGATTCGTGGGTACAATCTTCTACGCACTGAACTTTCTATGCCGAATGCTCCAGAAGCCCACGCGTGTACGAAAGGGGCTACGCGTGGCAAGCCGGAGTCAGGTTTTCGACTCAGCGTTCGATCCTGCTATCTCGCCGACTTCGACGCCCGCGACGCTCTGTTGTTATCTTCTTCCTTTTTGTTTTGGGCACAAGTTCGCCCCGTTAAACGTTTAGTTTCCTCAGTTATTCTCTGTTTCATTAACTCTTCATTCGTGACATATTGGTGGAGGGCGGGGCACCGCATGTCCCTGCAGCGCTGCCCTCCGAGGTCCCGCAGTGCAAGTCCGAGCCCACGCCCCCGAGAACCCAACGAAGACCAGACCGAGATCCGATCAAGTCGCCAGAACCTTGGCCTACCCTCGGAATTAGGATCCTTGCCGCCCAAGACCAAGCAAACTAGGAGGACGACGATGGCTAACCAGTTGCAGATCCCGGCCACTTCTGCCGTCGTATATCTGCCCGTCATACCCCGGACTCTGACGCCTTTCCACGGGGAGATCCACGAGGACGCTGAGGATTGGCTACAGCATTACGAACGAGTGGCCCGCCATAACCGATGGACACCGGAGCAGTGCCTTCAGAATGTCTACTTTGCTCTGGAAGACACGGCACGTACCTGGTTCGAGAACCACGAAACGTCGATTTCGTCGTGGGAAGAATTCCAGGCCTAGCTGTGACGCACCTTTGCCAACCAGCAGCGACGACAGCGTGCCGAAGAACTCCTGCAAGCGAGAACCTAAGGGCCGGCCGAGACAGTCACAAGCTTCGTCGAAGACGTTTTCCACCTGATGAATCGCGCCGACCCAAACGCTCCCGAAGAGAAAAAGCTGCTGGTCTGGATGCGCGGCGTGAAGAAAAACGTCTTCGGTGGCCTTGTGCAGAGCCCGCCTGCCGCCGTCGAGGGTTTCATCACGGAGGCCGCTAACATCGAACGTGCCCTTCAAGCACGAGCCGCCCACTATCACCGAGCTCCTGACGTCGCTGCACCCGCGCCGCCCAGCTGCGCCCTCAGCCGCCTTGTCCTAGGGTTAAGCGAAACCATCCGGGACATCGTCCGTGAAAAACTAAGGAAGTTGGCACCTGTCGCCGAACGTCCAGTTTCGCTCTCGATCGCCGAAATTGTACGAGAGGAGGTCCAGTAAGCGCTCCAGCCAGACGTTCTCGCCGACGCCGCACCGGAACCACCCGCTTTGACTTACCCCGCAGTTGTTCGTCGTGCGCAGCCTCCTGTCACCCGGCAGTACTCAGCTGTACCCCTACGAGAGGTCTCTTCGCAGCAGTACGCTCCGCGCCAAGAGCAGCGTGCACTTCGAAAGACCGACGTGTGGCGTACGGATGACGGACGCTCGGTGTGCTTCCACTGCGGGGAGGCTGACCACGTTTACCGAAGGTGCCCCTACCGCCAGCTCGGCCTGCGAGGATTCGCACCAAACGACCGTCGACCTCGCTTTGGAGAACGACCAAGGGACATCGAGGAATACCTCCGTCGCCCTCTGTCACCAGCGCCGACAGCACCACGAGGTTCCTGTTTTCCATCCGACGTTCCGCATCGCCTTTCCGTCGGTCGTACCGTGCGAGCCTGTCCCCCCCCCCCCCCCCCCACCCCTCCTATTTCGTCGGGAAAACTAAGTGCGGCCACGCCTGGAGGTGGCGTTGCTGAAGACGACCGAAGAGCCTCCAAGAACGTCGTGTCTAACGACACCACACGTAAAAACGACGCTTCTGCAAGGTAAAGAATAACCTAAACGTCGTTATCGACGGGCACGACGCGGCGGCTCTCGTCGACACTGGAGCAGACTACTTCGTCCTGAGTGAGAGGCTCTCCCAACGCGTTCGGAAAGTGACGACGCCATGGGATGGTCCACAGATACGAACTGCCGGTGGGCACCTCATCAAACCGGTCGGAAGGTGCACTGCTTGCGTCGAGATTCACGGTGAGACATGCACGGTGAAGTTTGTTGTTCTACGAGACTGTGCAAGAAACGTTATACTCGGCATGGACTTTCTCTGCGAATACGGCGCCGTCATCGACCTGGAAGCCAACCAGCTGACACTGCGGAAACCTGGTATGACGTACGTGGATCAGGAAACAACGTCGACGGCCTCAGCCACAGCCCGTGTATTGTCCAGAGGCGTAACGAAGCTCCAAGATGGACGCACCACTGTCCTTGTAGCTAACTTCCGACAAGAGGCTCAGCACCTTACAAAAGGTATCACCGTGGGTGGGACACATCGAGGAGCTCCATGACACAGCCGCAATCGCCGGAATCTCTGAAGACTTCCCTTCGTCGCAACACGAGACAGCGTCATCTTCAGAGCTCGACATCGATCCAACCTTCCCCCTTCCCCACCGACGACAGCTGACTGACCTCCTTGCCGAGTTCACGGAGTGCTTCGCCACGTCATCATCAGACAACGGTTGCGAAGCATCGGATAGTTACTGAAGACAACGCACTTCCTGTGCATCGGCCACCATACCGAGTTTCCGTGAAAGAAAGGGAGATCATTCAGAAGCAAGTTCAGGAAATGCTTGATGACGACACGTTCCAGCCCTCAAAACGTCCGTGGGCTTCCCCAGTAGTCCTGGTGAAGAAGAAAAACGGAACCCTGAGGTTCTTGCGTGGGCTATCACCGGCTGAACGCAGTAATAAAAAAGGACGTCTATCCGCTGCCCCGCATTGACGACACCCTGGATCGGCTGCGCAACGCCCGATACTTTACGTCGATGGACTTGAAGAGCGGGTACCGGCAGATTGAGGTCGACGAACGAGATCGTGAGAAGACGGCCTTCGTCACGCCGGACGGACTGTATGAACTTAAAGCAAATGCCGTTCGGGCTGCGCACACCGCCGTCAACCTTCCAGCGCGTTATGGACACCGTCCTTTCCGGCTTGAAATGTTAGAGTTGTCTCGTCTAGCTCGACGACGTTGTGGTGTTCGCAAGTGGATTCGACGAGCACATGAGAAGACTGCGATCCGTGCTGCAGGCTATCAAGACTGCTGGGCTGACACTCAAGCCTTCCAAGTGTCGGTTCGCTTATGATGAGCTGAAATTCTGGGGACATGTCGTGAGTGCTCAGGGTGTAAACCCTGATCCTGCAAAGACACCTGATGTCGCCGAATTCGCGAAACCATCCGACAAGAAGGCTGTCAGAAGAGTCCTTGGGCTGTGCGCATACTACAGGCGTTTCGTTCGTGACTTTGCACAGATTTCTGCACAGCTGACGCATCTGACGAAGGACGACGTGCAGTTCCATTGGGGGAAGAGAGAGAAAAAGCGTTCGACGAACTCAAGCGAAGCTCCAGTCGCCCCCTATACTCGGGCATTTTGATCAGTCGGCGGAGACAGAACTTCACACGAACGCCAGCAACACCGGTCTCGGTGCGGTACTCGTTCAGCGACAAGAAGGAGCAGAGAGAGTAATCGCTTACGCAAGCCGGGCGCTGTCCAAGGCAGAACATGATTATTCAATGAACGACAAGGAATGTCTTGCCGTCGTCTGTGAGATAACCAAGTTCCGTCCATACTTGTATGGGATTCCATTCCGCATGGTCACAGACCACCACGCCCTCTGCTGGCTCGCCAACCTCAAGGATCCGTCAGGACGTTTCGCCCGCTGGAGCCTTCTACTGCAAGAATTCGACGTAACGATTGTGCATAAGTCCGGACGCACTGTTTGTCTAGGGCTGTGTTTGTCTACGGCTCCAGTAGAACCTCCCATTGACGGCGCCGACGACGATGACGATTCCTGTTTTCTTGGCGTAGTTACCGCTACCGATATGAGGGCACTTCAACGCGACGACACGGAACTTCGCTCCGTGATCGACCACCTCGAAGGTCGAGGAGGCTCAGTCCCACGGGTCTTTTCTCGGGACCTATCGAGCTTTGTCTTGTAGCGAGGCGTGCTTTTTAGAAACAATTTCGGAACCAGCAAAACTCCCTGGCTACCGGTTCAATTCAATTCAATGTTTTATTCAGACAGCACACATCAGACAGTTGTCTAGGGGGCTGTCGCAAAAGGCAACTAAATGCCTGACGAGGCATTTAGTTGCCTCGTCAGGCATAAAATTCATTACGCATCTCATGGTGCTGCCGAACAACGGGGCACAGGGAAGCGCGAAGTCGCATGATAATCGTGTGAATCGCAATGATACGCCATTTTCTATCCACGCATTGCGGGAAGCGACCTTCGTTCTTGCAGGAGGCCCGACGTGCATGCGCCGTTGAGCCTTTCTTCCCTTGGTGGCAAAATATTGCAAGAATAAATTGCTCGCCAAATGTTAAAAATAAATTATTGTAATTATTTTCAAATCGGGCTGTGTCAATGCAAAAAGGTTGTGAAAATATTTTTTTTATTTTTTTTTTTTAGTGAAGAGGACTATGCAAGGCGACAATGCCACTCACAACGATCAAAAACAACAACATATGGTTCTTAATTTGTGTAGGAGCAACAATAAGAATCGACAGGAAGCAAAAAGCCGGAAAATATTTACTGCTTGCTCTATCCTTTTGATGCATTGAGTTCTGCTGCAGTCGATTTTATGTTTTCAACTTAAACCCATTTATTAGCATATGTCGCTTTAAACTTTAAAATATATCACTGGGAGTGAAAGTTATTTGAGCTTAATTGCCGCAATGCAATTTGCAGCCGTATAATATGCTTTCGGAAAAGACAGAATATTAAACGCGCTAGCAAAGCCACATTTCGTGACGAGTGTTGATAAATTTCCTCGACTTGTACTTTTTAGAGTGGAGCTCTTAGGCGCCCGTTTCCGGCTTGAGCGGCGTCGGCGTCAGCGTAACCGCGAGCCCCCCTTCGAGGACCTGGGGTACCTTCGGCACGTGACCCCCCCCCCCCCCCCCCCCCATGTCACGTGACCACGTGACCCCCGAGCTGCGCTTTGATTCGGCGTTAAAGGGAGTTGTAAACGGCTTTCATTTTTTTCCTGATACTTTTTAACCTGAGACTGGGACAGAAGGAGAGAAAACAATTTTCGTCCTTCTGCCCCTGTCTTGGGTTAAAGAGCATCATATGGTAAAATTACACAAGGTCGACTGCGCACTAAGTTTTTTTGTTTTTTTTTGGCAGTTGCCACAGTCGAAATATAATACCGTTCTTCCCTTACAACCCTCTGCCCCCTCCCCCTCTCCCCTCCCCCCAAGTCAGCGTGTCCCGCATTTCGCTAGCAGGAAGGTGGTCACCCTACTAAGAGCTGCTTTTAAACGAGCGTCAGAGGAAAGAGCAAGAAGAGAAGGACGAAAGGGGGGCAACAAAATACAGTTTCGCGCCAGACGAGGGGCGACCGTTACTGTGAAGGCCAGTCAAAAAAATAGCTGGGTGCTAGCTGCTACTGAGGGCTTCCGCGCGTCTTGGTTGTCAGGTCTGTATTTGTGCTGCTTGTCCTGGACCCAGGTTCAGGCGCTGAAAGTTTCACGTCGATATTGAGGACAGACAAGGACTGTCAAATCAAGCGGTGCGGTATAACGCCGTAAATTGTCTTTTGTGTGTGAAGTTAGCAATGTCGACGCCGACTAGGCGATCTCTCGCCACAGTTCGAACAAGACACCGAGGCGGAATAATAAATCGGTCGGTCCTACCGTCTGCTGCCTGAACCCGCCACTCGATCAGGGCAAAGGCGAACATCACAATTCGGACGAGAAGACAAGAAAACGACAGATGTGATGGCACTGTGGAAGACACTTTTTGTTGCGAACAAAATAAACAAGGTGCAAGTTGTGCAACGAAACTATACACGGTGCAGTCGGCGTACCATCGAACTTTATTCGCGTATCGGTGCGCTAAAGGTGAAAAAGGGCAGGTGAACCAGCCAAAGATGACTTCCGCCTTCATTGCTGGGGTGCAGCTCTGTATTGGCTCATCGAAAAGCCATACTCAAGAAAAGCCATACTCAAAATATTATACAATGAAATGAAGCCGTGTCGCGTTTTCGAGCGATATTCAAGCAATTTGTGTCGGTGAGTTTTACAGAGTCCTTTGAAACCTAGTATGAGGGTAATTGTATTGTATTTGCCCAAATTCTGGTCGCAACTCCGGGCACAAGTTGCCATCTTGTGCCGACCTGCGAGAAAAGTTGCTACCTTTGAAAGTATCTGCTCCTCGACGCAAAATATTAGCGTCTTTGTTGAGAGCAGATGACGTGCGCATTAATCTCGACGTGTGGACGTCTGTGCCTATGGGAGGCTACCTGGGAGTCGAAGCCACATTAGTCCACAACAATTTCACGGCTCACACATACCTCCTTAGTTTCCCTCGACTGAAAGGCATCCACACAGCTGCTCGCATTCGCTCTGAATATGACGCAGCGCGCGTCCAGCGGAACACACAAGGTGACATATGGAAACTTTGTTACCTTTCTTTCTTCAGCTAACAATACAATTTTGAATTTTCATATCCTTCGCGTGGTGACAAACAACGAGTCATAACTAATAAAGGCCTTCACTTTTCCTGGATGGGGAACGGAGGCAGAAGACGCTAACATTCTCGGCGAGTGCACGGAGTGCTTAGCCAAAAAGCTTTTAAGCGAATTTCATAAGCTTGAGTAATTCCGATTATGGCGCCGCCCAGAATCTGCAGCTTGCCGTTAAGAACGCAATTCGGCAAACTGACGTAAAACCTTTTTTTTTTTTTTTTTTCTTGCGGTTTCGAATTTTTTTGTTAATTGGACAGCGGGGTCAATCGCCACCATTAAATTTCACGAATTCTAAAGGCTGGCATTCGTCTCCACAGACAACAGAAATATTCGTACCCACTAAAGTTGGCGAATTTTACAAGTCGCAAAAATAATGGGGCTTGCGAACCTTAAGGGTTTCTATAACGCGCTGGTTTGACGTCTTTTTTGCATAGGCAGTACAATATATTTTATGTGTACGGCTTTTGTGGCTGGTTCTGTAGAGATTGTTGCCTAGTGCCTTACATTAAAGAAACCAATTTGCAAGATAAAAAACTTTTCTAAAGTATAAACTGAAAACTAGCGCCGCATGAAGCATCATTAAGATGTTCTGTTCTCGGCGTGCGCAAGTCTGAATAACACTCGTTCGAACGATTATCGCGTGGTAACAGTTCGAACTCGGCAGCCGGACACCCTTGATAAAAAAATCCATGCCGTCAAAAAAAAAAAAAAAAGTGAGCTTCCACTGCGTTTCCTATTACATCTTTATATTATGATAGGTGTCTCATTCTTGTGAGTCAGGGAAACTCGTTAGTAAACCTCTGTGCCCACCGTTAACTGTTCGATAACTACTTCGGAAACCACTGTACTGTCCTATATTTAGTAAACTAGGCAGATGATGTGCACTTGTAGCTCTCAAGTTTAAAGCACGCCCATCGCGAGCAAAGTCGAATATTGTTTCAATAGACCATTTCACAAACGCAGTGTCAAGTAGTGGCTGAAATATCAGTCCGAATCGTTGTATGCTAATGGCGGATAATATTTGGTACCCATTCATCAACGGTAGACGTACGAAAGTTACGGTGTTTTTCAGTGAACAGCTATTTCGCTATTTGCTTCAGTTTCGATGGTGTCAAGAAACTACCAATCTCTACAAAGCGCTTATAGATGAGTAATACCGCTGTTACACGGGCACACTTAACTGCAGTTACGCTAAACCAGAATTAGCGCACAATACTTGCCGACAACATTCTGCGGCGATGCAGTCAGAGCTATGGGCGAACGTGCGCTTGAGCATCTTGAGCACCCATCGAAGCAGTGCACGCCCTCTTTTCACTTCTTTTGAAATAGCTGTCCGAGGGTATAGTGCGGCATCTGTGCTGTCACGTAACCGCAGTTAAATCTGGGTTAACCACGGTTAAGGGTGCCCGTGTAACAGGGGTATAAACCTCTTGATACAATTAATATTATATTGTCATGAGCTGTCTGGAACGTGCAGAAGTCGAGCATTCCAAAGACTTACATGAACCCCTCAAATGCCTGGCGCATAGAAGCCATAAGTCTCGTCATGGCCTCAGGGAAACACTTTTGAAACGGTACTTGAGTCCATACAATATACTTCGTCGCCTCGGGGAGCTCAAATACGAAGTAGTGCACGGCGAAATGCAAGCATCACGACGCCGACCACTACCTGAGGTGGTTCACATCGTTACATTCAAGCCGTTCTATGCTGGGTAGAACTTTTCGTTTTCCAGAGGAGTTTTTTTAGCTTACCATTATTTTGTTTTATTTCGTGTTGCATCAGGCCGATGCACTTTTAAAGGGGGGACTAATGCCGCGTGTGTGATCGAAAAGATACGCTTTTCTGTTCATGTATACTCCGCTTCACCTTACGTCCGGACGCGGCGGACGCTACAAGCTATCCTAGCCAATCCCATTCTGTGGACGTAGCCCGTGATACGCTTTCCGCGCGTCCCTCTGCACCCTCTCTAAGGTCACGTGACACTCACAGGGCCTTGGATTGGCTCCGATGGCTCGTAGCATCCCCGGCGCTCGGGCGTAAGGTGAAACTAGGGTGCCTACATGTTTCCGCTCAACTTTAGGGTGGCGCCAACTTCTTGTTACCCTTTCCCAGATCCTCTCCCACCGCCATTTTTTCCCACTTCTTATATCGCTAAACGCTAAACGTCCCGAAACACCGGCAACAATGTGAGGCCACTACCGTTTCCGTTCATAAAAGGAGTCGGAGGCTCAGCGGGATGGCGGCTCGTGATGGCTGTCACTCTCTTTATTCGGGTGTTTCATATTTTGAAGTTGCGAGCAGGAAGTGTGCGTTGCTTCTAGCGAAACGCGAGTTCCAACGACAAAATGGAACGCAGCAAACTGGCATTGCACGCCGAAATCTCGCCGTCAGAACGAGAGTGGTGAGCGCTCCCTAGCCCTAACGAGGATTAGCGGCGTAGTGCGAGCGCACGACCGGCGAGTGTGACAAAATGGTCGACTAAAACAGCGGAGGTTGCCATGGTAACGAGGTAGGCAACACTGGTTTGTCGGCAACAGGCATCACAAACTTTGTCGCCACCCTAAACAACGGAGCGGCGGAAACATGTAGGCACCCCAGGTGAAACGGAGATGAAACGGAGTACAGAAGATCCGCGTACACTCTTACCCCGAGCGTAAACGATAAGGAGACCGAAATGACCTTGTCTAGTCAGTCTCGCCCAAGCTCTTTTCCGAACATTCTAGGTTGAATAATCGAGATGACGAACATAAGCCGTGTTTACATGAATGCGACTTAGTCGCATCGAAACCAGTTGTCGCATTCAATGCGGTCATGCAAACGGCATAATGCGCAAAGAAAGCGCATCGCATTCAAGTCGCTAGACAGAGGTGGATCGAGATCGCGAGTGCGCATTCATTCAGCCCATGTAAACGGAGGTCGCATCGCATTTGGAACGGGGAGGTTTATGGGAAGGCGCTTGCTGCGGGAGCGAGTGAACAGCTGAGAACATGGCGGCGGCCAACCTCGTCGGCGGCGCGGATAGCGGTTCCGTATGTGCGCCCGCAATTTTTTCCCGAGAACAAACACGAGTTTTTATTGCCATCATAAGTAAGCGGAATATAGCGGAGCTGCTCTGTGAGGGCGGCACCCGTCCAACCCTTGCGAAGTACGACTTGCGCGTCCGAAGGGTCCCAAAGGCTTCGGCGCAAGCACGAACGACACCGAGAGCTCCGAGCACTGTATAGAGCACTGCAAGGTAGCACAGAACGAGCAGCTCCTACCTCGGTGCCGTTCCTGGCTGCGCAGGAGCTTTTCGGACTCAGGGTCCGGTTGGTCCGGTCGCAATCGGCGAGGTCTCGCGCGACGAAGCGCGAAGGCGTCCTCAAAGCGAGCGCACACACGTCGCCTCTGGTCCAGAGTGACCCGGCGGCCCGGCCTGGAGCCCTAAACGCTTGGGTTTTCATGTTTCTTCCGTCTAGTAACTTCTTCCACAGCACCGAAGACAGCGGGCACGGTCTTTACGTTCACTGAACGCGTCGAAAGGCCTCCACGTGCGATGCACCGGAAAACTTGGTGCGGCTGGTGCCGGAACTGCATTAACTCGAGCTTTTACACGGCGTGGCGCCACCTTCGTGTAGGGCTTGGTGCGTATTCATGTAAACGTTACCGCGTCGGCTTCGTTCGAAGAACGATTGGAGTCGATGCGCTGAAGTCGCTTTCATGTAAACGAGGCTATAGTAGATAAAAAGCCGAGTGACGTGCCTATTCATTCGCTGATTCTCTCTCGCGATAGCCAGCTGTTGCGCCGACATAGCGTCGCTTGCTGCTGCCGCCGTTAACGGTCGCTGCTCCTTTTTCGACTTCTGTTCTTTTTTTTTGTTTGTTTCTGGCACAAGTTCGCCCCCATTAAATATTTAGTTAATTCCGTTTTTTCCTGCCTCTTCGTCTCTCATTCGTAAAAATATTTGCCTAATCTTGCTTACAGACAACATAGAACGCAGACAACTTTCTCGCTTGTCTCTTTTCATAAAATTTACTATCATTCTGCCCTGCGTGGATACTTACTAACAACCCCGTCATATTTTCTATCGATTAGATCATCGAAATTTGGCCCCAGCCAAAAATTACTTACCGAACTGGTTATCTTTGGTAAAAAGTAAAGCCAGTAGCATCATCGCTGACGTAGTCACAAGCAAAAACTTATTCATTGTGATAATACTTTGTCGTGACTGGAATTGTTAACTAAGCTGCGGGCTTCTTCCGTTTGCTATATATACGGAGAAAAATTATGCACTGCCAGCTGTCTTGTGATGCCTACGAAATGAACGTTTACTTCAGTTATAACAATACTGCGCTTCTAGAGGAGTTTAAAGGCTCTTTCACGTGGAAAAGTTGCGTCTCGGCGAGAAGAATCACGCAAAAACGAAAAGAACACTTGTATTACAACATCAACTGCAGCAGGGGACAGATGTGCAATCGAAACGAGATTGGGCAACGATTACAATGGTAAACGTCGCATTGCTCGGATCTGGCCGGTCCAGAAAACATCGCTCGATAAGACTTGTCGAAAAAATGGCGACCGACTGTTTCAGTCGGTTTGGTGATGATGATGATTCTTTCACAATTGGCCATCCTCGCCAAAACTAACATAAAACAACCACTGTACTGTGCGAAGGGTTTTACAAAAGTCTAGTGCGAAACGAGGTAAAGCTTGAATTTATATACAAGCCTTACACAAGCAGGGAAGTCTGATCGCGTCTCCAGTTCGCCGCTCGCCCTCTTGTGGCGGTAGCCAGAACGAAATATTTGAGGGTGTCCGGGAAGCTGCTATTGCGGATCCCAGCGATGTTGACGACCGTCTCGCTAAAACAGCCGTCTCCAAGTGCAAACGGCACAGTTCGGTGCCCCAATGCACCGCTGCCACGTGGAAAGACCATAATTTGTCGTTTCACCGATTCCCGAACGCCTGGGAAACATGTCGGAGGGGCCCAGACGTGGTAAACAGACGTGAGGAGTGGGTCCGCGTCCTTCGGATTGGGAAAAGTGACACCGAGACCATGCCGGTGTGCTCGCGGCATTTTACTTCGAGCAACTACGCCCTGCCAGGTAAAAGTGTGCCGACGCGTGTTGCGTTGCGTTATCCGGGAACGGCATCACCAGGTTCGAAAAATTAGTGCAGCGATAAGCGCATCGAGAGACAAATAATGAGGCTCAGAGGCCAGATTCACGAAGAGCTTCTTAGTTCACGACAACTTAGCTAAGAAGTTCGTAAGTTAAGAACATCGTAAGAAGAGGAGAAATCGGTATTCACAAACGCGTTCTTAAGTGAGAGGAGGAAAGCGACGTTGTCGTACGGAAAAACTAGAACTTACCGGTGCTGTTGCTATGGCGACGGCGTCTTTGGCAGCACGAAGAATTAATCGGAGAGCTCGGCATGATTCGGAGCCGTTCGAACCATTCGGAGCACGTGGATTTTTAATATCAAACACAGGCGGCCTTCCTGCCACCGCTTGTCTGGGGTTCGTGTCCGTGCAGTGATATGTCGACGCTGATACGATTTAAACACGCCCGAAGGCCGAGGCCGGGACGCGTAACCGTAGGGTGCCTTCATGTGCGCACACATGAAGGCTCCCTACGTAACCGCCTCCGTTGACTGCTACGAACTCGATCGCTACGAAGACAACACAACTGTCATCGTAGGTAAAAGATGGCCCGTGTCAGTCGTTTGCTAAGCGACGTAGATGGAAACAAATTGCCGCGGCGTTTTTCGCGGCCTCGGAGATGCAGGAGCGAGCCGACGTTAAAAAAGATACGTTTGAACTACGACAGTGTCAGGAAGAGCCACGTAACATACCTGTTAACACTCGGAGCGGACGTGCGCGTTTGATCGAAGTGCTGGGTTCGCGCTGTTGGACCGCGAATTGGTGAGCGCTTCGGGACCGATCCTTTACGATTGCAACTCGATACGCTGGTGACACCCGGCAAAGAAAGGTTGGACCGGCATTGCGACCCACGAACTCAGTGAGGTGCAGTCGTGTCAGAATACAAATGGCATACTAATAACAAAGTGTACATACCGTGTTGCGAAGATAATCCATACGGCGTTTATTTGAGCTCTATATCACACAAAACGAAGAGTTAGAATCGATGAGAGTCCCTTTTCGACGACAGCGTTCGTCACCGCTGCATCGGAAAACAAGGAGACGACAAAAGGAAAGAGATTGACCTCTTAATCTAAAATTGAGGTCAGCGATCAAACTATAATACGAGGAGGGTTCACAAGGGTCGCGGGGGCATATTCTATTCAGCACGCCAGCCGGTCGTGAGCAGACGGTCTTGGCCACGGACCGTCGGATCACCGGTGCGCCTAGTCGGAGTGCCTGCTAGGCCTATCTGCCGAGCTCGCTTGGTGAATCGTGGCCGTTGGAGCTTTTCCCGGGTGTTTGTGGATTCAGCGTTCTTGTTCGTCGTGGTCTGTTTCAAGTACTTTTTACTTTTTTTTTTGCTGCTTGAAGTCGGGACGCGTGAGAAGCGCACGTAGAAAAATAAACGTCCGTTGGTCGTCGCGGCCAAGTAACTGAGCGACGCTGTCGGCCATGCGGATTTGATTGTAAAAAGTGAGTAAAACAGCTTCGGAGCTGTCGTAGGATTTCGTCGTAACCTGCGCAAAACTTACTAAAATTTCGTTTCGTAAATACGAATTTGTTCTCAAGTTTTGTCTTACGCACATTTTTGGCGTAAGATAGTTTCGTGAATCTGGCCTCAGTGCTCCAGCACATTTATCGGGCATTTTGGGCGCGCGGTAAACGTCTTTAACGGCGACGCAATAAAAACGGTTGAACGTGCTTATGATAGATTGCGATCAGCGTATTAACACTGCACTCGATCGTTGCTACAGTAGTGAAGTCCACGTCTCGACAGCGTGAGCTTGAAAACCAAGCGTCGCGCTCGTTAGAAACGACCCGTAGAGCGTGCTAGTCGAATAAACACATAAGAGACGGGACGGTGTGCTCGTGTCGTCTCTTCTTTGTTCTTTTCCGCTCATGCAACGTGAAACACTCGGAGAGAACATCCTCGGTGTCTTCATGCGACATTCGCATAATAGCGTACCTTGAGTTTGAAAAAATTTCCCCAGTTTGGAAAGGTAAGAGGTATGTTCATTTGTACTCTTTGATAGACTCGTACTAACAGCGAGTAGGCGGCCGAAAACTACATTTGAATGTGTAAACCTAAGATTGTTTTGCTAGCTCTTTGAAACTGAGCAGCCAATTTGTTAAGCTGTCTAACTCGATCACCAATATATCATATTTACTTCAGAATACCCAGCTCAGAAGCGCCACCTTAAGAAAGAAACTGTGCCCTCCCAAAACCTGCCAGTTCTTTCCACTGAGAATGTGGAGAAGAGGAAGAGGGCAAAAGAACTGGACGAAGGCCGCCAGAAGCGGCGTGAGAAGAGGGCGGTGGTGGAGCCTCTGTTGGCCGAGGTATATCTGATGCTGCATTGCATGGCTATCTTATCATGAGTAGTTCCTTCTTTTTTCAGTTCAATGTGCAATTTCTTATAAAGAGAACAGTGCATTTCTTTCCCCAGTCCTGTACTCACAAACGTTTTTTACTACGGAACAGTTAACTCATGTGCATTGGTTGCATCTGCAGGAACTAAAACCACAAAACTAACTGAGGCATCGGATTAACCGTGGCTTCTAGCTGCTTCACAAGGCTACCCTTTGCATCAGTTCTCACGCTGTGTGCGGAGAACGCTTGTCCCAGTGACTTTACCGCTGTCGTCGTTCCAGTCGTTTCAAAAGCAATCAACGCAACTGTCTGAACGAGGCTTAAATACCTAGACCTGCGACTCTGTGACCAGTTCGTACACTACGACACAACCCTGAAGCTGCGGGTAAGCATACGACAACAGATACACGAAAATGCCTTTCTATGTATGTGTCGTCCTTTGCTTATTCGTAGTCTGAGGAGTTTTGTCGTAGTGCTTCATTGCTACCAGCTTGTTTGCGCCCTTAAGTTCTGTTCATGGGTTCGCACACTTGCACCGATTGCATTCACAGCAGCCCAAAAAACAGATATGACATGCATCGAGTTAAACATGGCCCTAGCTGCTTCACAAGGCTACCCTTTGCGTTAGTTCTTACGCTCTGTGCGGAGAACGCTCGCCCAGGTGACTTAGACGCTGTTGTTTCGGTTGCTGTGAACGCAACCAACACGATTGAGTGATAGAGCCTTGTGGTATGTGTAATTAAATGGTTCAACTTCATTCTAGGTCGCACTTCGCGAGGCCGAGGACGCCTGTAATCAGGACGACAAAGAGGAACATTCATCGGAAGCTTCAAGTGCTACGCCGCCACCTGCAAGCTCGATGGAGAGGCCTACCCCACCTGTAATAGTTCTCCACCGAGGTGTGCAGGTGTAGAGTGGTGACTTTGGGGAAAACTTTTCCCGTATGATCGATCAGGGTAATGTATGTTCTTTTACGGGCATCCCCAACATAGAGCTTCTCAGTGTTCTGGAGAAACTCGTGTCTGGAAAGACACCGAAATCAGCAAGAACTACACTGCCAGCAAGGGATAGAGTAATCATGACCATGATGGCACTGAAGCATGCTCTGACATTTGATTTCTTGTCAAATATCTTTGGAGTGTCACCATCAACCGCAAGTGCCACCGTCAGAAACACAGCACAGCTCCTAGCTGTGTTTCTGAGAAATGCAATAACCTGGCCTTCCAAGGATGAAGTGCAGCATAACATGCCGGTGTGCTTCCAGAAATACTCTCATGTTCGCATCGTACTTGACTGCACAGAGATTCCTGTAGGCACACCTAAGTGCCTTAAGTGTCGTATAAGCACATACTCTCATTACAAAAAAGGGCACACGATCAAGTATATGGTAGGTGTTTCACCCGCTGGTTTGATTACCCACATTAGCAGCGGCTATGGAGATCGTGCCTCGGACAAGGCTATCTTTGACCAGAGTCGTCTGGTAGATAAGCTGTTGCCGGGGTAGACCACATAATGGTACACAAGGGGTTCCTGATCGACAGCACATGCGAAACAAGGCTGATAGCTGTGGTGAGGCCCCCATTCCTACATGCTAAGAAGCAGCTCTCGAAGGCCGAAGCTCTTGCCACGAAGAGCATAGCTACGGCACGAGTTTACGTGGAAAAGAATTATCCAGAGGATGAAGCTCTTTAAGATTACATCCCAAAGGAAGCCCTGGCACATGTTGCCAATAGCTGATGATGTGCTCACCATTGCGTGTGGCTTGGTGAACTTATCTCCACCAGTTCTAGCAGATAACACGTTCTTTTAAAGGGATACTGAACCGAAATTTGAATTTCGCAAAATAAGGCTCTAGAAGCGTTGAACGGGACTCTACGAACTCCGAAACATTGGTCGCACATCGATATCTCAAACGGATGGCTGCACTTTTCGAAAAGAAGGGCGCGATCAAGCGAGGCCTCTGACATCACTGTCCTCCGGGAGAATTTGAGAATGAGGGGGAGCGGCCTCGCTTCTTTCCTCCTCGCTTCGGTTCACCAGCTCGATACGGGACGTAGTAAGGAGGAGAGGGAGTAAGAATCGTGACGTCCCTTGCCTTGTCGGCCTCGTCGGCCGGGTTCAGTCGGGCGCTTCTTTTCTAAAAATATGGCGATCCGTTAGAGATATCGCTGTATGAGTGATGTTTTTGGGTTTTGCATCGTCCCGCCTATCTGTCTAGCCTTGTTTTGTGAGTTCGAAATTTCGGTTCAGTATCCCTTTAAGCCTTCTGTAGAAGCAGAGTTTTGTTGATACCGTGCTAGACAAAGCCGTAGGAGAGTGCGGCGTTGGACTACGTAGAGTACCGCGGATCGGCCCATTCCACATTAAGCGCCCATTACCAAATTTGTAAGATCTCAAGAAAATACGCATGGTACATTTATGTGTAAAATTCATGAGCGGACAAGCGCCCATCCCCCATTTCTTTGCGATTATATCCAAAGTTTGAGTGGGCGCTCGCCCGGTATTTTACAGTATGTACACATGTTATGCCAGTGGCAAGAGGAACTGCTGCTGCCAAGTACCGGCCAATGGACACATTTGCGGCTATCAACATCCATTTATCTGGCACGCTCTGTTGCCGTACTGGCAGTCATCCACCTCGGGTGGTGCTCTCCACACCGTGCCAGAGTCAACCAACTGCGACTTATGTGGCGCGAATGAGACGCTTCCACATGTGTTTGTGGAGTGCTCCAACGCCTATCTCTTTTGGGACGAGATGAGGAAGGATCTCGGTGTGGACTTTCCAATAGACTGGCACGTCTTTAGATACCTGGACGTCGAAAGGACAGATACGGCTTCGTCCATGGTGCTCCCGTCCTTGGTGCTCCTGGGGCTTCACGCCATCTGGCTAGCCCGCTCGGCCATGGTAGAATCCACACCGATGCCAGGCCGACGTGGGACTATTTTACTTCCCAGTTGAGATGGCTTCTATCCATCGCGGCCGGAGCATGGACCAGGTATTCCAGGAGCGGAGAGCAATTGAGGAAAGGCGACTCCGACTTCAACGCATTCGACTCGGCGAGGGCCGGAGCCGCCCCCACCGCTGCTAGCGACCGTCACACCAACTAGGGGATGACGCGCCGGCGGCCATATCTAAGACCGTCACCCCCTTGCGGCACACACATTGCAACCACTAACCCCTCCCCTTCTCCCCTTTCCGTTCCAACCGCTAACCGATTTGCCGAACTCTGATGCTCATACCCTGTACATTATTGTAAACAAACTGTTGGAAAAAAAAGTCCAGTTACCGCAGGAGTAGAACATCGCACTACTGACGAAGTGGTCAAAAGTTCAATCCCTTGAAGGAGCAATGTTTTTTATATTTTTTTTGTAGTTACTAAAACAAACCCAGACCGATTGAAGGAACATTAAAGTCTTTATTATCCACCGAAGCCAAGAAAACTATACAAATATCATTGCTACAAGCTTCATTAGCACGCTGTTTGATAAATAAGATTTGGGGACCCACGTTGGATCTAAGCAGTTTACGCAGGGGCTAAGACGACGAGGTCGGTCCTTCAGTCGTTTCTTTTGCTGTGGCGTTTTCGACATTCATAAAGAAAGAAGTTTAAACACATCCGTCATAAACCGCTAAGCTTCGAAACCATGCCGACACTGCTACGTACACTGGGCGGTTGCGATCAGCTGCGATAGCGGCGGGCTTAGGGCACTTCAGCCACATATCGTAACTCGGCTGCCTCGGCCGCCTCGACTGCCGGGCCCTGACCCTGGCTGCGACCACTGCAACCAACGTGCAAAGACTACAACGCTGTGACGCTGCGAGGACTGCAAGCGAGCTGTGGCCCTTTCAGGTCCCTCCTAGGTAGCACCGAAGGTTCCGCGAACATTATTTGAGGGTTCCGGATGTTAGACTAACATTAGATCTACTTAAAGACCGCCCTACAGAATCGTCTTCTTCCCGGCAGAAGATTCCTCCTCTTTTCTTTCGCTTCTCCCTCCCTTTTCCTTCTCACCATCTGACACCCTTCTTGCACAAATAATAAACGAGTAAGCGGCCCCTGGAAATAAGCTTTGGACCTTTCAAGGTCTGCAGCAGTCACCCCCAAACCTCAACAACAGGGATTAAATGCACCTGCAGAAGACGGGGTAAAAAAAAAAGTTATCCCTCTGTTTGTTTGTTTTTTTGTTTTTTTCTTGTGGATCGTTTTCTTTTTCGTATTTCGTCGTGAAGGTCTGCAAAATGTAGAGGCTGGCCGCGTTTTTTTTTGCCTATATATTATGAATATGAGTCAAGACAACTTTTCTTGGCAATGCAGTGGAAGGTACAAGAGAGGGAACGCGGGCTGTACCTTCCATTGCATTGCCAAGAAAAGTTGTCGCGGAGTATAGCACGGTATGTTTCCGCGGCGGGACCTCTAGCGCTAATTTTCTAAACCGTCCAGTGTGGCTTATTCACACCCGCCCCCCAAAAACGTTCCGGAACGGTGTCTTCATTGCGAATCAAATAGCGGAGAGACGGAAAGAATCTTCAAATACCAAAAAGGTGGGTGCATTTCAGAACTTCGAAATCTGCCCAGAACGGCAGTTTTTATATAACGGGATTTCGTCGCTTACTCAACTCTAGAGCCAAGTATGAAAATTCGTTCATGGTTACCGAAGCAAGTTACTGCATCGTGAATCCTGTGTGCCCTTCCCCGTACCACAATAAAGTGGTACTGGGAGACATTTGCTTGCATAATACTCCCAGTGGAGAAATATTAAATTTGAGGGCCTTCTTGCATGGTGTACGCATTTAGTGTATCAGCAAAGGAACGTAATTTCCAAGCTGAAGCGCTCTTTGACTTTTTTCATATTTAAAAATGACAATGTTATTCACTCATTGTAATGATAAATATGCAGCTAATAATAAATGCTTCTAATATCATGTTTTCCTTTTTATTTAGCTTGCAAGCAGAAAAATGGAATGCCTAGAGTGTTTATGTGCCCCGTGCATAATTACCCGAGGCTACGTTAGAATGGGTGAAGGCCAGCGACCGTCGTAAAAAAAAATCCAGGAGTACGGAAGAGCTACTAGCGGAAGTTTTGGGGCTGCCTGGCGAACTTGGGTGTCTGGCGCCACCCGACCTATCTGCGAAAGAAGAGGAGCTGCGGGCAACTCAACGTGATCGCCAAGCGCGAGATCACGCCCAAATGTGTTATTGAGCATGTTCGAGCCCTATACCCTAACCCAAAAGGATTGTCCTACATGGGACACAAATGGGAGTAGCAGCAGTAAGTGTGACGTAGGATTTTTACTCTTACAGCTGTGCTAAATTTTACTCGTAATAAAATAAAGTCTAAAGTTCTCCAACGATTGTTGTGAATAGTCAATTGTCAACAACTGCCTGGGACCACAAAACCTGGTCTTGCCAAACCGGTGCTTGCAAGTCGCGTAGGAAATTTCGAATGTCCTCACGTCGATTTGTGATTGTTCACCAGATGGGAACTAACTAAAGGTTATCTCAAAGGCGCAAATGTGAACCTTTGAAAAATAGTAAGCCTGCCATATGAAGCTCACAAAACAAGAGTGACATATTTGTAACATATTGGATGTTATTTTGTTACAAGTACACGTGCTTTATCCACTATAACAAATAAAAAATACGCGTTTTGTCTATTAGCTTCATTTTTATTTACGTGTTATAGAACAGTGCCTCCAGTCTTAGTAGCAAGTCTGGAGCCGAGTTGCAACTGGTGAATGCTTTCACGCGGAATAGCCAGAACAGATTCCTTGTCCCACTGATGTGCCGTGCAATATGCCATTCCAGAAATTTGCAGCGCATCCAGCAAACTCGATGCATTTGCATTTTCTTTGTGTGCTAAAATGGGAGTGATGAAAAGAAATAGATCGTGCTGCTTCCAGTATATGCAAATCGTACCATTCGGATCGAGTGTGTATAGGAACAGCCCCACAATTCCATGCGATGCTTTGTGCAATGTAGTGTCCAAAAGAGGCCTTCTTGGTTCTCCGGCAAGGTGTATTGAGCGTTGTAACAGAGCTTTGGCCTTCTCGCATGCGAATGTCAGAATAACGCATGCACAGGAGGATTCAATACGAAACATAACCCAGGAGATGCCGTGTCCACTCAAGCTCACATGTAAAGCACCAAACAACCAAGAGAGACATGCGCACGCGTTCACGGATGCTCCAGCAGTTACTGCGGGCAAGCGCAGTAACTGCTGGAGCGTGTACACCAATTCCTGCGGTAATGGGCAGGCGGGCGCTCCGAGCTCTATTAGGTTCTCGCGTTCGTATGGCCGAACTGATTGCAAGGCAAGGCGCTCTCAATCTGTATGCGGCCGTGCTCGTGTGCTTAGACAAAAACTCAATTAGAGCTAGGTACAAGATCAACGAGGAGAAACGGGGTCGAGCTTGGCATAAAATCTGTTCAGCACATTTATTTAAACAAAAATTTATTTATCCAAAAACTTCTGTTTAGGCCCATGGCTGACTTTTGTTGCCAATGACGCAGCACCTCCATCCCAGATGTCTCGAACGTTGATCAGGCCTGAAATAGAAAAGTGGTTGAAATGAAATGAACAAACTGATATAGGCACTTCGTTATCTGTTAGCACAGCATTCGGCAATAGGTAATGCGCCAGATAATGTGTCTGTCCTTTCGCATGTCAGCGCCTCCGCGCAGCAGTAGCTTCCAACGAGCACAGTAAAGGTGCACGCCACACCAGCTATTGCGCTAGTACTGTATTATCAAAGCGACCGCGGCGCAAGTCACGCAAGAGCGAAGTTCCCTCACACTCAAAAATCTCGCAGCCAGCGAGCGCCGATGGTAGCAGCGCGAGCTCGCTCTGGCCGCGCACGGGGCGGGCCCTAAACTTTTGGCCATTACTGTAAGTTCAACATGCATTCCACCCAACCGAGATTGAGCAGAAAAGTAGAGGATAGTGCCCACGGAATATTCGTATACGCCCTCTAACAATGTGTTGTCTGTACCTGGCATAGGAACGGGCGTATAAACATTGCTGTACTGAAAGCCTGGTTTGCACTTGCGCATAGAAAGGACATTTGAAAAACAACGCGGTCGCAATCGTTGCTTCGCCAGTTCTGAGGAGAACTTGCGACATAGTGCTAGTTTTTCCAAGGCCCCATATCCACCTTACTCAAAGCCTTGAACTAAACGTTCTGCTATCGGACTAACAGCGCTGTTTGTATCCAGGATTATAAAATATCGATCTAGGGCAGAACTGATCACCACATTTTGACCCACTTACGTCGCCCAAATTTTACGAACTTGAAAGTGCGTGCTCTGTGTGATATTGTTGTCGAATCACCATCATGAGAAAGAAAATTTTGAAGCTTCCATAACACACTGGTTATTAGAATTAAGGTCCAATCAAAAAGGAAAATTCAATGTAGGCTCATACCTTTCATTCGCCGTCGCTTTCGGGGGCATCACACAGTGCGGCGGTCACATCCTCCATGGACGCAGCTCGGTAGAGCAGTTCGCGAGTGCTCTTTACGAATCTAGAAGAAACAACCTTATAGACTAAAGAAACGCATGGTATATCGAATATTATTAAAAGTGAAAGCTGCTTACAACTCCCTGTAACGCCGAATTAGAGCGCAGCTCTTGAGGAGGAGGAGGGAAGGGCACTGGGGGGGGTTAAACTAACCAGGTGGGGGGGTCACGTGACCTTGGGGGTCACGTGACCCCCAATGCCGATGATGTCATCACTGAGGTCACTGATGACGTCATCATTGACGATGACGATGCGGGTACCGATGACGTCATTAGTGACGTTACTGATGGCTTCACCAGTGACGATGACGATGCGAATGTCGGTGACGTCATTAGTGACGTCGCTGATGACGTCATCAGTGATGATGACGATGACGATGCGGATGTTGGTAACGCCATCAGTGACGATGACGATGCGGATGCCGGTGACGTCATCAGTGATGATGACGATGACGATGCGGATGCCGGTGACGTCATCAGTGACGATGACGATGTGGATGCCGGTGACGACATCAGTGACGTCACTGATGACGTCATCAGTGATGATGACGATGTGGATGCTGGTGACGTCATCAGTGATGATGACGATGACGATGTGGATGCCGGTGACGTCATCAGTGATGATGACGATGACGATGTGGATGCCGGTGACGTCATCAGTGACGATGACGTCATTGGGGGTCACGCGACATCGGCGGGGGTCACGTGACCTCAGGGGAGTCACGTGACTTCGGGGGGTCACGTGACCTCGGGGGGGTCACGTGCCCCCACGAGGTCACGTGACCCCGGTGGGGGGCTCGCGCGGTGCATTATGGGACATTTCCCATGATGCACCGGGGTCACGTGACCTCGGGGGGGTCACGTGCCGCCCCACGAGGTCACGTGACCCCGGTGGGGGGCTCGCGCGGTGCATTATGGGACATTTCCCATGATGCACCGCGCGGTTACGCCGACGCCGACGGCGACGGCGACGCCGCTCAAGCCGGAAACGGGCCCCTAAGAGCTGCGCTCTAAAAAGAATATTTACCTGTAGCTCTTTTTTGCGTACTTTTCTTTCCTCCTTGCCTGTCCGGGTGCCGACCAGAGGTCGGCATTTTAGGTCGCCCTCACTCACCCTCACCCTCACAGCCACGCTCACCTAAGCCCCTCACTCACCCTCACCCTCACAGCTACACTCACCTTCAGCCCCTCACTCACCCTCACCCTCACAATCACACTCACCTTCAGCCCTTCACTCACCCTCACTGAACCTCACGGCCCTCACCGCCCTCACGGCCCTCACGCCCCTCACCGCCCTCACTCACTCATGGCCCTCACGACACTCACCGCCCTCACGCCACTCACCGCCCTCACGGCCCTCACCGCCCTCACGGCCCTCACGCACTCATAGCCCTCACGCCACTCACCGCCCTCACGGCCCTCACGGCCCTCACCGCCCTCACGGCCCTCACCGCCCTCACGGACCTCACGGACCTCACCGCCCTCACGGCCCTCACGCACTCACAGCCCTCACGCCACTCACCGCCCTCACGCCACTCACCGCCCTCACGGCCCTCACCGCCCTCACCGCACTCACGGCCCTCACGGCCCTCACCGCCCTCACGCCACTCACCGCCCTCACGCCACTCACCGCCCTCACGCCATTCACCGCCCTCACGCCCCTCACCGCCCATGCGGCCCTCACACCCCTCACGCCCCTCACGCACTCATGGCCCTCACGCCACTCAGGCCAGCTTCAGATGGGGCAATTTCGCCCAGAAACTTTACGTCGCAACACCAGCAACACGGGCCGCCCGCGATCACACGCAGCAACCAATTGCTGCAATTTGCCATCGTCATCATAACATTTTATTTTTCTTGCACTATTTAGACACAATTATGCGTTATAAACGTGTTTTTATGCATTTAAACCTCGTTAAGAATACTAATGCACCTTTCTGAAACAGTTTATTTCCAATAAAACGATCGATTTCAAACCAGAACCAAGTCATTCGGTGTCATCATCACCGGCACGAGGTATCGCGTGAAAATTTTGCGTCCCTGATTGGATGCAGCCGCTTCAAACGTATTCGAATTGCTCCGAATTGCTTGCTTATTTCGAGCCGGACCCGATCTCAGCAATTTGTCGATCTAGGGAAAGCTAGAGAACAACCCACCATTAACACCAAAATTGCTGAGAAAGATGCTCGATCTGAAGGGGGCCTCACGCACTCACCGCCCTCACACACCTCATGCACTGACCGCCCTCACGGCCCTCATGGCCCTCACGCCTCTCATGCCACTCACTGCCCTCACGCACTCGTGGCCCTCACACCCCTCACGCATTCACCGCCCTCACACCACTCACGCACTCATGGCCCTCACGCCACTCACCGCCCTCACGCCCCTCACGCACTCATGGCCCTCACCGCCCTCACGGCCCTCACCGCCCCCACGGCCCTCACGGCCCTCACGGCCCTCACCGCCCTCACGGCCCTCACCGCCCTCACCGCCCTCACGGCCCTCACGGCCCTCACCGCCCTCACAGCCCTCACAGCCCTCACTCACCCTCACACTCATGAATTTTCCTGGTTCAGAAACTCACTCACCCTCACCTCACCTGTGAAGATGAGGGTGAGTGAGGGTGAGTGAGGGCCCTCATGAGTGAGGTTTGCCGAGGTATGGTGCCGACATTCCTCGATGTGGTAGACAGACGTGTGTTCTCGTCCGACGTGCTCGTTCCAGTCAAGAACTGCTAGACTTTGCCTCAGGTCATAATTCTCGTTCTTGTAATGAATCCTTTTGTCTAAGTACACACTAAAAAAAATCAGTTCGAAAAAGAACTTTTAGGAGTTCTTCAGCTTGTCCATATTTTGCACCCTAAAAGGTTCTTTTAAGCACCTTATAAAAAAGTTCTTCATGAAGAACCTTTAAGGAGTTCTTTTAAGTTCTCTTTTCAATGAAACAGTTCTTCGTGAGGAACTTGTAAAAAGTTATTTTCAGCCCTTCTCTCGCTAAAACAGTTCTTGGTGCAGAACCGTTTAACAGTTCTTTTAAGTTCTCTTTTCAATGGAACAGTTCTTCGTGCAGAACGTTTAAAAAGTTCTTTCCAGTTGTTCTGTCGCTGAAACAGTTCTTTTTAGTTCTCTCTCGGATAAAGCGATTTTTCATCAAGTGCCTTTGGAAGGTTCTTATAAGCTCTTTTTTAATTAACCAGTTATGAAGAATCTTTATTGAGTTATTTTAGGGTCTAAGGAAATAAGTTCTAAATTACCTTTCAAGGGAACTTTTATGTTGGGTGCGCGAATACCTCCTCGGTTCGAAAAGAAGAGCGATATTTCTAGGTTCAACACTGCAATGAAAGTCATTGTGTACCGTGGACTTCTTGAATCTAGAAATATCGCTGCGCTATTTGAACCGAGGGGTATTCGCACACCCCAACAGTAAAAATCCCTTGAGAGGTTATTTAGAACTGTTATTACCTTAGACCCTAAAAAAACTCAATAAAGGTTTTTCATGATTTACTGGTCAATTGGAAGATCTTATAAGAAGCTTGCAAAGGTATTTGATGAAAAACCGTTCCATCCGAGAGAGAACTAAAAAAAACTACCAAGGATTTTATTTTAACCACTACTTGCTCACCCCTAACTTTTAAGTTACTTTTCACCGAGAGAGCTTTCTATTATGAACCTTTTCAATGAAAGTTTTGTTGCAAAGACCACTTTCGAGTTAACTTGAATAACTTATTCGCAAAAAGCGACTTGGGCAGCAATTTTAGGTGTACAGTAGCTCTTTCGTAAACCGCTCTTTATTGACTGTCTCGAACTGTTCAAAGAGGCATTATACATCACCTAGACGTTTTGCAAACGTCAACAGACGTGCAAAACAGGCTTTGAACGACAAGGCTCCTTTTCTGGGGCACTACATCTACTGCAGAACCACTGGCTTGGATGGGTATTCAAGTACACATTCATCGTTGATACTCTTGTCAAGACGAAGTATGAGGTATAGGGAATAAAGGTAGGAGAACAAAAGAGATGCTCTGCAATGTCCAACCGGTCAAGGGTGAAATGAAGACAAGATACCGCGGTTCACAAAAAAAAAAAACATACTCACGTTTATTGAACATGACTAGATTGAAACTTAGCACATGAGTAGAATGCTTCTCTGCCTAAAATATAGATCAAATATAACACGGCCTAGTGGAACACTGAAATGAGACACTGAAATTTTGGCCTTGAGAAAATGGAGACAACGTTCTAGATGTCTGATTTCATATATGGCACGTTAGCGAGCTCAGATCTATTATTTGACCACTAACAAAAGAAAACAAAAACTGACTTGGAAAAACTTCAAAACCCTTTCTTTTTGAGGTATACTTTATGGATAAAAATGCTATCTTGGAGACGAGATGGACGAGGCAACCAGTCAGCTGTGGAAGCAGGAAAAAGGAAATTGCGGCAAAACAAGACTTCTGGCCCCTTCCTTCTCATGATGCCCCTCTCCAACCACACACTGCGAGGGCGCATGGCACAAACAGGTGTTAAACCCAGACAAAGAGCACAACGCACTGCAAGTAGGCAGCTGCAAACCAGGCTGTTAGTTGAATTTAGACAGTGCCTAACTTTCTTAGTATACCCTTTTTAGGTTTGAACTAACTCAAAACCAGACAAAACTGATCCACCATTCAGGCTGTCTATTGCTTTGAAAGTTTAGTGGAAAAGGTGTTAAAATTACCACTTCGGGAATACAGAGGGCCGGGTACAGCTAAATAACATCAGTGGTGGTGTTGCCAGCGATGTCTACCCTCCTTGCCTGTTACGTCTGTGCCATTATTTGAAGTAAGAGCTTCACATCTGTTGCAGCCTTGGAGCATTCAGCAGCCATAATCTCTACGTGGTCTGCACAGTTCTCGGTACCTTCTACGTCATGATGTGGAACCTGAAAAAAAAAGTCAGTGCCATGCACAGAATATGGGATTTGAAGAACAAAGTTGTGTACCAGACGAACTCCAGCAAGCCTTATTTTATGTTATGTAAAAAATTGTAATTTAAACAGTGGGTGCACGGGTCCAAATAGATCAAGTTATATGCACTCTATATTTTAGCTATAATAAGGCAGTTCAATGCAGCAAAGGAGATTTAACCGAGAGACAACCAGAGAGTATTTGATATATCTGACAAGCCATGCAACTGTGACTTTTACAGATTACCTTTACAGCGATGTGATTCGTTCAAGTCACTTTGGAGCACCTGTTGCAGTAGTCAGAAGTCCATTTAGGAGTAGCCAAAAGTACGTTTAGGAGCTGCTAAAAGATGTATTGGCATGTAAGCAAAAACTTCGTCTTTATTCTTACCACTGTGAGTATTATCATACGGGTAATGTGTTGGCATGCTCAACTAAAACACTATCTACTTTGCCCTCCCACTCCTGTGCAACCTTTTGTTAACATCAATTGCTTGACAAGTTTGATTCTCTCGAACAAAGCAGTATCTGCTTAGTTGCACATAGAAGCACCAGACATGGCAACAACAGTCTGAGTGATGATGGATAGTATAAACTTCTGTGAATAGTGGTTTTAGGTACGGAATCAAAAGTAAAGCAAACAGTACGTACCACTAAAATAAAATAATGTAAAAATAGAAACATTTTGAGTACTCAAAGTGATGTTTTGTTACAGTTCTAAAGGTTATAATAAAACAAAAATTTCGTCATTTGATTGTGAATATTAATGTCGCATATTTAAGACTTCATAACAAGAATCTGCATGCGAACAATAAATATGCCTTTTAAAAACAATCAAGCCGAATTTGGTAAGGTCATTCCCAAGCCTCTAACCATTCCTCTGGACGGGCAAATGAAAACTGTATAAAGATTCCTCTCATTTTGGCAAAATGTAACAGGCTAAGCACTTTGAAGCATATGGTGCAGCAATTACATAACTACATTTAGCTTAATAACTATTTAAGAACAGTTCCCGCTTCCAGGTTAGTTTTATTTCTTTTAACTGTGTCTGAACCAGATTATAACAAACTTACCATGGTCCTTTTTTATTTTTGAATACAGTCACTGCGTTGGCGTTTTTCCTATCGCTTTCGTCCACCACCTTTGCCATAGTTTTCCTTGTTTTGCTGAACTTCTGGCAGATGCATAAGAAGCAACCTTTCTTTTTTCATTTTGTTAATAAGGCTGTGCCGCAGCGAATCCTACAGTGAGACTGACGAGTAGCAAGCCTGTTACAATGCAGATAATGAACTTCGATACAAGCCTTTCAATTGTCAGAATGAAAACAAGTTCTTGTAAATCTTACGCAGCGTCCAGTGGAGTCGGCCAGGAAGGGGTATGCCGCTTGGAGGGCACGCATGACATCATCTAGCTAAGACCGACTTGGCGTTCTGGAAAGAAAAAACAACAAATGTTAGCCTCTATATTAAGATATATAAGTGAGGACTTCAAATGCTGCTGCTTTCGGAGTTTTGCTCAGAATGTCGTCTGCCAACGCAGCGACCAACTTTGTTCGTGCTTCATTTCGCTGTGGTTGAAGGAACAGTTCACTCTTTTCACACAGCCTCTGTAACAGTAGCGAGGGAAATTATGGGAGAGTATATATCTGTGGCCATACATCCTTACAACCTCTGTAGACCAAACTGAGGCTGCTGTGTTACTAGCACGAGGCACATTGGAGGGTCCAGGCAAGCTGAAAACTAACAATGTAATTAGTGCATCTCGAATTTCACAAATGGAACGCAAATTTCGAATTGAGTAATGTGCCCCACCTTTCTTTTATGTCTCCTTTTAGCTGTTCAATCAGTTTTAGCAGTTTGACTCGCAGTTTCATAGCAGGGAGCAACTGCTCAATCATCCACACTGACAAGTTTAGTAACGTCTTCCCATCAACCTCTTCTGCATAAAAGGAGATAAAATATTGCACACACAGTTTATATCATACATATATGTTATATATGTTAATGACAGAAGTTATACCACATTTTTCTACCCTTTTATTCCGATGGTGTACACAAATATAGTATAAAGAGAGTGAAGATGGGGGGGGGGGGGGGGGGGGACAACCATAAAGCAGTGGCATGCATCACACCCACACTGCTTCCGTTTTCTGGTTTCCCAGATCCTCCCTCGACATGTTTACGTCTCATGTGCTTCTTGAAGCTCTTAAATGCAATAAAATATCGTCCAGACGGAGAGTACTCACCCAACTTGCAAACAGAATTAAAGTCCGGGTCACCATGAGCTATCTGGACATGATTTGCCAGATGACTCCCTATGTGGTAGCACTGCGAAAACTTTGAACACTCGTATCCGCTCATGCTGAAATCGCACAAACGACGACAAATCTCACCAATCGCCGAAAGACCCGGAAGCAGTTCGTCGCTCACAAAACGTGTCCAAATATCCACACTGCACTACAAGTTTTATAAAAAAAAATATTCGCGTGCACATGGAAGTATGGAAGGATAGCACCATCGAGACCCCGATCAGCCACCGTTACCGGCGTTACCCTCAACTTGGAAACTGAAAACGCGAGACGAAACTGACGCCGCCAACCAACACAAACAAAGAGGACGGAGCATTCTGCTTACCTTCGAATCTTTGGGCGAAGTCTCCAAGGTTTTGCTTTGTCAACCAATCTGACATGTCCTGGAGCTTCCATCTACACAGATCTGTATGTTCTCGCACCATGAACCCATCCATTGAATGCCGCCGACAGAACCAGGTCGAAACAGTAAACAGCGAACCCCGAATTGTTGGCCGCCGTTACTTTCGAATTTACAGAATCTCACGCACGCAAACGGCGCGGCGCAGCGGTACCACCGGCACTCCTTCGCGCGCAACCGCTTCTTCGAAAACAAAAAAGAAAGAAAAAAAACAACAAAAAAAACGTTATGAAGAACTTTTTTCCAGGCAAACGTTCTTCATCGCCCGGTCGCCTTTCTGCTGCGCCAGGGGGCGACACTGTTTGAGCGAAAACAGTTCTTCACGAGGAAAAAGAGTTCTTGGGGCGGCGAAGAACCTTTCAAGAACGGATTTTTTTAAGAGTGTACATGAGCACTGTGTTGTTGAAGGACTCAACAAAAAAGGTATTTTTAGAGTGTACAAAATCTTGAGCAAACTTGTACACAGTTGTTGATTTTATAAATTTCGTCAGAAGTTCCACAGCCACGGGATCCTTGATAAGGAGAGTGCTTAGAACGTGACCAACTGTTTTACACTGCGAATCGGAAGCACACATTTGATGGTTGCCTGAAAAATGCTCTACGCAGTTCAACAACGTTGCTCGCAGTTTATCAGCACTACCACCACAGTTGTCCATCGCGAAGTAGGCGTGATTGCGCACTGCCTGGCATTTGTCAGAGAGTTCATGGTGCCATGTTTTACCTTCATTTTTCTTTGGTCCTGAGGATATGACCATCATGCCATTCTTGATAGTCTTTGCGGCGTGCCATCGATCATTTGAATTTGTTGTGTTGCTATTCCTGTCTCGAATTATCTTGTTGATAGAGGTGTTTCTATCATGCGCATGATCATTCACGTGAATCCCCCTTCCGTCAAAATACTCGTACATTTTCCTTGTACCCAAGGCTTCGTGTTTCTGGGAAGAAATTTCCTCATCCTTCGTCACATGAACAATTCCTACCACTTTGTGCGACTTTTGACCAATCGCAACGACATCTGTGTGGTAAGAGTTTTTGCGACACGCATGCCGCGCGTCCGTCTCGATGCTTATACTAGTTGTAGAGGCAGTCGGGGGTTTACTATCCCTACACTCTTCTTGCTGGGCTGCTGCGAGAGACTCCATCTTCAACATGTTCACTGCTGCCTTGATTTTTGTTGCCAGGCTTTCTAGAGCCCTTGAAGAGTATGGTAAGGTGCTGAACTCACAGAACTTCTGAAACTGCACTGGGAGCATACCGCTGCAGATATACGCAAGGGCAAAATGACAGTCAACAAATCGCAAGTCTCCGATCTTGCTGCTGGTGCGAAGAATCAAAGAGTGGTCCTTGCATTTCCAGTGGAGTGTAGACCCAAAGCCAGGGGGAGTCGTGTTTTCTAATACCAAGGTCTCTGGACAAGTTGTCCTGTGGTCCAGCAGAGTCCTCAACATCTCAAAGAGCGCAGACGTGTCGCAAACAACTAACGTTGATTCGCATGTCGTTCTGAACTTGCTTGTTACATGTCCAGATCTGTTAGTTCCAGGACAACGCGGCGCCTCCAAGAGGCACTCCAGAGCTTTCATTATTATTGTGTTTAGAGAATTACCTTCATTTGCGACTTTAGTTTTCTGTAGCAGGATGCCGAACTTCGTCATTTCATCTTCAGAGGGAAATCTCAGGTTGATGCTACGCCGCAGCTTACCCCTCTGGCATGCGTATTCTTTTAGGCTGCCGTCCCGCAATCTTTTTCTCGAGATAAACGTGGAGGGCTCGGACACCTCCATGGTTGTTCACTTTGATGCGATTGCTGGAATAATAAAGAACCAGAGATAATAAATACCATATTACCTGGGCTAAGACAAATGCGTGCTATGTAGAATAAAAATATGTACTAACTAGTGTTTCAGCGAGAACCTCAGACAGGAAATAGTTGTCGCTGATGTCCTCTGAACGAAAAGACTCGAAGAGGCGCGAGCAGACGAAAAATCTTGTGAAGTGTCATTTTTGAGTTTTCTTTCGCATGCTTTCAAGCCCGAAGGTCAGCACTAGGATTTAGGTTACGAAGTAGGCAACGCAGTCAAGCGTCAAGGGAGTGAAAACAGAAGGAAAGGAAGGACAAGCGACTTTCACTTTTTCGTTGTGTTTGTGGAATCACGAACTGCCCTCTGGGCTAATCTTTTCTAATCCGCTAAGATTATTGGCACCCCCAAACGTCAGCCGGCTGGGTCATGTCTTCAGAAATGGCAAACGTGGAGAGGGGTAATTTTCCTCCTTCTTGTTGGGGAGAGGAGGAAAACGAAGGTTGGAAAGGGCGCGGATCCTCCTCTCTGCTTGTTTGTCGGTCTTTAAGGAACGTTTCTATGGAAACATTGGCTAAAGGTATAAATACTAATGTTCCCAGGACGTTTGTGATTAACATTCCCACGCGGAACATTCTTCGCACGTTGGGTAAAGCGCGAAACACATGTACGACGAAACCGTCCGATCCGACGTGCGGACTGCCGGAATGACTTTGGGGGGCGAGGGTTTTCGTAGCACCGGAGAGCGTTCAAACCCTCGCCTCCGACCGTCGTATTGCCTGATCGGACGTCGGATCGGACTGTTTCGTCGTACATGTGTTTTGCGCTTTACGAACATTTCTGCAACGTATGTTTTAATCGATTGGAATATGTTACCTGGATACTTCCACAATAGCACTACATGCCTCGCGCGGACGAGAAACAGCCGTGTCCGAAATACTGGCCATAAAACCGTCTTCAATCGACATATGAAGAGTTGCTGTTCGGAACAGCACTTCCAGCACGGATGTCTAGTGAAGAACGTCACGCACTTCAATTCGGCATTACGCTGCAGCGCTTTCATAAAGAGGCATGGCATTATACTGCTTATTTCTATCTAATCGCGTAGCCTTCTCTCGTCGAACAGCGGTGCCAGTCAGCCCTAGTCCGCGCAGAAAACGGAAGACAGTCGAATATATCGTTCTCCACCAAGGTTGTTCCCCACTCATGAAACTACCGCGCGCCATATTTTGCTTACGCAGCAAACGAAATAAACTATGAAATTATATTTGATTAAATAAAAACAGAAAGAATAAATATAGGGACGGACCGAACAGCACCTGTTTTTATTTAACTTCACCAACGCGCTCACGTCGAACTAAGCATATATTTGATTATTTGTATATTTCAAACATACAATAATTTACAGGATGAAATTATAAGCGCGCAGAAAGTTGTATTACATGGCATAACCAGCAGAACCGTGCATCAACTAATTCGCTGTGGGATCAGTGGCGTTTTTTTTTTCCGCGCATACCTTGATACCTTCGCATTACGCCGCATTCCCGCGTACTTTCCACTCGGTGCGGTGGCTCACCTGCGGCTCCGTGGTGATCTTTTAGAGCGCAGCTCTTAGGGGCCCGTTTCCAGCCTGAGCGGCGTCGGCTCAGGCTGGAAACCCTTCCCTACTCCTCCTCAAGAGCTGCGCTCCAATTCGGCGTTACAGGGATTTGTAAACGGCTTTTTCCTCTTTCGGCCATCCTTGAGACGTGAACACCTTGTAAGTATCAGCGTTCGGTGTGGTTTCTTGTATCAGCATTCGGAGTGGTTTCTTGAGATGTATGTTTTGCGTGACATATTGTTTCATGCTGGCAGGTCCTGTTGGTGTGGTGAGCAGTGCAAGGCGTGCAAGCCTTTCCACGATGCCTGCACGCCGTACTCCCTCGAGTTATTTTTTTTTTTTGCCCATGGAGTATTATTATCACTGTTATTATTGCTGTTTGTTGTTAGATGTATAGGCACTGTACGCCACAAGCGAGCACCACAGATTAAGAGGTCGTGCCGATATTAGGCTTTTCAAATTGCCCGGCTGTTGGCATTATTTGGCCCGCAAGAATCAGAAACTTGATGGGTCAAATAGTAACTTCTCTCAAAAATGTCCGTAACTGGTCACATTTTTGTGCTCTGCATTTTATTCTTGATGACGAGCGGTGTACCACTTTTAGGCTTTGTGTTGTTGGTGGACACCCCACAAAAATAAAGATTATTATTATTATTATTATAAGGCAAACAAACATTGCCGTTGTTCGACGTCTCCTCGGCAGCTACCGCCTCGCGACGTTGAAAAAACAAGTTTTTTTGTGCGTGTTCAGACTTCAAATTTTAGCACAGAAATGTGACCAGTTATATACATTCTTGAGAGAAGTTACTAGTTGATCCATCAAGTTTCTGATTTTTCGAGCCATTTTAAAGTATAAAGTGTTTTTTTTTTTTTTTTTGGGGGGGGGGGGGGGGGAGCGTAAATAGTGCGCTTATGGCAGCAACAGGCGCGGTTGTGACGGACGAGTATATCAAATGTTTATAAAGGCTAAGGCTATGTATATGCCGGAGGTATGGCCCTTGACAGGTCTGCGGTCTGGAAACTCCGTCGGTATCTGCATTAGGGGTCTATATCATATTGTTGAGTAGAATTCGTTTGAGAGAACTGACGTTCTAGCGAATAGGCTCAGTTTAGCGGCTGGAAGTTGGGCTTCCAAACAGACTAGCGGTCACCCCCTGCTACCGCTCGGGGGAAACGAATATAATATCAAGCTCGAGCGTGTACCGCCAAGGTTTCGGCACTAGGCTACAATATCGGGGGCGGATACTAAACGGAATGCTGGTGGCTGTCTCAAAGGAACGCCGCCATTTGCTAAAGTGTCGTTCAGTGAAACGTCGTGGGCGGGGCTTTGTTTGCTTAAGTGAGTGCCTCCCCTGATGGTTGACTTTGTCCCTAATCAAGGCGCTCCCATGATGCGACGGACGAGTTTCCAGACCGCAGTCATGAGGGATTGTGTTTGGGGGCAGAAAAATCAAAAGCAAAAAAGTGTCGAACTGTTAAGCTTGGGTTTCCTTCGTGCCCTAAATGCACTATAAAAATATTTCACCTTATTCTTATAAATTTATGTGGTGCATCAGAAGGTAACCATTACGAAACAACTCGCTTCAAAATTCTGCCTTGTAATCTCGGAAGAAAGAGCAGACAACTTCCCTTTCTGAAGCCGAAGACGTCGTGATTGCGCTATTTGGGGGAAAGCGCGCCCATATTTTTGAAGACTTGAGCCTCTTTCACACTGGTACCACAAAGATATTCCATCCATCATATCGCAAGAAACTTCGGAGCCTAACGGAATCTCGACTTGTTCGCTGCTATCTGAAGCTGTTCATGTCACATTGGCCCGACTGCATGAAACAAAATGTGTCTGAATATCGGCGGTTGTGGTTTAGCCTGACATGTACGTCTCCGATGACAAACTTTCACTATCATCCTGGGTAGTTAGGCTGAGCTATACTGTCATTTGCAGCCACCAGTGATCAAAACCATTAATCAGAAGAATGTGTGCTTTTGCTAGTTGTCGGCAGAGTAAGGTTATATAGGTAAAGCAGGCTGGCAAATGTCATAGTCTAACCTCCTCTGCAAGTGTATTTGATTTGTTGCAGTGGTTTCTATCCAGAATGTGAAGGGTGTAGAGAGAGGACTTAAAGTGTGGTTATTTTATAGTGTCCTCAAGTTTGGCCATAGTTCGATATGCACCATACATTTCTGGCACTTCGTTATAGAAACCAGGCTTTCTTTCGTTACATTTCACCACACACAGCTAACATTTCAAAACCGCTGATGACGCTTGCATCGAGTGTCATTGGCAGAGCGTTTGTTTTCAGTGCCAGCCACATCCACTTAGTTAGAGGACGTTATTTGTGGTTACAGGTTGTTTCAGTTCCAGTAATGGAGAGAGTGAAACGACGGCGAAGGATAGAAAGTCGAAGGAGCAATAAAAAAGCAAAGCAAGATATTGCTGATACATATTCCTTCGTATGTCGCTCTTCCAGCGAGTGTGGTTCATACGGCACAGATTCACCAGGAGAGGATTCCGATGAGTCCGAGTCTTCCTCACGGTCCACTTCAAGCCATGACTGCACCACCATTGGATATATACAGGCACAGACAGCTCGTCTACAAACAGCGAGCACTCTGTGCAGAATATGGGAGCCAAAGTCAGTACAGGACAGAGTGCTGGGCTGGAAAGCACTTCCAGAAGCGGGTCGCTGACAAATGACCTTGCCGCTTGGGCAACAGCGAATCACATACGTTTGCACCATGTCAAGTCTTCTACACATACTGAAGCAACACCGTCCAGAGCTTCCTAAAGATGCAAGAACTCTACTTCACACTCCAAGGACATCACTTGTCAAGCAGATGAAAGAAGGAAACTACTTCTATTTTGGACTGGAGCATTCTGTAAAAGAAGGGAGGAAGCCTGGACTGAAAAGTCCAGCCTTCATTCCCTCTTTTAACACAAGGTCATTTTTCCACTCACTGATGCACCACTAAGAACAGATGAATCATTCGAAACCCAAGAGCAGCCGCAACATCACAAGGCAGTGTCTCCCCTCCTCTCTGTGTGTCGCACCTTGGTATCTTCCTTCCCATTTGAATACATGCATCTTGTTTGTCTTGGGGTTATGAAGCGACTGCTTGTTACCATTTTTAATGGGAATGTGTCTGATGCCATGCTGCCTCCTAGGGTAAAGAGCCTAGTATCTGCACATCTCAACAAGTTCTAGCAGTATCCACCCGAAGAATTTAGCAGAAAGCCTCGGAGTCTTGACGAGCTACAACGATAGAAGGCGACCGAGTTGAGAAACTTCTTGTTCTATTTTGGACCACTTGTATTGAAGGACTACGTGCGAGATTTCTACTACAACCATTTCTTAAAGCTTCACGTGGCTGTTAGTATTCTTGCGAATCCAAATCTTTACCTGGTGAAGAACACTGCTGCTCATGAGCTTCTTGTCTCATTTGTTGAAGAGGCAGGCAAATTGTACGGTCGTGGCATTTACGTTTACAACGTTCATTCGCTCGTCCACTTGGCTGCACATGCAAAAAGGCACAGGTAATTAGACATTTTCTTGGCATTTCCATTTGAGAACCAGCTGGGGCAGTTGAAAAAACTTATTCACACAAACCACCGGCCGCTTCAACAGATAGTTCGAAGGGCAGCTGAAGGGACCGTTTCCAGCCCCCAAGTCAAAAGCGTCCCTGGCACGTTGTCAAAAAAATTACACCATCTTCCCGAGGGGAACCATGGGTCGCGGATCGTTATTAACGGTGTTAGTAACCTTGTTAACTTGCGTGTTATTACGTTCGTTTGTGGGGTGGTGCTGACGCTTCCGCCAACCCACTAACTGACGGGTCTGTTGCTTCCATCATACTTCATCGGAAGAACGGAGTGAAGTGGAGTCAAGAGCGCTACCGCTACTTATATTCACACTTGAAGGAGAGGAGACTAGAGGAGGAGAGCTGCGCATGCGCGCGCGGCGTGAGTAGAAGTGAACGCACGCGGAGTGCACGCAGCTGGTAGAGAGAGAGAGCGGAGAGAGTAGCGCGCAGCTGTTGGAGAGAGGGAAGGAGGAGAGTTGCGCATGCGTAGTGTGAGTGCGGACTACGACGCCGCGGGACATAGACCCGAGCAAGACATGCTCCGCATCTAAAAGTATCCCGAAGGAAAAATCCATCAATGTAACACTGTTTGGCAGTCAATGTTTTCTAGTGGACCGCTGACTGTGCCTGACTGTACGTCAAGCATGTCTGATTGTCCAACAAGTTACTCTGACCGACAGTCAAACTCCAGTCAGACCCCGCTTGTCGGCTTTCTGATGGTTTCCTGGTAGCAGTCGGCCGCCGCGAAATGCCGTCAAGATTTCTTGGTGGCGATTCTGATTGTACGTCGATTGTCTCTGACTGTACGTCAAAAAACTTTGACGTGCAGACAGACGTACGGTGAAAGGACGTAAAGTTCGTTCGGATACCACTATTTCGTCAAATCTATGAATACGTAAAATAATCTGTGCACGAAAAAACGATTTCGGGACGTGAGCCTATAAAACCACTAATGTTAGAGATACGACAAGCAGGACACCCGACAACCCTGATCAGAAGCCCGCCGAACACGCCCAACACGCCACCGACGCCACTTTTACTTTCGCTTCGTCCGTAGAGGTTCACCGAGCTTCCATGCAGTACGATCGCTCTCGACTCGTTTAGTTTAGCCCACACCAGATAGAAAGTTTATACCTTTCTATCTGGTGTGGGCTATTGGCCTTACCGCTGTGTCGCAGCTCATTATTATTGTTTCATAAAGAGCGCAGACAAAAAGCGTCCGCGAGCGTAATTCAGATATGTCTGCTGCTCGCGTTCGTCCGTGGAAGTCAGGGCTGCCTGTCATAGCATGCATGCTTGCTCTCTAGCTTCAACGGAGTCACATGCGTTTTGTGAATTAAAGTGAATACGGTCGTCCCGAAAGGTTCAGACATCGAGGGCGTTTCTCTGAACGATGCCTTGGGTGCACGTGGGCCCGTTTGTAAAGGAATGCCCCTTTTGTCTAAAAAACGCAAATTCCAAAAGTAAAAAAAAAACATGAAATAAGGACGGGTACACACTTTTTTTGATTTTCGATGTCATGAATTACATTCATTTTAAGGACTTGTGAACCGTTTCATAGCCACGCAAGATGGCCACCTCAGCTTGTGAACCGTTTCATAGCCATCCAAGGTGGCCATCTCAGAATGCGAGCTTTTATATAAATGCTGCCCTTAATGATGAAATTCCCTTGTTCGAATTCAATATGAGCACCTGTCACCATTGCTGAGAAACCCTGAGCACCGGCATAAGGTTCCAAATTATTATAGGATTTTCGAACTTCTGCATTGGAAGTGATGCAATAACATTGGCCAAATGTTATATATTTTATTCGAAATTGAACGTGCGGTAATGGCCCACAGTGTAATATAAGATTGCACATTTTTCAGACTCTGAAGAAGATGTAAGGAAATTTCGAATGGAGGAGAAGCGTCGTCTTTGTAAGAATCGATCAAGAGAAAAAAGAATGGTTTGTGCTTTTGCATTATCTCTGTATTCCAAGAAACTTGTTGTGCACTCCTGTTAGGCTGAAAACCTTATAGTGTTGCTATAGATTTGGATACCCGGTAGGTCCATGATTTTAAATTTAAATTAAAGCACACCTTCAAGCTAGTATGGTTTTCGCTTCCTGGTGTATAAAAAAATGCACACAAAAAACACGGAACTTTGTGATCGTTGATATTACATTGTAGTAAAATCTTCCAAATTTAACTGTGGCTATTATGCAAGGGTATACGTCAGGCAGCGATGTTCTAAAAACCTAAGTTCATTATTTGTGTTTTTTCTTTAAATTCAGAATTGAAAAAAAAGTTTTTGTATAGGAAGAAAATATATAAATCCCCTAAATTAGGTATGACTGGGCTCCTTTATGGGTTTAAATTTATGTCAAATCTGTCATTTGCTTTCCATCCCAATGTAGGTAATGGACGTTCTGAGGCTGCAGTCTATAAATAGTGCTAGATTAAATTTAACGGAGCTCATGAGTGGGCAATTAGAAAAAACCTTCGCGAGTCCAGCAGTATTTCTGCTTAAGCATGGTGTAACAGTAGGAAAAGGCGCGGAGAAAGGTGCAAAAAACTCTTCAATATTCAATTCAATATTATTCGGCCAAAACCACTGTTCACTTTGAATTTGCTTCAAACTCAAAATCCATTATTTGCACATGCCTAACGAAGAGTTGTCGGATTCTGTGAAAATGGTGCTCACAATGATTGCAATGAATAGCTAGCGCTACTCGTGATCGGTTGAGTAGCTATGTGCTCCGCTTAGCGGCGGGTTCTATGAACAGCAGCAGGTTAGATACCTGCGAGGGCAGTGTGAGACATATTCAACACAGAAGTATCCGTTTGATGTCGAACTCGCGGCAATTACGTCGCCGTGATACAAACTCTCTACAAAGTAGCCCACAACATCTTTTTACGTCAAACACAGATTGAAGACACCATCGGTACTCCTAATAGGTTAATTGAGACGTCTACAAAATTGCCGGCGTATGATTGTTCAATGAATAAATAAATATGTGTATAGCCCAGGTCTTCTGTATACACATAAGACTTTAGTCTCCCAATGCTCCAACAACTGCAGTTTTTTCTACGGGCTAACTTTTAAAGAGGTTCTATAAAATTGTTTGACTTGAAAGCTCAAAATTGTTTGCTCCAAAAGTGAGAATCTCTGCCCCAAAACCAGTTTTTACCTGCTACAAGAGCTCCAAATCTCCACTTGTCAGTTCCATCATTTTAGTTCCCACTTGCTTTAACTTAATTTATTCTGACAGTGTTGTTTGTTTTACCTTTTCAGATCGAGCATCGCTCAAGGCAGGTGTTTTCTGTGACCTAATAAAGATATAACAAGTTTGATTTTGCATTTTACTTGTCATTTTCTTGGCTGTTGTCCTTGAATTTAACTTGCAGTGATCCTATGGCAGTCGAAAGTATGTAATAGTTTCTCTGGCAACGCTGCAATCTGGTTAGCCTATCCTATCAGCTCAGCAGTGATCACAATCACACCTTCCATCAAGTATGTTCCATCAAAGACCACCACGATACGTTCCAGCAAAGACCACTACAGTATGTTCCATCAAAGACCACCACATACGTAATTTGGGACATTCCATCAGTAGCAGTCGGACGTCATCTGATGGACCATCAGGACACGTTCCACCAGGGCTGCTGACGGGCAGTCAGTGTCCCAAATTACGTATATTGATGGAATTTTCAATAGGGATGCTAAGGGACCGATCCTCTCTAGCTTTAAAGGGGATCAGTATGAGAAAGTCACCGGGAAAGATTGCACTATTTCGACAGCTGATGGAAACAACTGTGTCTGCATGCAAGATGAAAGCATTGTGCTTGTAAAAAAACATCCTCACGGCTAATGAGGATATAATGGTGTGTGGAACATACTTCAAACACAAAAGCAACTTTTATAAGCACCCAGTATCTTCTTCAGACTCGTGCGTGTATCGATGCTCGAAGCCTTCAGAAACCCTGTACTGTTGGAGCCTCAGGGATGTAAAGTGGAAATGTGCATGCTTCCCCAGAAGCGACAACAAATATGTTGTCTACCCGCACCTCCACCTGATCGCTCTGGCGATCACTGCTTGCCTCACAGGTAGAAATGCTGAGTTTTCATTTTGTCATCGAATAGTCATGGAGGGTTCAAATCCAATGCGCATTTCTTTTTTCAGAACGACATGTATTCTGTGGTCGAATTTGATGAATGCGACCTGGAAGTTGAAGTTGTACCGCAGGCATGGATTGAAGGAGATAAATGTGCCTGGCCGCCGTTACCACCCAAAAAGATTCGCAAGGCAATAAAGAACTGTGCACCCAAATACGACACATGGCCACAATTCCCATTATCCAGAAGGCTGCGACTGGTATGTCTGTCTTTGCACTTCATCAAAGAAACAAAAATGGCTTGCATGATTGTTTTGCGACCAAATTCTTTAGACATATGTTGATACTTTACAGGCACATTAAACTTGATCGTCCTCTTTTCCTCAATTTCATCAACAAGGGCAGCATTTATATAAGAGTAAAGCTATACGCACTCATAAATATCGCCAAATGCCTCGATAAAACAAAATGTTCGAGGAAAAAAAAAAAAAAAAAAAGAGAGCAGCACTACCGCGCTTCGAACCCGCGACCACATGCGTACAAATCGGACACCTTAACCGCTATGCTACACAACCGTTAGGGAAACTCGATTTGACTATTCGTTTTATACGAAATGCTTTGGCTGCAAATGCAGTTAAGCCGTCAGCATGTTATGCAAAGCACTCGTACATCACTCGCCGTACTTCAGTTCTACTCACCTGCCATGTAGAGTACTTTCGCGTCGTAGAACGATCCTTTTGTTCGCGCATCACCGGTCCAGTAGACCTGGTACACCCTGTCGTCTTCAACTACACCGCCAAAGTCCCTTACATCGTCGGAACTCACAACACGCTGGGTCTTGTCGAGTAGAAATTCTACTAAAACATAAGACATTGTAGAGCCCGGGCAGGATCGACAGGTTGGAGCGAGCGGGCAAACAAAACGAGTCGAGAGCGATCGTTCATGAAAGCTCGGCGAAGCGTCTATGGGCGAAGCGAAGTGCGAAGTGTCGTGTTCGGCGCTTCGGCGGGCTTCTGATCAAGGTTGTCGGTCGGTTGCGTGTCATATCTCTAACGTCAGCGGTTTTATGGGCTCACGTCCCAAAATCGTTTTCTCGTGCATAGATTACTTTTCGTATTCATAGATTTGACGAAATAGTGGTATCCGAACGAACTTTATGTCCTTTGACCGTACGTCTGTCTGCACGTCAAAGCTTTCTGACGTACAGTCAGAGACAATCGATGTACAGTCAGAATCACCACCAAGACATCCTGATGGCATTTCGCGGCGGCCGACTGCCACCAGGAAACCATCAGAAAGCCGACAAGCGGGGTCTGACTGGAGTTTGACTGTCGGTCAGAGTAACTTGTTGGCCAATCAGACATGCTTGACGTACAGTCAGGCACAGTCAGCGGTCCACTAGAAAACATTGACTGCCAAACAGGGTTACATTGATGGATTTTTCCTTCGGGTTATTTCACGCTTGCAGACGGAATGGAACTGCTTTTTTTTAGTGGCACTTTCGAGGTGTTCACCAGGTCAATACAGAAATATTTATGTTCTAACTTTCAAAAGACTTCGAGACTGCGATGAGACTGTGTCGCAGGTTGGAACATCACTCTGACTTCTCTGATGGAGGGACCAGGAAAAGAAAGGCGCCAGTGCGGTACATTTCCGAGGAAGATTGTGAGGAACCCCCCCAGCCAAATAGCAGAATAAGTGAGTTTTATCATTTACTTGATCTCATTTATTTCTATATTTTTAGGGAGAAAGCACCTTTAAGGTCAAAATATGTATACTGAAACATTTGCTTCTCACATTGCTTAAGTAACCTATGCATTGTAGGAAGCTTGTACTCCTGGATTAATGTTATAGGTAAAGGAATGCAAATGTTTCAACTATAATGTTGCATAAACACCATTTATATGGCTTACGATCATTTCTACGAGTGGAGTCCTCGCTTGGTAGGTACCACTCATATCCTTGTTTGCATATCATAGAGAACTGTCGTTTCTTGTTCTGACTTTAGACTTGGGTAACGGTTTCGTATCAAGCTTCGTAAATCTAGCTGCAGTGTAGATCTTTTCTCTCTTCCAGGTGTGTCACTAGCACCTCCAAAAGGCCGTCCAGCTTAGCTTTACAAGCATACTGTCATTGACGGAGTCGAGAACCTCCTAAGGAAGAACATAGGTTAGTTTCCTTGAGCAATATACCTCTACTCAGTTTAGGGTGGTTCACATTTTGGAATCACTCTGTTATAAGTAGGGCTCAGTGTTTTCAGTTTATCTTCTGTGCAATTCGGGGGTTTTTTTCGGAGTTTATTTTTAGATAAAAATTCAGTGTTTATCGGAGTTTATTTCTCGTACTATCCCGGACACAGCTGCCTATAACACGCGGCAGCGCTTTGGCGGCGTCTCCTTCGCACCTGGCAGAGCATAGAGCGAAGGTATGATCGCAATCTGGATGAGCAAGTCCTCCGGCACCTCGCATGCGCAGTGTTTCGGAGTGCACTTGGGAGGACAGAACTGCTACCGCTCGCTTGTTATAGGCAGCTATGTCCGCGATAGTACATCCCCAATTCTCCGAAATTCGGAGTTTAATTTCTCTGTATTCTAAATACTCCAAAATCTTAGATGAAATGATATCTGAACACTCATTTTAATTGTTTGGATGGTTTGAATGCACAAACAAATACTTGAATACAAAACATGTACGTTTGTGCATATTAGTACAACCTTACAGCTTGTTGTAACAGAAGCAAGCATACTTTATGAAATTTCTGTCGCTGATAGAAGCGCACTCCTTTCGATTGATGACTACAGATACACAAATATGGGGCAACCGCGCAAGTTGGACGCCCTTCCCGACCGTCAAATCAAGGCGGCCATAGCATCTATTGTTACAACACCATCCCTTCTCCCTTTAGAAAAGAAAAATTGTATGGTCTACACTAAAAACCGGAACAATGACTAGCACTGACAGGTGCTTAGATAGCCTTCTTTGACTTAGAAATACGGTGACCCCTTGTCCTCAACGAAAACAGGGGAGATAATCCTCCTTCTGTCAATTGTGCTGGTCTTGAAAGAGGGCAAAGTAGTAGTAATCCGGATTTTTTCGAAACCATGAAGGCCTAGTTATAAGAGCTGTGAAATGAGAACTTTGTGGTGCTCACTCAAGGTGCAGTGAGCATTAAGATTGCTTCAACTGTGTGCTCACAAAGTGCAGTCACAAAAGAAGTATGGGTGACTTTTTCTTACTGCCTGCCTTGCTTTAATAAATAGCCATCTTCCAACATGAAACACCTGGAAATAAAAAGAACTTGAATAAGCCTAGCAATTCAGAAAAGTTGGCAAAGGTGTAGTCAGTCAGGGCACTCAAAAACGGTGTTATTAGCTAGATTCTATTTATTTATTTCTATTTATGGTTTCCTAGATGACCAATATATAGTGCCAGTTGCAGGAATTTACACCTTACTCCATTGACACTTAAAAATGTGCAACAATTAAGTCGCAAGTGATCTCTGTGACAGCACAGTTATCAACCGCTCGTATTCCGTTTCATTGTACTTTGGGCCCTGGGTCAAAGGTACAGGCCACCAGAGCCAATCAAGCGCCACTTTAGAAGTGACGTCACCTGACAAAGTTGGGTCGCATGTGAACTGACCGTAATCTTAATGGCTGAAGCATGTTGTTGGGGTGTTGCTCAGGGGAACTCTGGCAGTGCTTTCTTTGCCAGCTCATTTTCAGACAATTCTGAATATTGAATCCGTGCCTGCAACTGAAGCACGCCAAGCTTTGCGAGCAGGGCTGTCTGTCGTGCTATGTCCTCACCAAAGAGTGTCGTCTACTGTGGCCTTGGCATGGTACCTTTACAGAGCTCCATTTTATTTGCTTCGGTTTACAGCCCGTGCCAAGAAGGACGGCTGCAGCCATGAAAAGGAAGTCGAGTCATGTCCGGAGCGCCAGGAATAACATACAGCTGCAGCCACGAAAAGGTGTTGAGCAGCACAGTTGCAAAGCTGCTTTTTTTCATGCCTCGTATATCTGCAATAAAATTGTTTTCAAGCATCTGTTTGTCAGTATCATTTACGCCTGTACGCGAATACGCCCAGGCTACGCAGTGGCCCCGGTGTGTTCATTAGTTTCTGCAACCTTTTTGCAATGTTATCATTACCGGAAGACCTAAAAATACTGTACATGAATTACATATTGCATGCTCACGGCAAGTTAGTTTATTTTCTTCAGAATAGATACCTGAAACTATCATAAGCATTATTTCATAAATGTTTATTTACTGTTCTGAGAATGTTCTGCAAACATTAGTCTGCTTTTCAAAACATTCTTAGAATGTTTATTCAGTGTTCTTTCAACGTTCTGCAAACATTTCGTGGAGATTGTTCCCCAGATGTGATGGATAAGTCGGTTTGCTACGCTCTAAGAGCCATTAGAGAACGTTCCCAGATACATTCGCAAACGTACCGAGAACGTTGCAAATGTTCCTGCTAATGTTCTTGGAATGTCCTTCAAATGTTTCTGTGCTACTCGGGCCGTCCCGCGCCCGTCAAGGCAGAATAGTTTTAGCGGGAACTCTTCTAAACTGAAACAACTGTTCACAGAACATTCACTACAAAATAATTTTCATAGGACTGTCCCTGCGTTCCGAAACTATATAGGCTGGCGGCTGTGGGTGATTCTTCAGGAGCCGAACTGGCGACGTCGTGGGCCGATCGCAATTGAGCTGATTGTGGTCGGCTCAAAATATGAGTTGATAGGAAATGCTTTGAATGATTGCGACCGCGTTTGATTGTCGAGGGTACTCGTAAGAAAATGGAGGGAAAGGGATTGTTGGACGTTGGAGTTTTCGCAACACATAGCCTCGGTCGGCCAGAAAGAGAAAGCGTCGTCAGGCACGCGACGAAAGGGGGGCAAAAACCGCGCAACACAATGCAAAAATTAGTGGTCTTACCGATGGCCAGAAGTGTAGCTGGTGCTGCAGTCTTGGACGGCGACCACTTGACCGTGAGGTTTGTCGCGGAAAATGTCAATCAGCGATGGGTCGTTCGCTAAGAGAAACGGCGACGTCGACAAGTTTCCGCTGTGGGTACACATCCCACTTGTTGTCCTGATTCCACTTTATCAGCATGTACGCCATCGATCGCTTCGAAAAGAACTACAACCGACGAAACTCCACTAGCCTGCAGCGCATCCACCTAAGACAATGCGAGCGGCAAAAGGGAGGAAAATAGGAAACCTGAAATGGAAAGGGGCGACCTCATTTCCACAACCAGCTTTTCCCTTTTCTCCCTCGAACTGCCTTTCTTATATTGCAGCTTGCGAGCATAAACGATTCAGAAAGGGATATGGATTCCAACCTGGATCCAGTTGGCTACGGGTGCAGGTTTGCTAGACCATTCTAAAGTTACTTTTACTTGATTAATAAATATTTATAAATGTATGCGTACAAACCATTCTCATTGTGCCTTTTATTTATTTTATTAGAAAGCACTGTATTTACAACTCACTGAAAGATTTAAGGTTTGTAAATTTGAAAATAACTAATCGGTGCGCGCGCCGGATAGTGGTCACGTGATCTCTATATTCACGTGACTTTCCTCGCGCTTTCGCCCTCGCGCACCGAAACCAGAAACCGAAAGTCGTGGTATACCGTTGTCTGGCGTGCTGGAGGCAAGGCTGGCAGGCCTACAGTCAGAGAATTTGCGAACAAAGCCAAAGCCGCCAAGGCTCCCTTGGTGGTTAACCATCCTGCTGTTCTAAGTCGTATCTCCATTTATTTATAACATGGGACCGAAGAGACGTAATTATAAGCAGTATTTGTGGGACAGCGATGTGCCGGTCCCAACCCGCTCCACCTACTCAAGAACCAGGGCGAGCACCCGGAGCAGCGCGCAGTGTGCACCAACGCCTGCTGTTTCCGAGAGTCCTTCAGTGCCGTCAGATGAGACAGGGCCGCAAGGAACCTGTTCGCTGGCGTTGGATGGCTCCTCGCTGGAGTCGGAGGACGACTTCTGCCTGTCGCAAGATGGAGCCGCCGACCCCTCTGACGACTTGTCCGGCAGTAAAAGCGGTCGTGATGCTTCTAATGAGGAACCTTCAGACAGTGAAGGCGGCAGTGAAGCCCTTCATGAAGGACCTTCGGACAGTGAAGGCGAGAGACTCTCTTAATGAGGTACCGGGAGCTTCTGCTACGTCAGAACTGGTGAGTATATACCGTATTTATTCAAATATAAGTCGACCTTCTTTTTCTTTTTCGGAGATGTGAAATTTTAATGGGGCACTGACACATCAAAATAATTATTTTTTAATTATCCGAAACGATTGAAAACGATGCCGGGACATTACCCTCAGAATTTGAAATTTGGGATTCAGTATTTGTGAAGTAAAAAAAGTGAAAGCCGTTTACAATTCCCTGTAACGCCGGTTAGAGCGCAGCTCTTGAGGAGGAAGGTGGAAGCGTACTGAGGGATAGGTGACTCCTTGAGGTCACTGACCTAAGGGGGCTTGCGTGACCTGAGGGGGGTCACGTGACCTGAAGGGGTCACATGACAGGGGGTCACGTGACCTCAGAGGGGTCACGTGACCTCAGAGGGGTCACGTGACCTCAGGGGGTCACACGACCTCAGGGGGTCACGTGACCTCAGGGGGTCAGGTGACTTCAGGGGGTCACGTGACCTCAGAGGTCACGTGGCCTCAGGGGGTCACGTGACCTCAAGCGGTCACGTGACCTCAGGGGGGTCACGTGACCTGAGGTGGGTCACGTGAGCTGAGGGGGGCCACGTGACCTGAGGGGGGTCACGTGACCTGAGGGGGTCACGTGACCTGAGGGGGTCACATGACCTTAGGGGGTCACGAGACCTCAGGGGGGTCACGTGACCTAAGGGGGTCACGTGACCTTGCGGTTACGCTGACGCCGACGCCGCTCAGGCTGGAAACGGGCCCCTAAGAGCTGCGCTCTAAAAACAATTTCCAAATGCCAAATTCGAAGTTCCCGCGCGATCCGCGCCGGTGCGTTGACGTCAAATATTGCGGAGCCCTGAGAGTCCACTTTCTTTCACGACTCCCTGCTGTCGCCATGGCGACCCAAAGCGAGGAGGAAAGGAGCGAGCGCCGGCGGACCGGTTTTGAGCGGTGTCGCCTGTTTTCCGTGGGAGGATACAAATCCAGGAGACGGCACCACAACGAACTCCCGATTTTTGGTATTTCAAAAAGAAGGGCCGTAGTGCGTTCGCAATTGCGTTAAAAAAACATGTTTTAGGATTGCCGTTATTAAATGTTATAGAGACGTCGCCTACAAAGCTTCTAAATTTCATGATTCTTGACGTCACGAATCAAAGGAAGCGAGGAGGCGAGAGGCGGGAGACTCAAACGCCAAAAAAGGCGCGCGCGCGCAAGAAAATTGTTTTTCGCGATGCGTGTTTTTTTTTGTTTTTTTTTTTTTTGCGTGTCTACGATTACAACTTGCATCGTTTTAGACAATAAAAAAATACGAGCTGGGCATTGGCTGGGCATTTTCGAACCGATTTGAACCGCGCGTCCGCCCGTCGTAAGCGCTGTGGCCGTGGTTGTGGCGGCCGGGGACCCTCGAGGACCATTCTGGGTGTCGTGTTTTCGCGGAAGACGCCGCAAGGCGAGTTCGAGATCCCGTGGCAGTTGCGCGCCCCGGCTTTTGCTTTGCATTTTTTTTTAAAATTACGTTAGATGACAGGCGAAGAAGTTGTATTCCGTCTTCTAACGGTTTCGCCTTCCCCTCCATCTCGGCCGACGTACCTACCCCTATTTTTGTGACGTGTCCGACCCCTGCCATTTTCTTGCCGTCTTTCGCCTTTATTACTTGAAGAAGGGCGTCTGCCCGAAACGTCGTTTATACATCCTTGTCCGCGTATTTTTTCGAGAAGCACAACCTATATATTACTCGCGATGGCGTGCGTTGGACGCGCTCGCCGCTTCCCACCTTGCCATTTCTCCTCCATTCCTCTCGCGGACGCGCAGCACAAGAAAATACTGGGCTAGATGGTTACAAATCCCTGGATAATAATACACCAAAGAAACACGGACAAGGTAGAAAAAGAAAAAGAAAAGAAATCTGAACATTAGAACGCGGCGTACGTCCTGTTTAAAACTTCCTTCGTATTGTCCGTGTTTTTTTTTTTCATAATATTCAGTGAAAATATTTGCTTATAACGTACCACAGGGCGCAACTGGAAATAATGAACAATGCAAATTACGAGCATTGCTTTTAAAACAAATCGATCCCAAGGTGGTTTTTTGTAATTAAAATATACTTTTACATTTTAACACACTACATTGTTCCATATTAAACGAGCTCATCTATTAAAATATATGTCATGGTCACTATATGTTACATAAAAATAATTTAGGTTCAATAAAAGGAGCCTAATTTCGAGTTTTCTGAGATACAAAAAAAAATATAAGGAATGCTGTATACGTCACGGCCAAACTTGGAAGTCTGGAAATCTTGCTGTGGCCCATTAAACATTAATTGAAGTTCTTGATTTCTTCTAAAAATTTTCTATTAGCTCTTTTGATTGATTATAAATTAAACATTGCGTGTTATATATGGTAATCAGTATATATGTGCATAACATTTTCGCTCTAGCTAAATGCCATAGTGATATCAAAAGCTACTATACTTCGTTTCAGCTTTGGTCCGCGCGCGGCCGATGTTATGAGCCGAAGGGCCAATCAAACTGCGAAAGAGGCACAACGTCATGGCATGCTCTCTGCAGTTGATAGGACGAGCCGGTATTCGCCGTCTCTGTCTGCGTGCTGCTCCACCGGCTAGTCTTATCAAGCGCAGAGAGCACGCCATGACGCTGCGCTTTTTGCGGTGTTTGATTGGCCCTTCGGATCATAACATCGACCGCGCTCAGACCGAAGGTGAAACGAAGTATAGCATGAATTTTCCCAGTAATCGGTGGGCACGGTGGCATCGCCAAGATGACAGTCGTTAACACCTTCGTGTGCATTGCACAGGTACTGCTGCTTCTGCCGCCGCACTGGGCCGGTGACGCCGTCAAAAGCTGTCCGGCGGCGATTCATCGAGCTGAGCGCATCATCACGGCTGATAACAAGGAAACAGCGACTCATACAGACCGAAATTTTTTTCGGTGGACCTTCAACGAAAACCTGGAATTCTCAAGATTCACATCGCCATCGACATCGGCTACCTCAGCGCCAGCGCTGCCAAGTATAAAAGACCACCCCCGATCTGCACTCCACCGTGGGCACGGTGGCATCGCCAAGATGACAGTCGTTAACACCTTCGTGTTCATTGCACAGGTACTGCTGCTTCTGCCGCCGCACTGGGCCGGTGACGCCGTCAAAAGCTGTCCGGCGGCGATTCATCGAGCTGAGCGCATCATCACGGCTGATAACAAGGAAACAGCGACTCATACAGACCGAAATTTTCTTCGGTGGACCTTCAACGAAAACCTGGAATTCTCAAGATTCACATCGCCATCGACATCGGCTACCTCAGCGCCAGCGCTGCCAAGTATAAAAGACCACCCCCGATCTGCACTCCACTGTGGGCACGGTGGCATCGCCAAGATGACAGTCGTTAACACCTTCGTGTTCATTGCACAGGTACTGCTGCTTCTGCCGCCGCACTGGGCCGGTGACGCCGTCAAAAGCTGTCCGGCGGCGATTCATCGAGCTGAGCGCATCATCACGGCTGATAACAAGGAAACAGCGACTCATACAGACCGAAATTTTCTTCGGTGGACCTTCAACGAAAACCTGGAATTCTCAAGATTCACATCGCAATCGACATCGGCTACCTCAGCGCCAGCGCTGCCAAGTATAAAAGACCACCCCCGATCTGCACTCCACTGTGGGCACGGTGGCATCGCCAAGATGACAGTCGTTAACACCTTCGTGTTCATTGCACAGGTACTGCTGCTTCTGCCGCCGCACTGGGCCGGTGACGCCGTCAAAAGCTGTCCGGCGGCGATTCATCGAGCTGAGCGCATCATCACGGCTGATAACAAGGAAACAGCGACTCATACAGACCGAAATTTTCTTCGGTGGACCTTCAACGAAAACCTGGAATTCTCAAGATTCACATCGCCATCGACATCGGCTACCTCAGCGCCAGCGCTGCCAAGTATAAAAGACCACCCCCGATCTGCACTCCACTGTGGGCACGGTGGCATCGCCAAGATGACAGTCGTGAACACCTTCGTGTTCATTGCACAGGTAGGAAAACGCTATCCTTTCTGTTACCGTAGCAACAACCTTTGTCTTTTTTTGCTGCCGTGCCCACGGACCTGTTTTGCCTTGTTGTGTGAAATGCGTGCACGATTTGCTGATTTGCTCATGCTGTGCGGAGATATAGAGACCAATCCCGGTCCTGACAGGGCAGCGATGATGGAAATGTTAACTAATATCTCGGTCGACATTAAGGAAATTAAGCTGAGCCAGGCTGCGACAACATCGAGACTAGAGAAAATAGAATCGCGCCTCGAAGGCCTTGAAGAACTCAGGTCCGTTGTGAACAAAAACTGCGACAAGACCAACCGCCTCGAAGCCACCATCACATCACTCTCGAACAAAATTGATGATTTAGAGAACCGTAGCAGAAGAAACAATCTAATTATTTTTGGTCTTTCTGAACTGCCTAACGAAGAGAGTAGCACCCTCGAGGATAGAGTAACTAAAGAGATTCTTGGTGGAAAACTAAATGTAAAGATTAATGGAATCGATCGTATACATCGCCTTGGGAGGCCAGCTCATGGCAAGACCCGTCCAGTAATATTTCGACTCGGAAACTTTAAAGATAAATTGAATATTTTACGCAACTGCAATAAATTGAAAAATGAACGACTCTCGATTAGTGAAGACTACTCAAAGCGAATTCAGGGCATTAGAAAAAAAATTACTTGATAGCTCGAAATCAAATAAACTTGCTGGTGATAAGGTCACGCTTACCTATGAAAAAATTAAGATAAATGGCACAGTATACATTTTGAATGAGGCCATAAACGATAAGGTTCCCATATCTGAGGAAACCCGGAATCCCAGTACGTGACCAAGCCCTACTCAAGTCAACCGTGTATCTGAATTTCGATTACTAAACCTAAACGCGCGAAGCATCGTAAATAAAACTGATAAACTTGAAGCTGCTGTTTTGAATACCCAACCTGATATTATAGCAATGACAGAAACTTGGCTATCAGACAGCATTCTTGACTGTGAAATCACGCCCCCGAACTATACGATTTTGCGCAAGGATAGAGGTTCTCGCGGTGGTGGAGTAGCGATTCTTGTAAAAAATGGCATTGTATGTACCCCCTTACCCGATTGCCCAGAAATTGAGTGCCTGTCATACTTGGGTAGTAATTCAATTACAGTAATTGAATTACTGTAATTTAATTACTTTTCCTGGTAATTTGTAATTGTAATAATTACTTTTGACTAAAAGGAATTGTAATTGTAATTTAATTACTTTCTAGCGTCAGTAATTGCTAAATTTCAGGCACAATTACAATTACTTTTGCAAGATTTTGTGGCGGCGGCGCTTTTCCCCCCTGGCTACGGAGACGACAGCACAGCCAAAGCGACAGGGGATAGAGTGTCTCCCAACCTGCTCAAAAAAGAAAAAAGAGGGATGGGAAAGGGAGGCTGGGATAGAACGGAATGAAGGATTTTGTAGACTGTAAAACGATTTAATGAACAATTTGAGAAATAATTTGATAAATGAAGGCTACATTCGCCTCCGTTTTCGTTTGTGTCGTAGTTGAATCTGACTCTTCGTCTCGTTCGCTTCCCGTTGCTCCTGTTTCTAGGGGTCTTTCTTATTTCTCATTCCCACACGGGGGCATCATGGGTCGAAGTCGAGCTGGTTGGCTCCGATCACATCATCCGGTCGAGGCGGGGAGGTTCGAGGTTCTCCTAACGCGTCTTCGCCGCTAGCATATTCGCTTACATATTTCCGTCAACTTTGGGGACTTTTTTGTTCATGAAATTATTCTCTCTTCTTTATGAGTTTTCTCACGTCCTTCTCCTTTATCTCGTATGTTGGTACCACTAACAGTAAGTCGTGCTACTCTAACATCGAGGCGAAGAAGCAAAGAAGCAGCAGGTCTTATTAACACGACTCACCCTGCCTTACTTCCAACTGTTGTTGCTACACTGCTCTTCCTTCTCCCAGTCCTCGTCTACCTTTTGGAATAAATCTTCATTATTTATTGTTCGCTCTACCTAACCCTTTCAACTGTTTGTCAGCCCGATTGGACGAGATTCCAAAACTTACAAACCACGGCTTTAGACTGTAGGGAGCTTGTTTTTACATTTGTTGTTCGGTGAAGGCTTCTTTTTTTTTTCTTTTTTTTTTATAGAGGGCTTGGCTTGCACTTTATTTTTACACCTCTATCGTGACCCTCCACGCGTCCTCCTCTTGTCCTGGCCTGTGGAACCGTCCCGAGGCGCGCAGTGCTGTTTTGCATTGAAAACCTGCAACAGTCTTATCTACAATGGAAAAGGAAAGGCTGCCGGGGCCTTGTTCCGAAAAATTCTTTAAACAGATTAGCAGCAATGTAAAAATATAATCGTGAGGTGCAAACTCTCCGCACCATGTCTGAAAACAAATTCAACAAACCGAAACGCGACCTCCAATTCGCGAAAACATTTGCAGGTAGGCAACTTTTTTGTCACTTTCAAAAATACTTACAGTTATAAAAAAAAATAATAAAGGCTCGTCTATATCTTCCAGCTGAAACACGCTCAAGTAAATCATGAAATCGAGGCGTCCAAGAGGCCGCAGTTTTGCAATAATTCGCGGATTCTTACATTCGCGACGCGGTGGAGTCTCAATATAGATTCCAATGTGTTTACATTTTACCGGAATTACTCGCGGGACTTATTTTTCGCGAATTGTAGGCGATTCGCGAAATCGAAAATAAAGTCGTTTACAGTGTATCATGAATTTTTCGAGGTTGTTCTTGCCATGCTAAATTCAAATCGGTCTTCTTTATGAGACGCATAACATCGATACAATCATTGCTATCCTAATGATTAGCTACATGACGATCCTAGATTTATTATCTATATCAGGAGCTTTTTTGGGTGTTACCGTGCACTGAATTAACCCAGAATCCCTGGCAATAGAGTTGCTGCTATTGTGACACTAGTTTTGTGGAAGCGACCACAAATCGCGTGCTACGGTTACCCTGTTACAAGTCTACAGACAGGTAGAGGCAGTGAACCATTGTGGCTGAAATGTTTTCGTAAGTTGTCGTATTCTTTAAATGTTTGACATCGTCTACAAGTTTCTCTTCTTAGTCATTTTTACGTGAGTTTTATGGTACCAGTACTGTCGCATATTTGTTTCCTTGTATTATTTTTAAGTTTATTTTTTGTTGGTTTGATTTATATACCATTTGCATAAGCTCTAAGGAGATTCACCTCGCACCTGTGAATTTTGTCGCCATTTATTTTTATTTTTTGAGAATATAAGAACGCAAGAGTTCATTATTCCAAACTATTAAGTTCTATAATCCATTTAACAAATTTCATAAAAGGAAATGCAATGCGTGGCATTTATACACCATTTATACAATACGGCCATATAACTCGTTTACAGTTATATGGCCCAAGGTGGGTAACTCTCAGAAATAAGTAATTGTAAAGTAATTGCATTACTTTTGAAAAGTAATTTGTAATTGCAATGAACTACTTTCGCGTAGTAGTAATTGTAATTGTAGTTAAACTACTTTGGGAGCTAAGTAATTGTAATTGTAATTAAATTACATTTTGAAAGTAATTTACCCATGTATGGTGCCTGTGTTGTAAAATTGCTTATAAAAATACGTGCTGCTATATACTTGTTCTCTATAGACCTCCCACTTCCACTTCAGGGTTTTTCAAAAGTATGTATAGTTATATCAATGATAATATTAATGTGAGCAGTAAGATTATAATTGCAGGTGACTTCAATCTACCTTCCTTAGAATGGTCCTCTCTATCGAAATGTACAGAATCATCTCTCGGCGCAGATATCCTTACAGATCTATGTTTTCATTATAACCTCACCCAAATAGTTACTGAAAATACCCGTATTCAGGGAACGTCGCAATCAATGCTCGATCTCGTCTTTGTCACCGATCATTTCCTGAAAGATGAAAACAGCGTAGAAGTTTTAAATGGTATATCTGATCATGAGATGGTTTTGTGCTGCTTCAAAACGAACATCCCAACTTCTGGCAATCCCCAGACTTGTAAGGTTCTGAACTTTGACAGAGCAGATGACGTTGGCGTGCTCGACTTCTTTGATACACACTTCGATAACTTTCTTCTACTGTCCAAAAGCGACCGTAACACTGTAGATATGCTTTGGAACGAATTCAAAACGGCAGTTAACACGTGGGTCTCATGTTTTATTCCACAACGAACTAAACGAATTATGAAAAACCCTTGGATAACGCGAGAAATCATCCATGTAAAGCGCAAAATAAATAGGCTTCGTAAGAAGGCAAAGAAAACCAGAACTCTTCTAAATAAGAACAAAATGGCATTACTCAACAGCGATCTTGGACAAAAAATCAAGTCGGCTAAATACAATTTTTTCAATATCACTCTCCAATCGTTTATTCAATCTTCACCCGTCAAATTCTGGAACTATGTCAACCCAAAAAACAAATCGAGTCTAGAAACGCTCTTCGGTGACAAAGCAAATCTTGCAAAAGCCTTCAATGATTATTTTCTTTCGGTCTTTACAACAGATAATGGTAATGCACCCTCATTCGCGTCCAATTCTCCAGTCTTGGCTGTAAATGATGTTGTAATTACCGAACAGGGTATCTTATCTCTTCTACTCAACCTGAACACAAAAAAAAGTGCTGGGCCGGACGATATACCAAATGAATTTCTAAAAAGATACGCCGAATGGGTAACAAAATATCTTGTTATAATCTTTACACAATCACTTAACAAAGGGCAACTTCCTAAAGACTGGAAGTTAGCGAAAGTCATCCCCATTCATGAGTCTGGAAACAAAAACGAATTTGCGAACTACAGGCCCATCTCACTTACCTCAACTTGCTGTAAATTGCTCGAACACATTGTTCTGAACTATGTCTCCACCCACATCGAGAATAATAAAATACTTACTCCATATCAGCACGGTTTCAGACGTCACCTTTCAAAAGTGACGCAACTTGTTGAAAGCATTCACGATTTTTCCACTGTCATAAACAATAGAGGACAGGTTGACGCCATATTCATCGATCTGTCAAAAGCCTTCGACAAGGTATCTCACCCAAAGCTATTGTTTAAGCTAGAATCTATACTAGGAGCAGGAAAAATTCTCAGGTGGATTGAAGACTACCTTTCAGATCGCTACCAGTACGTAGCACTTAATGCGCACTCATCATTCAAAGGCAAAGTTTCATCGGGAGTCCCACAGGGATCAGTACTGGCACCTTTTTTGTTCCTAATATACATAAATGACCTGGTCAAAGATGTGAACGTAAAAATTCGCCTCTTTGCTGATGATTGCATACTTTACTCACAAATAAATAACCCAAATGACCAGATTAACCTAAATAATGCGCTTCAACACATCATAAATTGGTGCCACGACTGGCAGATGGAAATAAATTCGAATAAAACTGTATTTATGACCATAACCAATAAAAGACAACACTACTCCTTTCCTTACCAGATAGGCAATAACCTCTAGGAACAAGTCGGTGAATACAAATACCTCGGCCTCAATATAAGTCGAAATTTACGTTGGGACTCACACATTCACTCCACAACTAATAAAGCTCTAAACAAACTGAGTTTCCTTAAACGAGTCTTAAAATTTGCATCTCCTGCCACTAAATTACTAGCCTACAAAACTTTAATACGTCCTATGCTCGAGTACGCCAACGTCGTCTGGTTTCCCCACACAGTCTCCGGCATCAATAAGATAGAAAGAGTTCAGAGAATGGCCGCGAGGTTTATTTGCAATAAGTATAGTAGGCACGTCTCTCCCTCTGAACTTTGCAGGCAACTGGGTCTCTCCTCTTTAGAAAAAAGAGCAAAAACAGCTAGACTTAAATTTCTATACGAATTAGCCAACGATCATTTCAACCTACATCTTATCCATACAAGCAAACGATTAACACGGTACAACCATGGCAAGCTTTACGAGGAAGACGTCGCTCATAATAACTGCTTTAAATTCTCTTTTTTTCCCCGAACCATTAAGGAATGGAAACACCTGCCTCAAAACGTTGTTCATTCCTCTTCTATTGAAATCTTCCTCGATTACGTAGATGCCCACTTTTCATCAAAAACTAATATTTTATGCTGTTTTTAAAAGTGCAGTGTATCTATTGTATTGAAGTTGTTTACTAATTTTTCATTCGCGACTTCTATATTTGCTTTGAATATTTACCTGCAAATTGTGTGTTGAATATTATTTTTCTGCTTGTAATATCTCAAACTGTACCACCCTACAACAACCCCGGATGGGGTTAGTAGTATTGGAAATAAATAAATAAAATCACCAACATGCAGGAGGAACTTGTTTCCTCTTTGACTACTTCGATAATTAGCTAAATACAATATAATCCGCCCAACTTTTATCAAATTCTTTAGACATATGTAGAGATATTTTCTTTTATTTATTTTTACAATATTTGCATACGTTTTGATGAAGATGCTCTACTCAGATATAAGGATCTTGATATTCCTGAACTTGTTCACTTCTGGCCGGTATATGGGACTAATTGTTGAAAAGTGAACATTATTTAATAACACACAGCATTGTCAGTGTTATAGTTTGTGCACGCTTTATCGTTCTGCAGGAGGAACCTCTTTACCCTGGATCCAAGCTGTCGAGGGCTGAGCGCTTGTTGCTCCTCATAGCACACAGTCTACGACATCATGGGACAAAGGAAGCAGCAGACAATCTGCTAAAAGTCATCGACGCCGATCTTCCGATGAACACATATTTTCCATCGTCAAAGTACACATTTTTTCAACAGTTCAGTGGCAAGGAAATTCTTCAGGAAGTGCACTTCTATTGTCCGCAATGTGAAGAATACCTCGGAGTCGACTTGCCACCGCAGACGACCTGTTCAGCATGTTCCCTTTGTCATAATTGTAATGACTTGATGAAGGCTGTATCTTTTTTTATGCTAGACATGGCAGCACAACTGAGAGATGTTTTCAAGGCTAAAGAGTCGTCACTACACAACATTCCGAAAGGATTAGTTTTTGATCTCACTGACATACGGCAGAGTTCATGTACAACAAACTGCCCCTAAAAGATGACGATATCACTGTCACATGGAATACAGACGGAGTACCAGTCTATAGTCAACAAATTTCAGTATATGGCCCTTGCAGCTGTAGGTAAACGAACTAGATCTGAAAGAAAGGGTGAAAAACATCGTGTTCGCTGGCCTGTGGTTTGGGTCGGGAAAGCCACCGATGAACACATTTTTAAAGCCATTTGTTGAGAAAATGATCGACTTGGCAACCAGTGGTATTTCACGGACGTCAAACACCGGGGAGCCAAAAGTATCGTTCGCTTATCATGGACCATGCACTCTGGACAGCGTTGCGAGATGCATGGTGATGAATATGACGCATTTTAATGGTGCTTTTGGATCCGCTTGGTGTGAGCACGAGGGAACAGTTGTAAAAAAAATGAAAGCCGTTTACAACTCCCTGTAACACCGAATTAGAGCGCAGCTCTTGAGGAGGAGGAGGGAAGGGTACTGGGGGTGAAGTGACCTGGGGGGTCACATGACCTTGGGGGTCACGTGACGATGCCGATGATGTCATCATTGACGTCACTGACGACGTCATTAGTGACGATGACGATGCGGACTCCGATGACGTCATCAGTGACGTCACTGATGACGTCATCCGTGATAATGACGATGCGGATACCGGTGACGTCATCAGTGACGATGACGATGCGGATGCCGGTGAGGTCATCAGTGATGATGACGATGCGGATGCCGGTGACGTCATCAGTGACGATGACGTCATCGGGGAGGTCACGTGACCTCGGCGGGGGGTCACGTGACCCTGGGGGGTCACGCGACCTTGGAATGACCTTGGGGGTCACGTGACCTTGGTTACGCCGACGCCGACGGCGACGCCGCTCAAGCCGGGAACGGGTCCCTAAGAGCTGCGCTCTAAAAGGCAAGTGCTCATGCCGAGTATATCCCGTAACAAGTTCGGTCACCAAGGAAAGATCACACGAATCCTTCACAATGAATGCTACTGATCCGAGCAACGTCCCCGGAGGACAACGTTATAGCGTTAAGGGAATTAGCGTGTTTTTAATGCTTTCTTTTTTCAAGTTCCCGTCAAACTTTGTCGTAGATAACATGCACGCGGTATGTTCCGGCTTTGTGCGGGCAATAACTTGCATGTGGTTATCGGGGAAAGGCGCACGGCAGTTTCATTTAGGCCATCGGTTAGCCGATTTGGATTCCCGCCTTCTTGCAGTCAAACCAGCCTGGGAGATTTCCAGACTTCCACGTTCTCTGAACCTTCGGAAATACTGGAAATCATCAGAATGGCGCAATTGGCTTCTTTTCTTCTCGCCTGTTGTGCTGAAAGGAATCCTTCCAACACGATATTTTAAGAACTAGATGAAGTTCGTTAAGCTTATGCACATTTTGCTCTCGGCATGTGTACCCGCTGACCAGATATCCATGATTCAGCAGCGTATACTTGAAGTTTTAAGAGAGTATGAATCACTGTACGGCATGGAGTCGATGACTTACAACGCCCATTTGCTCACTCATCTTGTCAGTTCCGTTGCAGACTGGGGACCTCTATATGGATACTCCGATTTTCCTTTCGAAAACTTAAATGGAAGACTCTTCAAATTCGTATATGGTACCCGGTACGCTGCCTCTCAAATTCTAGATAAATACTGCATACTCCAGGCACTTCCGAAGCTCTGCTGTTTGGCCTCAGTTGGCAACTCAAACGACAGTTAGAAAAATAGTCTCATCGCTTCTCAAGGGCTATGACTTAAAAAAAGAACTCTGTCGTGTGTGGAAAGTTCCTGTTTCACGGGAAGAAAACACAGACACAGTCTAGGTTGGATTGTTTCTTCAGAAAGGAAATTTTACTTTTTGAAGGACCTGGATAAGTCACGACGACTCAATTCGTATGTCTCCTACGGGAATTATTTTGGCCAGATCACTCATATAATTCTGTCAGGGGAATATTCGAGATGCAGGCCGTCAATCATCAAAAGTGCAATTTCGCATCATCAAATTGTTTGTAGTCCAGGTTCTGTTTCAATTGTTCGGTGAAGATCTGCCTTCGAACCGTTTTGTTGAAGTCAGAGAAACTTATGAGGTCCTTGTAATGAACGCCGAAGATGTGCGCAAGTGTATTGCTCTTCGCGAGAACCAATCTCTGTTTTTGTGTGTTCTACAAGCTAGCCATGCCCTTAAAGCAAACTGATAGTTTACTTCGATTTTCCTAGGGTTGTGACCATCCGTTGCATTACTCGGAATGGAAGCGCTCCGATAAAGTGGAATTGCAATGCAGCTGTAAATAAAATTGGCGAGCAATTGACCTGCCTTGTTTGTCTATCAATGCGTAATATTTATATAAAAATAATATCTTTCGCGGAACAAGCTGCCTATCAAGGCAAATTTAGCTTGATTGACACTGCCTGTGGAGACAATATTTTTATTCAGCTATTGGATTAGCGTAATATTTATATAAAAATAATATCTTTCGCGTAACCAGCTGCCTATCAAAACCAATTCAGCTTGATTGACACTGCATGTGGAAACAATATTTTTATTCAGCTATTGGATTAGTGCTATATCTAAAATTTGGAAAATAACTAAGATACGCCATTTTGTGTCCTCCGACTTTTCTTTTGACCATGACACAAACCAGTAAAAAAAAGTGTTTTTTGGCAAAACAAATAAATAATAAAATGAGAAATTATTTTTTTAGAATGAACGAGTTTCGAGTCGCGTCTCGGGAAAGCGCGTTTCGGGTTAACATGAATGGCAGCATTGAGCATGTAAATTGTCAGTATACTTACCGACAATTTACACTTAATATAGCACACCAAAGGATAATATTGTAACGGTTCGTGTCGCCCCAAACATTTGCAAACAATTTGAAAGGATAAAGTATCTGATACCTGAAATAAAAAATACAATGCAATAGTAACGGCTTGGCCACCTGAAAGCAAGTATTAAGATTCACGAAGTATGTAATCCGCAGTTGCGCAGAATATTGTGCAATGCCTAGCGACATATTATGTAAATGTGCATATACGCCACACTGTCGAACGGCTACCGTGCTTGCGTTGAGCGTGTGGAAATATTGCGTGCGGAGGGTGAGTGACACATTTAAGCGCCTCCAATAGCTATTCTGGTGGAATAAACATAAAAATCGAACATTTGTTTTTCTTTTTACATTATTTTATAAGCAATTCTACACAGCCAGAATCGGCTAAGGCACCAACATAGACGTTAACGATGAGGCTTCATAGAACCTTTTAGAAAAAAAAAGAACTAAAAGATATAAATTTTGTTTGTGCTCAGTCTAGCTAGCACAATTATTAAATCAAAATAACGAGAAATATGCATTATTATATCCCTTAAGAGCCACAAACATGTTGACATAAATTCATCAGTCCTTAATTTCCAGAAGTAGTTGATTAATTATGATTTACTGGTGAAACTGGGCACAACAAGAAAAAACTGCTCTCACCGAGGCGATGACACAAATAATGAATGAAAACCATCTGACAGTAAATTACCATTTATATTATGTAATAGTGAGAAAAAAAAAAAAGTGCCACTGGAGTGTTTTCGAACCCTGAGGTTCCTCGGACACAGAGCGTCGCCTTTCTCTTTGAGTAACGAAATTTAATTTTTTGTGATCGAAGCGAAGACGCGTTTTCGCGCACGTCGTTCGGCGATCATATCCGTACCGATCGGACATGCAAAATAAAAAGTAAATTGTTTGACAAAATATATTTAAAACACATTGAAAGCCGGATAATATACAAAAAAGAAACCCTGACTTAAAAAAAAAATATTATTAAACATAAAAGTGTTATGCGATTCGAAACTTCTCATTGGCGCTGTTGCAAGGTTTGCAATGCTTGAGGTTTGCTTCACATTACCGCGGAAATTGGCTTATATTGCACTGTCTTCGGGAAAGTAACTCGGGCGCTAGATTGACAATAGGATAACTATAAAATGACAATACCTAAATTTTGTATAAACACTTGTCAATAAAACAGCGCTGAAAAGCTCTTTTGCCATTTTAGCGCCTACCGTATTAGTGCCGAATGTCATTAAAGGGGCAATAAAGAGTATAAATTTTAAGCGAAGGCAATAGAATAGCTATAGGGGCGAAGCAATGTCAATAAGATGTCTATAAAATGGCGGTAGCCATTTTTTATAGGGAAAGTTTCCATGGCACCGCGGTACATCTGTTGTGCTCTCCTGAGCTATATCGCCATGGCGGGATCCTTCCCTTCGTTCCATGAGCTCGTGTGGCCCTTGCATGCTTGCAGCTTCTAGCAATGGAAGAGCCCTGATGACACTGGAGTGCCCGTGTTTGGCCGCCCACATGTATCCAGAGTCAACCAATAAGAGTCATATATTAGCATGTACACATTAAAATTAATGTTTCTCACTTTGTTTCTTGCATGTTTTATTCAGAAACCAGAAACTGCTGTTCGGCTTCGGGTTGCGGAAGGGTACAACAGAAAGTGGCCATTTCCAAACTGGGTGGGTGCGGCCGACGGGAAGCACATTCAAATATATGCTCTCGTAAACTCTGCAGGTATTTATTTCAATTACAAGCTGTGTCAAGTCCCATATACTATCTTCCGATAGCTTCCACTTCGTGCAGAACATGTATCGTAGTCGCGTACATGTAAAATGATGTCTTGAATATTCCCTCTAGTTTAACGCGAGTTCGATCTTCATTGTTGTAAATCTCTTGCTAAACAAATCATATATCACTGTGTAATGGCATGATGCATATGCTGATGCTAGTCAGGGTGGCCCATCCAGCTGACGCACCATAGGTGTGTTGTTTTCGCTGACCTCACTTGGATATCTCTTCGGTTATGTCCTCTCCTTGTGATCGTCCCTAGTTCAACAGTAGAGTCCGTCCGCAGCACATTTTTGTGCTGGACAAGATCTTTCCGGTTGAGAATGCGCAAATCCTCAGACTCTGTGCCTCAAGGGTAGACATGGTTACTCAATATTTGCTCTATAATGCTCACTGCGACATAGTTAGAAAATTAGCAAATGAGTTCTCTCATTGGATGCAAAGCAATTGCATTTCGATGTCATTTGCAACGAAGCAGCGAGACAAGGCCCAATTTTTGATGGCACTGCATCCATTAGGCAAACAGCTCTTAATCACCTTTTGGCAGTATGTAATGCGCAGCCCTTTAGATACACAGCAACGCAATGCTTGGAGATACACAGATCTACAATGCAATAGGAGCCTAATGCATAGTTAGCAGTCAATTCTTCTGGGAAACCATATGTACACCCGTGAGCGATATGAAGGTGAACAGCCCTCTTCTTGTTTCTGGCGCTCCTGCAAGTTTTGGAACAAGCTCTGTTCCAGAAGTGGGCTAGAACGCAAAGTTTAGACCCCAAGCCATGTAGCATTTGAGACGTTGAGAGTTAATATAGCTTTAGGGAACCGTAAAATAGGCAAGAAATCAGGTAAGGTGTTCATCTTCATATTGCCAGCGGGTCAGGCACGTAGCCAGGATTTTGTTTCGGCGGGGGGGGGGGGGGGGGGGAGGGGGGGGGAGGGGGAGGCGCCCATGACAAAATACTGTATGAGGGGGAGGGGGGAGAGGAGGCCCCAGCAAAATGAAAGATTTCGGAGGGGGGGGGGGAGGCCGGGCCCCATGCCCCCCCCCTGGCTACGTGCCTGCGGCGGGTGTACAGTGAGCCGCAATATCAAAGACGCTCTCGGAACTCGTGGCCGGGAAGGTGGCTGGCGGGTGCGATGGATGCGTTTTAGGCAGTTCCATATCGCCCTTAGCAGAGGGTATTTGCTCGACGCTAATCTGGTGCTGAACCGTGCTTACCAGTTTTGGCTTTTGGGTTTGATTTAGCCGAGGCGTACGCCTCATTTGAGTCGTACCGCGATTACACTTGTCTTGATAAGACTTGCAATTGAGCATTTTGTTGAATGATGTCGAGATTTGTGTCCTCGTTTTAACGAACGTCAATATAACATTCATATTTACATATCTCGTGGTACGCATTCTAAGCCTGGCTGAGCGTTGAGTGATGTCCCCTTGGAAAGAAATGGAATCACCCAGAGCGCGAGCAGAGCACTTGCTAGCCACCATCTTAGCCACGCACTCCGAGTGAAACTTTAATATGGCGGCGCACTGAACTTAAACTGTGCAAAAAAATGGGGTCAATGTAAACTCGACTTAGCGAAGTACTTTGAAGTTAAGTTAAAAAAAAAACTCAATGGTTACATTAAAAGATTTTATATTTGAGACTACACAGTCAGCTAGTACGTCAGGTATAAGCGCTATGTGTTACAGGGGACATACTCCATTGTTCTTATGGCCATCATTGACAGCGACTATAGGTTCGTTGTCGTAGACGTTACGTATGGGAAGCAAAGCGATGCGCGAGTCCTCAAACAATCAGTTTTTGGGAAGCTGCTGAAACAGGGACACCTTGGGCTGCCAAGCAATCAGCTGCTACCCAAAACCATGCAGCCAACTCTATGCGTTTTCGTCGGGGACGAGGCTTTTCAGCTGCGGCCATGATTTCCCCAGGCCTTACCCTGGGCGCGCTCTCAAGGACGACGAACGAATCTTTAACTACCGCCTGAGCCGAGCAACTTGTTAAAAGAACATACAAGCCTGATGCCTCATCAATAAATGTCTGTAAGCGAGATCTTCTCTCATCACAACCATATGTATAAACCAACAGAAATATGCTCTCTTCGTTTCACCTGGCAATGCTCCCAGCCATCTGTAGATTTCAACCATATTCGAGTTTGAAAATGAATGGAAGTGTTTCTTTCATTATATAAAAAAAAAATTGAATTTGTTATATCTCTAGGAAATGTGCTTTCACGTGCATGAAATCACTTGAGGGATCATCAATGCCATTTTAAACGACACCGAAACAGAATTAGGAATACCGCAAAAATGGTGGCGGAAATGTTGAACTAAGAATTGAATGCAACACTGCGTTCGTCGCTCTTCAGCTGGCAGGGCAACGAAGGATTGGCGTGGCTTCGAACATGCCCATCTCCAGTTCATACTTTAAAGTATGTTTGAAAGATGTGATTTCACATTAGAGCCCTTGTTTCAACGTAGGCTTATTCATAAATTCTCTTTTTTATAGGTTCATTGCATGTGCACCACCAGTAATCATATCACTGCACTAGCTTTTTTACTGCACAGCATTGCAGCATACCTGTCAAACTTGTGGCATTTTATTTTTATATTTTAATTTAAGGGCCACTCAGCTTAATTTGTACATTTTTTTGGTTCAACTAAGTCGTCAACCCTGAGTCAAGAGATGAAATTTGTTTTTCGGTAGTATCCTTAGTTTTGTAAATATGCAGTGTCAAAACTTTGTTTTGCCGCTTATGGCAAAACCAAAACTACCTGCTTTAGCATGTAACATTGGTGGTGACGTTCCTTTCGTGCCGCAGCTGCCACCGCCTCCACTGCAGAGGCTGGACTACCTATTAGCCTGCCGGCTGCCGGTGCTCTCTGCATCTGGCGAGGATGCAGGATGCGAGAGCCTTGCAATGATACTCATAGTTAGCACTCATTCCTAAACGAAGTGTGGCTTGTGCGACTTTTCACGTTGTTGTCAGCATTCTGTCTGTGGCAAGCACCGCTTCTATATGATCACTTGGGATTTCACCTCTTCACAGTGATTCAGCTGCAGGAATGCATAGGGGCACTAAGCCTCGCGTCCCTGTGCGGGGAGAGAGTGAAACTGACGTTAGAGTTCCTGCTGTGGCCTGAAAAAGCTAACATACTGACGGCCCGCTAAAATAGGTTGATATTATGCTTAACAATAGCATTGGTAGGGACTGCAGTGTTGCTCCGATATGAAATTTTGGCTATGGCTGCATCTTGTCGCACTATACTGATATCCCTACTTTGTTTTGATGAGACCTTTGAGCAGAGTTGCCCTTTAAGGAACTTTACAGGATGCTGAATGCCTTTTAATACATATATAGAGTATAATCTAGCCGTGACCACCATTATAAGAAATACTCCAGAGCCGTTTGTTTCAAATTATATTCAAACCTTCATAAACTGTTCGTATATACATATGAAACCATGCCTTTGGAAAATAACAAGATCTGAATATGACTTTCACCAGTAAGATTTTAGTCAATTCCGATTCATCGGGTAAACCGATGGTTCTGTTGCTACATCACTCTTGCAGCGGACGAAATTTCTAAAACTACAAGATTGTGCATGTATAAATTTACATTTCGTTGTCATCATGCTGTGTCTGCCTCTCATACCGAACTCATGATCCTTTTTAACTTTCAAAACAAAAAGGAGACGCGCCGAAAATGCCTTCGGTATCCTGGTGACGTGATGAAGAATTCTGAAGAGGAAGCTGGGAGAACACCTCCACATGCCAAAGAGTTGTGCGAAGGCACTTTGTGTTCTCCACAATTTCCTGGGTGCGCAGAACGCAGTCAATGAAAATGCCTACTGTGGTCTTGGCTACGCGGATTCCGTAAATCGGGTTGGGGGAAGACAAGGCGGACAGCAACACCAAGACATCAGTCAGCTGCCCCTCCAGCTTCCTCGGATTCTTGTTAGGAACTTCGCTCATGTGGTTCGAAGTGTCAGGGACCTCTACAGTGGCGCAATCTTTTAAAAATATCAAGCGAGCGTCGACCGCCGGGACGGACAGTGCCGCAAAGCGGAGGCGTGCGGCGATACGGGAGAGCTTAAGCGCGTGCGCACAAAGCCCTTTCTAGTTAGTGGGAGCGTCGTTTGCTAGGCTATTCCGTTGATGGCACACAGCATAGAGAAATATAGTACTACGGAAAGAGTGGCCGCTCCAGCGCCGTTCCGCGGCCCAGGAGTTAGGGACTCTACTGGCCGTTAGTAGGCGTAACAGTGCCACTTATCCCTTTAAACGAATGTCTGGACTTCCTCTCCGGCAGCCGAACGGAGCGGACGTGTTTATCGTGTGCTTCCGCCAGCGCAACCTTTTTCAGCGAGGTACCTCGGCGTTAGGCCTAAACGTAGGCATAGTGCTCCACGCCTCTCGTCAACCATTGAACCGAGTGTGCAGCGACAAGCAGAAGAATGGCGCCATAAAACCAGGATACACCAGTATTTCAACGAGCTACAAGAGAAGGCACGCAAAGAAGATTTTGTGGAAGACCTACGCTCCTCCCACAAAAAAGGGAAATGGCATGTGGTGGGCCTGAAGAAGCGGCAGAAGAAACTCATGAAAGAGTACAAGGCTACCACTACAAAAGGAGGAAGAAAGACGTACGTGATCGTCATTCGAGTACGAGACACCGACCTGAGAAGAATGACGAACGATTCACTCGCAAACGCGATCTACGCGCCGCGAAGGCTCAGACAGCGATCACCTGCAACGAAGACGAAATCAGCATCAACGCCAAGAGCAATACCGTCTCCATACACATTGACAGTATGGCGAGGGTAGAGCTATACAAGATTCAGCAACTCAGCTTTCAAGACAAGACAGTGGAGGCCAAGGGACACAGCACAACGCCGGACAATCTCAGGCGAGTTGTTGTATCCAAACTTATCGCTCCCGAAAGGGAAACCAAAGACGAGGAAATTCTAGAACATTTTATTCAGCATAATCTGCACGTTAAAATTGTGGATGCGAGGAGAATGGGAAGATCAACATCAGTGCTCGTGACACTGCGGTCTTTCGATCCACCCGGATACCTCAAGTTTATGGGGGGCAGACACCGCATCCACGACTACATGGAGAAGAAGCAAGCGTGCACAAAATGCTGGACGCTAGGACACAGACCGGACATGTGCATCTCATCGATCGACGGGAGGTGCCCCAACTGCGGGAAGTTTCATGAGGACCCACCCAAGAGACTAGGAGTTCGCACGGAATACACGTGCACTCTAAAGTGCCTAATATGCGGCAAGCAGCACTATACAGGCAGCAGGGACTGCATGGAGAGATTCAAGCCGCTCAGAATTTGGCAGAAATCCAGAACGGAGAAGAGGACCCCTCTCCCCAAGGAAGAGGACTTTGTCAGTCTCACCCCTGGCAAAGTAGACGAACCCACAAGTCAGTGCAAGGGAAGAGCCACGTGCAAGCCCTGCAAAAGACACAAGCTAGGAATTAAAACAGCTCCGGGAAGAGCGGCAAGATGAGTGTGTAGCGTTTGAGAAACAGCTCCAAGCAGAACGAGCCAAGTACGAGAAGGAAAACGAGCTTTAAAGGAAACCCGGTAGTGCAGAGGTTGGAGACAAGCGAGATCCCCGCCGGGCCGCTCCCTCGGCGCCAGTGACGTCAATACCGACCGAGGAGATGGCGTATGACGTAACACCGGAGAGCTCGCAAGCAACTACCTCGCTTCGAAAAAGAAGACAAAGGTCGGAATCGGAGGCATCAGAAGTCTTCCTGGCCGACACGGAATCTGTTAAAGTACGGCGCGTATGCAGCCAAGGGGCTGTGACGCCAAGTTTGCCATGATAATGCAACAGCAGAAGGAGACGCAAGAAATGCTTCGCGCCTTCATGCATTCAGTTGAAACAAAATTCCGAAGTATGGAATCTCGAATAGGAAACATTGAAGCTCGACTCGAAAACACAATCATGCATCAAAATGGACGAGGACAATAATTCCTTTCAAGTATGGCAATGGAATAGCTGTGGCCTCAGCACCAAGATAAATGCACTAATGATGCTCATTCTCAATGCAGAGAGACAATCAGATATAATTGGAATACAAGAATCGAGCGAAAACTGCAACTTACCCGGCTACGACAGGTACGACGAGAGTAATGCAAGCAGTGGTAAAATTGTGCACACCTTCGTCAGGAGAGCACTCCCCGTGAGACTACACGATATCTCCCTGGACCAAGGAAGCAAAGCAATTATAACACAAATCATCCCAAAAAAGAAGGATCAGCGGAGTCTATTGGTATGCCATGTATACTCACCTCCAAAAGACATATCCGATTCCACTGCCACTATTTTCCAGAAAGCAGAGACGATAGCCGGACACAACCATATTCTCGTTATTGGAGACTTTAATGCCGAAAACTCGTCATGGGGGTACCAACGGGATTCGCGCAAAAGCAAAAAAATCGAAGAACAGGCAGACCTTGCTTTCGGCAACAACATCGAAGATTACTGCTGGACAAATAGCAGAGAAAACCTCGGAAGTGATCATTATATAATACAGATTGCACTTAAACTGGATGGACACCGCGGCCGAAACATTCCAAAACAGACATACGCCAACTGGGACGCCTTCCGCAACCTCAGAAACGAAGGAAACAGACCAATCCAAGACATCGAAGGATGGGCAGCCAAATTGGTAGAAGACCACCAATCTGTCACCTGTAAAATAGAAAACACCACAAAAGCAAGATCTATGGATGAAAAGCTGAAGAACATGCTCGATGCCTACAAGTCCATCTACGAAAGACGGGCAAAAGATACCCCGAACTACGAAGGCGAGCGGCTAGACTATGTAAGGATATTGAAGTATACGTACAGCAACTCAATCAACAGCTGTGGCAGCAAAACTGCGATGAACTCCAAGGACAGCTACACACGAAAAATCCATGGCCGCTGTTCAGAAGACTCTTAGCCCTGGAGGAAACAAAGACCGAAAAGAAGAAAATCCTTGCCAAGATTGTAAGAGACCATGAAGGTAGCATGGACAACATTTTCGAGGAACTCAGGGAAATTTACCTCAAGTCCCCATCAAGGAATCCCATCCACTCCAAGCAATACGCTGGGGAGAGGAATGTGGAATTGAACGCTCCCATTACCGAGCAAGAAACGAGAAAAGCCATAATGGGGCTCAAGACGTCCTCAGCACCTGGCGCAGACAGTGACAAACAAGATGCTTAGGAACCTCGATAACGAATCAATTCGACTTTTAACAGAATACTTTAATCAGATATGGAACGCGAGTAAGCTTCACAGGAGTTTCAAACATGCAACAGTATGCTTTATACCGAAGCCCGGAAAGCCCCTCGAACTTAAAAGTCTCAGGCCGATTTCGCTTACTTCCTGTATTGGAAAACTACTCAAACGAATGATCCAAATCAGGGTACAAGCCTATATGGAAGAGCACAGGCTATTCACGGACCAGATGTTTGGATTCAGGAGAAACTTATCCACGCAAGACATCTTTATTCAGCTCAAGGAAGGCAGTTGCACCGAAAAGTGGAAGGCCTTGGCAGCACTAGACTTGAGAAAAGCTTTTGATCGCGTCTCACATGAAGCCATACTGGATAAGGTGGAAAGGCTTGGACTCGGGGAGAAGAACTTCCTGTATTTCAAAGACTTCCTCACTGGAAGAAAGGCCACGATACAAGTCGAAGGGGAATCATCTGCCGTATTTGGAATTAACGAAGGAAGCGGTACTCCTCAAGGGTCGGTCCTCTCCCTGCTTCTTTTCAATGTCGCCATGATCCCTCTATCAGAAAGACTACAGAAAATAGGAGGCTTATGTCACGCAATATATGCGGATGACATTACACTATGGACATCGCTCCCATCTCCACAGATGGGCAACGTCTTCAGCGCTGGCGTTAGTATCGCCAATAAGGAAGCCAGCATGATGGGACTGGAATGTGCCGCGGACAAATCGGCTCCCCTTCTAAGAATGCCAAAGAGTCACGCACAGGCAAAAGGTATAAAATTTTACCTCACACTCCAGAAAATCGACATTCCAAGAGTTAAGCATACGTGGGTGCTTGGATTGGAAGTCTCCGTAGGTAACAGACAAAACGAAATCATCAAAAGCATAACAGCCAAAGCGGGCAGCACTGCGCGGCTCATCAGAAGGGTGTCAAACCGCAACTATGGTCTCAAAGGTGACTCATGCAAGCTCATACATGCCTTCACACTCAGTAGGATCATGTATGCTGCTCCCTACATGAATCTCAGCAAATCCTCCAAGGGATCCATCGATGCAACCATTCGCAAGTCGTTTAAGACAGCACTAAGTATCCCACAAACCACATCAAATGAAGTGCTAGAGAATTTTAGAATCCACAATAACTTTGATGAAATGGTACTCGCGCAAGGCGAGGCGCAAATTACAAGACTATCCAAGACTGCGACAGGCAGGACAGTGCTTAGACTCGTTGGTGAAACAGAAAGAAAAATTGAAGACGGGAAGACAGACGTTGCGAGAGTATGGCTCACCACGTACAGCGCACCCTTACCCAAGAATATACATACGGAAAGGAACCAGGGCAGGAGGAGAGCTCGCACAAAGGCTCTGAATAAATTCCAAGCGAACCTGGACCACATATTTCATGCGGATGCAGGACCGTACCCAGGGCGACCTGGAACCTTTGTCATTGCGGTTCACAATGCTAAGCAAGATGCAACGGCCACGATCAAGGCCAGCAATATCGACGAAGCTGAAGAAGCAGCCGTTGCGCTCGCCAGAATACAAGCCCACCGGTTGCAACAGAAAATAGCAACCATCACCACGGACTCGAAGACCGCCATATTAAACATGTACAGAGGAAGAGTCTGAGCGGCCGGTCTCCAGACCAGGAGGCAAGACACACACTGACCTGGGTCCCGGGACACTCGGGGCACCTGGGTAATGAGGCGGCCCACTCCCTCATAGCTCGAGCTCTTAATTACCGGGCAACGAGGGGAGAAGGCCTCCCGACAACCCAGGGCGATCACAGCTAGCTACGGGTCTTCTCCGTACCTACAAGGTCCCTTAACATATGGGGAAGCTTTTAGGAAATCAAGATATCAACGCAAGTCGTTTGGTATGCCACACAAGAAGCTCTCCAGAGCTCAAGAGTATACCTGAAGAAGGCTTCAATCCAGAAACACGCTAACCCCAAGAAATCTAAGGTCCCCCTTAGCGAAAACCAGCCTTCTTCGAGCATACTTTTTTTACCTTTTAAGATGCTAATTTGAAAATAGAATACTAAAAGTATGCTGAGAGAATGCTACCTAGAAGTGGGCTTACACTAAAAGCGTGCTTCCGAAGTTTGCTTGAAGTGGGCACTATAATAACATTCTCTAAGCATGCTAGCCAACCTTGAAGGAGGTTTCCAGAGCGCTTCACGTGTCCGCTTTCAGTTCGCGAAAAGTATGCTAGTGACGAGCGCTGAAAGGCTCTTGGAAGTATGCTTTAATTATCGTACTAGTATTATAATATATGTCTCTTTTAGTTTACGGAAAACGTGCTAAGGAAGTACTGCGGGAGGATGTTTCGAGTTTACGCTGAGCGTGCTAAAAGTAGCTAAGGGCTAAGCCTAGCCACAATCGCCGTGCTCGCTGCCGCACGAAACGCAAGCCACATTGGGCGGACTTCCGGCCTCTGGTCCGGTGGCAGCAGCTGGGCGCTCGGCGGCTCTACCGGCTCGACAACCAACGGATGATTAGTTTAATTTGTAACCCATTTGACCATGTCCTCGGCATGTGTGACGGACTACGATCGCGTCGTATCGTGCCAACATTCGTAATAGGTATGATCGGCTGAACCACTGGTGGGCATCGACGACCAGTCTCCAACGGAGCGTGCTCTTCGTACCTACGACGTTGCAATTCGCATCGGTGTCCGTGGACGGCCGCTCGCCGTCATCGGTGCAGTCGCATAATGAGGGCTCCTTTTTCAATGCAAACAAGCCCCGTCCACCCGGCGTGTGCCGGCGATGACGCAACATGTGAATTTGTACTGCGTCTAGACCAATTTCGATGTTAAAATACGAGACCTCTCGACTGCGTTTACCGGTGAAGACGGAATGTGTGAATATGTGCGCCACGAGACCGACTACCATTTTAAAATGTAAAAAATCTCAACAAGTTGTTAAACCGAGACTGTATGAAAATTTTCACTATCATCCCGGTTTCGAGTGAGTTCACCAATTCTCGCAAAAAGCCTCCGACGCAACAGAATATTTACAACCCTATTGGAAAACCCCAATATAAACAGCGTATTATGGATATTGGTAAACAATATCTTTTTATTGTATTGCAATACAATATAGACAGTGTATTGGAAAACATTACATTTATTGTATTGTATTACAATAAGGATTTGTTATGGGAATCCAATATCCATAATACGCTGAAAATATTGGAATCCAATACCGTATAAACCCTTATTGGATCCCCATGTGTCGTATGGGGATCCAATAAGGGTTTACGATTCCAATATACTCAGCGTATTATGGATATTGGAATCCAATATATTATATCGGCTACCAATAAAACTATATACGAGTTGGAATATCACGTTCAGCGCAACATTTCTCTGCAACGCAGTCTCTTCTTGTGTGTATTTCTGAGTGATAAATTAAAAAAATGTTGCTGTTGTGAAATTGTGAATAAAGAAGCAAAACACTGGACTTATCCATACCAAATATATTTAACATATTCCTGAACTGGAGGATCTGGCATTTACTGCAAAAGAAAGTTAATTGTTTAGGACTCTCATTCAAAAACTTGATGTTTGAAAACAGAATGTGAAATCCTCACCTTAATGAAAACAGCACCTGCTAGCTGTAGTTATATAGAAACTGCAAAATAAAAATTTGTGATTAGTTCGCGACAAGTAGCAATCCTTCACCAAGCGGATAGATTCAAAATTATGTCTGCGTTTGATTGTGGAAAAATAAGCTTCAATGCCACTGCCACAGGTCATTCTGAGCTCAGTCAATTAAATATACGTATCCTCTCTTCTGGCTTCACTATTCCTGCTTCGCACCTAACTAGAGTATCTGGAATGCTCACCTTTGAGGAAAAACGAACTGGTGCTTGCTTGCTTGTAGGCCGTGGAAACTGGAAGAGAGATTTGCGGTTAGTTGCGTCCAAGTAGCAGTTACTTTGAGTAGCCACGTAAAGTACACTAAGTCTGAAAGATTCAAAATTACATGCGCGGGACATAGATATCCTCTTGCGACGTAACTGGGCACGTGTCAATGTCGCCCGCTTGTATTACAGAAAAATGAGCTTCAATGCAGGAGCTCCCAGTCGTTCTGAGCTCCGTCAATTAAAAATGCTGTACCGGTCATATGGCTTCAGTATTACTCCTTCGGGAATCTGGAATTCTCACCTTTGAAGAAAAGCAAACTGGGACCTGCTGGCTTTTAGGCTGTGGAAACTGCCAGAAAGATTTGCGATTAGCTGCGTCCAGGTATCAATTTCTTTGACCAGCCACCTACAGCACACTAAGCCCGATAAATTCAAAATTACATGTGCGTGACATGATATGCCTCGTGACAAAACTGGGCACACGTTTTGTCGCCTACAGCAACACTGAAGCCAGACGGACAACAGGTACGGCACCTTTAATTGACGGAGCTCAGAACGAGTAGGGACGCTTTCACTGAAGCTTGTTTTGCTGCAATACACACGTGTATTGCAGCAAAACAAGCTTCAGTGAAAGCGTCCCCAGTCGTTCTGTCAATTAAATATGCCGTACCGCTTCTCTGGCTTCAGTATTGCTGCTTCAGAGCAATCTAGAAAATCTAGAATCCTCACCTTTGAACGAGAACGAACTGGCGCCGGCTGGCTTGTGGGCCATGGAAACTGCAAGAGAGGTTTGCGATTAGTTACGTCCAAGTAACAATTTTTTTGGGTAGCCACCTACAGCACACTCAAAATTACATGCACGGGACACAGATGCCTCATGCGACGGAACTCCCTTCATCCTTGTTTTCTGTTAGCTCTGCTCACCTTCACCACTCGCCTCCAATTTCTGCGCTACTTCTTTAATCTCAATTCCCTGGTTCCCAAAGGCCATGCCATGGCTTGCGCCAGTCACGGATCTGTCAGCCCTGCGACTGGCGCTATTGTGGCAAAGGCGCCACAGCACCTGACGCTTGATGTGCTCTTTCAATATTTTGAGCATGGCTCAAAACAGGTGGATGGGTGTCTGGTATGCCCTTTGCTTATTTGCGGATCGTTCCGAATCAGAGGGTAGGCGCTTCTGCGACCTGGGCGCATGCTCGGTATTTTACAATAGTTGAAACCGAACTCTGCAGGAATCTTGAAACATAACAAACATAATGTGCACGCCAAAAGGCATAGCAAATGAAACACACACCATCTATCTATTTTCGTTTCTTGTCCGCAAGAAGCTGTCGTATATGTAGCCTCCCTTGCTTAAGCCGTTCCTCCCTAGTGTCCCGGTCGGGTCTCGTCCTGATGAATCGTCGGTGGAGACCTGAGGAGCAGTCAACATCAGATTAGACCTTTTTGAGACAGAACCATATACTTGCTGAGAGGAAGTGCACCCAAACGAATCTCAGGCATGTCATTTATAGTGCGTTTTAAATTGAGACGAATGATGTAAAATGAGACGTCAATACTGACGCACCCCTTTTGCGAACCCAAAATTTTGAAGGCCTTGTCCCCCTCGCTAGGGGGACAAGGCACATGAATCCCGGCATGTGGATGAAATTTTTACCTTAACATCCCGACTCAATGCCCATCCCTGAATATTCGACCACCACACTTTTAGAAAAAAAAAATATTTTTTTTAGAAAACACCGAATCATCTACCACCCCTACAAACGCCTGAACCAAGCATACTCGTACCGTGGCTTGTTTGCTCAGTGCCGCCCACGAGTTAATTCGGGCTGACAATGTTGTTTTGTTTTTTTTCAAATGGAACCCACATTCTTAGTTTTGGTTTGTCTTGTAGAAGCAGGTGGATACTTTTATAAAGCTTCCTCTCTATGCGCTTCCGAGTCAACATTTTTGCAATGGCCAACCCCCGGGCTTTGATTTTGTGCTCCTTGATGAATGCTGAAACTCATATAGGCGGGCAATAGCTCGCCTTGAAAATACTTGCTTTTGGTGGCCGAGAACAAACTCGTGTTCCTGATTGGCAGCCACTTGCTGCCAAGAATTGCTGCAGATATCCTAAAGATTAGTCTAACACAGATGCTTTGGCCGGACAGAGACACAAAAGCCTGAAACAAGGCCACTATACAGACAGGAAATAGAGTGTCTGTGAGGAATGAAACGCACAACTCAGATAGGCGTGAATCACTCACCTTGAAAACACTTGCCATGCGCGGCAAAGAGCAAACTTCTGGCCTTGATTGGCTGGTGCTTGCCACCCAAACCTGCATGTATAAGAAAGAACCTGGTCTTAGTCAAACTTGGGTGTTTTTGCAGAAGAGAGACAACAAAATACTAATGCAAGACCACTACACATAAGTTATGGCATTCAAGAGGAATGAAATACAAAACTCCTAGGCGGGCAATAGCTCACCTTGAAAATACTTGCTCTTGGTGGCCGAGAACGAACTCGTGTTCCTGATTGGAAGCCATTTGCTGCGAAGAATACCTGTAGATATCCTAAAGAACCCAGTCTTAGTGTAACACAGATGCTTTGGCCGGACAGAATACAAAAGTCTGATACAAACCACAAAAAGCAGGAAATAGTGTCTGCGAGAGATGAAAAAAGACCCAAGTGGAGAGGCTCGTTCTGTTTCAAGTTAGTCAAATAGTGTAGCTCATTTTGCTAAAACGATGCATATTTGCTAAAAAAAGTATCTATATTTTGCCCCATTTAGCAGAGTTTACTGCCAAGGGTACCTGCACACCAGAATAAGTCAGAATTAGTCAGTTTTTTTTGTTGTTTTCTTCTTTTGATGAGCGACAACAGAATCCTAAACAGATGATGAAACAAAATATGAACACAGCAAGACAGGCTAGTTTGCCTTCATGCAAGCACAGTGCCTCGGCCAACCAAATGAGGTTCTATTCTTTATCACTTGTCATATTTGGTGGGAATAGTAAAGTAAATGAAAATAAGGCAATCTCTCTTGCAGCCGACAGCTGCAAACAAAATTCATATACCTCAATGAACGACCTGGAAATAAAATTGGGTGGTCGCCAAGTGGTTTAAGGTGTCGAATTTCAAACTTACAGACTGTAGTTTTGGTTTAAGTCCTCCTGGTGTATATTTTTATCCTTATAACTATATTTACATTGTTTTTTTTTGTATTTTTGAGGCACAAGTACTTAATTTATATGCTAATTCACCTTTAGAAGCGTTTTAATTACACTCCATGCCTTTCTAGTGCTCGTAATTGATTCTTGGTGAAAGCGGTCTTAAATTTTTCTTTTCTTGCTGTCGCTGCTGCTTGCTTTCTCACCTTTAGAATGCTGACAACTCGACACAAAAGTAATGAAAAATGTGTTTAAAATGTCATGAAGATCAGCATTTCCAAGCTGTACCCCTGCTTCATGCCCCGACCATGCCACCATACCATAGCTGAGTGCAGTGACAAATGGTCCCAGGTTTGTCACCCAACCGTTTTTTGGGCTTACGGTGTGGCGCAACTCATGAAGCACCTATGCTTCGCGATGGAGCCAGTGAGCGAGGTGTGACACACTAGAGCTGTGCAAGCCACAGCTTTACAGCCTGCAAAGCGTGGGAAGATCCCTCTCCCTTTGCAGAGCTGGCATTAGCTCACCGAGAAGCTATTGCAAGCACTAGAAAGCCACAGAGTGTGAATAAAAGTGCTTCTGAAAATGAATTAGTGTGTAAATTATGCATCTATATGTTAAAACTTAAAAAAAAGTATATATGTATATATATATATCTATTTAAATACTAAAAAGGCAAAAAATAAAAAAAAAAATGTTTCCAGGTGGGCTTGCCCCCAGAGCTCCACGGCCCTTGAATTCAGTTGCCTAAAGCCCGCTTCAGACGGAACAATTTCGCCCAGCAACTTCATGTCGCAACACCAGCAACACGGGCCGCCCGCGTTCACATGCAGCAACCGAATTGCTACGACTTGCCATCATCATCATGAAATTTTATTTTTCTTACAGTATTTAGACACACAGTTATATCCTAAAAACACATTTTTATATCTTTAAATTGGGCTGAGAATACTAACTCGTCTTTTTGAAACAGTTTATTTTCAAAAATGATCCATTTCAAACCAGAACTAAGTCCTCAGTTCTCATCATCACGACCACAGGGGTGTCACGTGAAAATATTGCATTCCTGATTGGCTGCTGCCGCTTCAAACATCTCCGAGTAGTCAGAGTTGCTCGTCCGCTTCGAGCCGGACCCAATCTCAGCAATTCGTGTCGATCTAGGGAAAACTAGGGAACAACCCGCCAGCAGTTCCAAAATTGCTGGAAAGGATGCCCCGTCTGAAGCGATCCTATACTCTGTTTCATACATAGAGTGCAACGCAGTCAAAGCTAGCGCACTGGTTTGCATTGCTGACCGTGCCTACGTTCGCCCCATAAGATAGTGCGTCCCCTGCAGAAAAATTTTAAAAAGTTGGAAAATGTGCCTCCTCGGGGCTAGTAACTGATATTGGCGTTATGATTTCAACGGAGCACAAATGTTTTTCAAGAAAAAGGAAAAGAGGATGTAAACCACCTTAAATTGTTTTCGTGTTCATCTGTGTGGCAGCCGCTGGTTTTGAGAAGATGGCGTCTTACGCAGCAAGCTCAAGTACCTTTCCTGCTCGGATGTTTTCGAAGATTCGTTGTGCGAAAATCTTGAAAGAGTGCAAGCAGATGATCGCCAATGTGTACGGGAGTATAAGAACACATTCCCCGGTGAATTCGGTCGTGAAGTCCTGGAGACGGCCAGTAACGACACTGGAGTGTGCCCTGTACTGTCGCGAAGTGCAAGGCACAGTGCCTATCTGGCAAGGTGGCGTCCCCGAAGCAAAGACCTCGCAACAAGAAAGTTTCGAGCACGGGGACCGTCAAGCATGACGAGTTCACACAGAACGCCATTCGCCTGAAGGTGCATTGCAAGTGCTCCGAGAGGGAGATTCCTACCCTTGACAGCTATTTCAAAATAAACTGTACAGGCCACAACTATTGTCGTTAATGTTTTATTATAAATTTTGGGACAAGGCCGCTATCAGGGCGATTCCTCATTCCACGCTGCACGAAAGAAAAATATAACTCGGTGCTGGAGGCAAATAACACTTGCAAAGCGGCAGACCAGATGGTAGAAATCTGGCCTCTCGGCGACTTATAAATAAAAATCAAGAAGGAGGAACTCAAATATGCACTTCGTCAATGCGCACAATCTTGCAGAAAAAGAATGTCTAAAAAAGAAAGAAAAAAAAAAAAAAACTTTGCGCGTAAATTGGGTTCGAACCACGGCCACCGAGACATCAATATCGCCAGAGCAGCGCCTTCTACCACTCGTCCACGAAACGCGCGGAGTAGCACTTTTTCTATTTTTTCATGCGCACCACTTTAGTACCTTTGACAGCGTTGCACGCTAAGTATGAAACAGAGTATAAGACACCCTATTGTCTGGTACAGAGACCATTTATGAACTACACATTTTACAAAAAGAAAAAAAAAAAAAAATTGGGTGTTTAAACGTTGTACTACCCTTTTTTCAATAGAAAAAAGCAACAATAAAAAAATAACACATTTCAGAAGAAAAAGTTAAGGAAACGGAATGTACCATTATGTTCAGTGAAGTTTGGTGACAAAACTCGGGACTCGAGCAGGAATGCAGTCATCCTTGGTGTGACCCCATGAGACGGTCTTGCTGCCTTTGCTGGGGTTTATCTAACTGAAGTACCTGTACGAAAAGTAGAACACATGTGCATAACACTCATTATTCACAAGAAAATTTGTCAATGTCCAAAATGACCCATGAAGAAAATTATGCGAGGAATTTTCAGGCTGCGTTGGCCGAGCCACCTCTCGTGGCCAATATTTCATAGCAACTTTAATAGTTGTGAACAGTTATAGGGTATATTACGAACAAAGTGCAATTTGGTTTTGTAGGAAACTATAACACACAAAACGACACTTGTATACAGTATGTTGAGGTGCCTCTAAACAAACTCCAGGGTTTCATGGCGCCTTCTTCAGATACCTGATGTTGAACATGAAATATGTGCACCAAGGAGTGAGCAAACAGCGACTTCAGATTTGTCTCTAACACCAGCAACATGTCGACAAGGAGTGCAACGTGTAGAAGGTCGTCTAGAAGTGTGCCAAGATGAAAAAGCAAGATGTAACGATATCAGAATAAGATCACACCAACGAGGCACCAGTGTGGTGAGACAATCTACGATGTAGAGACAGTAATCGGGAGTCAACCGACGTACGGCCGCGATTTACTTTGCAGCGACTAAAATGAAACATGGCAAAAAAAAAAATTTGAAAATAAAAAAACACGTTTTTTTTTTTGTTTTGTTTTTTTTTTTTTACTTTATTTGTTCAGCGCAGCCGGTAGCAGAGCAGTTGGGCGGCGTCACGAAAATCTGACAGACTCGCTAGCTTTTCTCAACTTCGTACGGCGCCAGTCGGCACCACAGATGAATGGTCGGCACTCTTAATCTACCAGGGAAGAAACAAGTACGAGCTCAGAGCCCAGCGTCGATCGCGACTTTCGTAAAGAGAAGCTCCGGTAACACTTCGGCGACTCGTGAGCGTTAAACAACGCCTCTTCGAACGAGCCCACGAATCCAACACGTCGAACGGTTTGCGCCGGTAAGCACGCTGGGAGCCAGGGGGCTGGAGGTTGAATATCCGAAAGAGACGAGGCGCTGGTTTCTACGTCTATTTCGCACATGAGATAACAAGCCGAGTGATAGCTAGCCGAGTGTAAACACTGACTGACGTTACATCAGAGTACACGCAGTCGAAATGACGTCTGCAACAGAGCACAGCCAGACGCTTTCAGCAGAGGACGCATGCGTTCAAATAAGCTGCGATTTCAAAACATCATGTCTCCCTTCTGTCCTTCAGTGTTCACTTTGATCTGTGTATACCAAAGCACTCAATGCTGCAAGTAATAAAGTCGTCTATACGTACCTTTCGAAGCGATTGAAAGTGCGTTGGTTTCACTTGGAACCCACAAGCAATGTGCGCGACGAACTTGACGAGCTGTTATCCGTCGGTTCCGCCGGGTTGGCGCGGTCGCGGTCGTTGCGCAATGGCGGCGCAATGCGCAATCTCGGCGGCTCGCTCAGCCGCTTGTCTGGCAGCGCATGCGCGCAGGCGCGCCGGCTCGCTGGGCCAGAGCAAGCCAGAGCCTCCCTTCGGAGTTCGAACTGCCTCCGAAGCTCGAGCGCTCGAGCTTTCGCGCGCGCGGGTTGACGATGGAAACTTTTCTCATAAAACGAGTCTGTAACGTATCGTTTGGTGGCGCAAATGCACGTATTTTTCCCGTCGTTTTTTACAGTGTGTGAATCTTGCGAAACAGGCGACGAAGAGTGGTGGGTGAAATGTGCTCGCGTGTGGTTGTGGATTTTGTGTACGACGTAGGATTACCAAGAAAGGTGGGTCAATATCGATAAATGTGCGGGTATGAAGCACGTGACCTGTCAAGCCCATTAATCCTCATTATTTTGTCGTGCGAACTGACATTGTCACGTATCGCGTTCGATTTGGGTTCCAACATCGGTAACCTAACTTTTGTTGCATTAAAACTGCAATAAACATTTGTTTGAAAACGATCACTCCAATGAGCACGTCGTTATTGGGCTTTCTCATTGAAAGGTAGGTCGCGGGTGTCCCAGCTAGTTACTCTGAATGGTTTGGTGGTTGTCTAGCATTTCAAGCGCTCGAGGCTGTGTGTACTGTGTGCCGTACGTACACTTGCGCTTTCGATCAATGTGAATGTGTTTGCAACGCGGAACGTTTGTGTTCTGTGTGTATCCACCTCCAATATCGTTCTCTCTCGTATTGCCGTATGGTAACTCCTGCTGTTCTACAATATCATTCACGCGATGTCGTATTGTGGGCGTACCGATATCCACATGTTGCTTCACGGGCGATCAATACTGTGTTACGTTTCCTCTTAGTCCGCGGTATACACCTTTCCAAAAAACACTCGACCCCAGGGGCCACAAACCGTTTTCGAACCCAGTCACTGAGTTTGAGGCTAGACTCTGACCGGCGTCCCTCCTAACCCTAACCGAGTGGACTGTGATTTCAATAGGCGCAGCCTGCGTAGGCGCAGTTTCAAACGCTGCTGGCGGCTAAATTCTCGTTTTTTCCGGCAATATTTTGTGTTTCATTGTACATGCATTTTGCCGAGGGCATTGAGAAAGCATTCTGCCACACTAAAAAAAACAAAGAAAACTGTAAACTGTTTTTGTTGGGTACGCGCGCGACAGAACGAGTGCGACTGGAATGTATAGTTCTAGTTATTTGTTTTTTCTTACGATCAGTTTTGACGACGCCGCGGGATTCGCCGCATGTGAAGCGACAAAGCGCTTTGCTGTCAAAAATAAATTGCAACAGAAGACGGCCGAAAGGCATGCATTTTTCACGCTCACAAATAACGTGTTTACCGATGGACAGGACACGGACGTGCAATTGAGGAAGTGGTAACATTAGAACAATATATCGTACATACCACACGATGCAGCGTTATCCAAAAAGAATTTATTTGAGAAAGATCTCAAATAACACAGTCACAGTCGACGACAGTCACATCTTGACGATCGGACGAAATCCGAGATGACTTCGTTTGGGGCACGTTTCGGGGAGAGCTTCCTTTTTTTCACAACCGCACCAAGGCAAAGAAACAAACGCGACTGACCCGTTTCTCACCCCAACCCGGGCAACTATTTTTGGAGATGACTGAGGATTCTACGCGGATTATCTCTGGGAGGGGGGAGAACAATGTTCGCAAAATCGCGTCGAGGGTCGTTCGACGTCCTTCACCTGCTTCGTTTCCCGTGAATGTCGAGTAGAAAAACTTGAATGACAGGCACTTACCAGCCTTATTTCTCACAATGGAAGATAACACAAGATGGGTAGGCAGCAAGCATAAAAAAAATGAAGTGGAAACTTTCAAGAAAGCGAGAAAACGTCGAATGCGAAACGGCTAAAATGCATGTAGAGAACCGCGCTGAGCGGGTCTTCACAGTCCCAGAGAGTGGCAGAAAACTTCTAGCTGATAGAGGGCGCGAGAGTCGCACCAGCCGCATCAGCATCAGCAACATGGCGGCGGCCTAGGAGCGTTTTTTGGAAAGGTGTATATGCCGACGTAATTCATGTTGGTAACTTGGAATTCGTTCTGAGATTTATCCACGCGATATTGTATTCTCCTTTGGGCCCGTGATCGACGACCGATATTTATATATCGTGTGGCCGCACAGTATGTCCATGTCGGTCACCAATATGCACGCGGTGTCGTATTCTATTCCAATAACCGTAAGTTCTGTCGGGATATTGTGCTTCGATATCGTGTTGTATACCAATAACCGCAAGTTATATCGGGATATTGTGCTCCAATATCCTGTTGTATACCAATAACCGCATACAATATCGGGATATTGCGCTCCGATATGAATTCCCATCGTGCGTATTGGGTTAATCGGATAACAATAAGTTTTTATTGGTTTCCATCAACTTCATTGGAATACAATATTTCCAATAAGCCGAGTTCATATTGGCCTTTTTCAATAGGGAATTCCTTTCTTTGACAACAAAAGCGAACTGGTCGAATAACACAGTGCAATTATTTGTTCGCCCTGTTCCTTGTTCTTCTTTAACTCGCGAATGTGCTGCGCCTTTATATTTTTTTTTTTTTTTAGTTTACAATCCTGGAAAGTCCGGTTTTAAAACGCGAATTGAGGCTATACCTACTCATTAAGGTCTTGAAAGGAATTTGGATGACCTCTACGTGTTCATTTTGAACGGTGGCTCAATTCTAGGCAGTCATCTTGGTGTTGTGGTAGCCTAACTATTCAGTTCTTATGGGCAGATAATCTAAAAGCAGAAGCAGAAGGTGTTTTGTTGCATTTGGGTTCCCAGTTCGCCCAGTTAATGTGTTACTTGTCCTATTGCCATGTGCTGAACGCCATAGTTGGTGCACAGGCTTTGACAGTCCAGGGACATGCAGGTGTTTCCGATCGTATGTTCAGCACGCACAATTTTATGTAAGCGGCTTGCCCCGTCCAATACATATGCCTTGCACCTACGTCACTTGGCCAGACACAATGGGGGAAAGGGCTCGTAAGAGCATAGCCTCCACTGTGCTAATCTTGCCACCAGAAATAGGTGACTTGAGGAACACAATGGGGGGAAGGGCGTGTGAGAGCGTAGCTTCCACTGCATTAACAAGGCGCTTTTCACCACCAGAAAGGAGGGTGGGCTGATGTCCCGTGCAAGTAATGTATAGTTTTGGCATATTTTCTGGTGCTATTGTTTGCTGACCTATCATACGTGGTCTTCCATCATTACAAAATAGGGATTAGAGAAGGGTGTCATATTAGTTATATTCTTCCTGTTCTATTTTGATTTGTGGCTATGAAATTTCAATAAATGTTATTCCTACATTGCCTTCCGACGGAGCTCTAATCTGGCGTTCAGTGTCGTCTGATGGCGTTTTCACCAAACATTTAGGCGTCGTCCACCCACGCACAGTGCTCCAATCGTACAAATTGCAGATTCAGCTTATTCCACCACCCTCCGACAGCACTCCAACAGCACATTGCGGGCCCGTCGGACGCGAACCAGTCGGCAGTCGTGTACTTGGAGGTATGCTGCCTGATGTGGCAGTGACAATTCAGTTTGTTAGCGAAATGTTTTAGTGAACGAGTGCTTTGATGCGCTGGCACTAAGAGCTTTTAGGAGGTCTTTCGTAACTCGCAGAACTTTGTTCGAATTCACATAGCGTGGCATGCTCCATGAATATGTGACAGCACTTCAGAAATAGCACTACGAGACAGAATGTGGGGCCTCGGACTCCTCGTTTCGCATCCACACTATCTTCAACTGCACATTCAAACGTCATCTGACCTACATTCACTCAATGCTGCAGGCACAGTATTGCAACTTTGAAACTAATTTTGTGGAATGAATGGTTGCTCCAGAAAAACACATTTTATTCTCTTAAAGCAAGGGGCGCTCTGTCTGGTATGCTCAGTAAAACAATGAAGGCTTGGATGACGGGACAATATTTAACATTTTGTTTTGTACTATTGCCTATAACAGGGGCGGATCCAGAACTTGGTGTTGCGGAGGGGGGGGGGGGGGGGGGCGGAAAGTTCGTAAGGGTACTATTCTCCCACCCTTTCACGTGCACCGGGGGGTCCCCCCATGTCAAATTGCCTTCCGAGAAGGGGGGAGGGGAGGCGGGTCGACCTTGTTTGGGGGGGGGGGGGAGGGTGGCCGTCCCCGTCACCCCCCCCCCCCCCTTGGATCCGCCACTGGCCTATAAAATGTATTTCTAAAAGTTGGACGCTTGGATTGAAAAAGGACATTGTAAGTATGTTTTAATAACAATGAAAACAACAGACAAAAAAATAACAATTAAGAATTGTTTATACACATTTTCAGAAACAACCAGGAGGCCTTGGTGCTGGTGCACTGAGATCTGTAATGACTAATACATGGCTTTTCCATTTAATCTCCAGAACAGTGTGGGGGAAGCTAATTGGCTGCACAGGTCTCTGACTGATTGCTGGGTGTTTTGGCCATCTATCAATGCTGGTGAGCATGCACGTGAAAACCCAGCTATCAGTTTAAAAAAATACAGCTTTGAAATGCGTCATTCTCGCAGCAGGGCCAGCCAGCGCGGCTACACGGCACAAAATGTGTCGCCCGTCGGTCGTGACCACACAGCCATAAAAATTGGTTGCATCTTTCTTGATGTTATTAGATAATGACCAAAACATGCGAGTTAACCGGTTAGCCACTTGAGCGGTTCCACTGCATTCCCTCCTCCTGGTCTGGAGGTTGCATATGCCCAGTGACGTGTTGGGCAGTTGAAACGATAGCCCCTAAGATAGCGCTCCTCTGCCAAATTTGGGTGCTTGCACGGTAGTGCTAAGGTAGGGGACTACTGTGCAATGTGCATAAGGAGCCGGTAGAAAAGATCCATAATGATCAATGAGCAATCCACTTTGTAAAAATTGCGAGCATAAAAGCACAGACAGGGCAAGTGCATTTTAGGCAAAGGGTTGAGAGCGATTGAGCATTAGCTTAGTCACGCTCTATCTTATTTGGCAGGGGTATCACAAGAAAGGTGCTCTCTGTGCGTCCCATTATGACGCATTTGGATGTCAATTGCTGGAAAGTGCAAGCAAAGACAGCACCAGACCGAGCACCTTCACGCACAGACAGGATCTGTACACTTAGCTGGTTATCCCTAAAAGGAACCATAGGGACCAGCTTCAGCTTCTCTAATAGCACAAGGTGTTGCGCATCACATCTGGTGCTTGACTGCTTAAACACTGCGAGTGCCTGCACAATGGCAAATGAGCCGTCACTGAGTTGTGCACCACAGTTTGCTCTTTTTTGCATTTTGTAAGACTCGGAATTCCATACAATGCCATTGCATTGGAAGCGATGGTAATAAACCAGGTTTTCTGGTGGCGCACTCAAGGTCCTCTCAAGCGCCACCTCAAACCTCACATTCTGGGCGCCTGAGCTTTGCCTGCTACAGACAATAACATCGCCGGGAATCTGGGCACCTGTGCGTCCCATTGTCTTGCGACCCATCATCTCTTCAAAAAACTCTGCAGCATCTGGGTCCTTTAAGCTCGTCAACCAGGGGGCCAGCTACTGCCATCGGAGGAAAGTCCTGGCAATCTGCTGGCCCACGTACTGTGTGCCAGAGAAGTAGGTGAGTAGGACTGCATTTCTCCCCTCAAAAGGGAAGCAAGAATTTTACCACAGGGGTCCCCACGAAACAACTGCATCTGCGAGATGGAGGAGCTGGTGCACATTATAGGACATGTGCTCCGTGCCATAGAGCTTCCCCATTAGCAGCACAAACTTCGACAGGAGAGCACGAGCTTCACAAATGTCTGAAGTGGACACTCGCTGCTTCAGCAGCAGGTACGTCCCATATGCCAACAGCATGAAGTGTTGGAAAAACTGTGGTGGAAGCACAGGCTTCAAGACTACATATCCATAAAACAAGAACAACATCCTGAACTCAGAAGCCTTTCAGAATGCCCGGTCCTCAAATCTTCTGGGAGTGCGGGTGACCTCCGTGGGTGGCAGAATGCCCAAGAGAATGGCATTCATAGCTACCAACTTCGTTCCAATATACCATGGCTGGCTATGGTGCTCTGTGTCAAGCCACAGCTTCAGGAGCTGCCGCATGACACCAAGACACACACAGTGTTGGTAATCTGGAAAGAACCCGTCAACTGGGTTAAATCGTGGCTTTGTCATGACAATAGAGGGACCCTTGACACCATTAACTGCTGCTTCAGGAGTTCCCTCCTCTGCCTCAAGCATGTGGGCATCCTTCGTGCGCCGTTGGGGTGGAGGGCTCAGGAAGGGGTAATGGGGACCCCCAGGGTGGCAGCACCACCCACAGCCAAAGAATCCATTGAACTGTTTACAGTTCTTCACTGCTGACCTAGCAACAGCATCGACAGAGCATACAACAGCAAATACCCTTGTGATCACTGTCTTCCCATCCCTGACACAGGGAAATCCTGTTGCTAGCTCTTGGAGCTCCTTCACAAATGGTGTGAGCACTGTCGTCATGTTTGGCTTGCTGAACCCAAACCAAATAGCTGGCACTAGCATGTTTGCCTTCCGCACGGTTGGATCTAGCTGAATTATTTGACACTGAATTGGCCAAATGTCGTACATTGACTTTTCAAACACCTTGATGCCATCCGTATTCCAGATAAGCGATAAGTCATTGCTTGAAAAGTCACTACAAAGCCTGATATGCTCTTGCCCATCAGATATGTCTGATACGAAATCTCCTGTTGGAGGTGTCTCTGATCTCAGCTTGAGGTCTGGCTGGTTCAGTATCCGCTGCAGCTGTTCTTTAATTGGCAGCACCAAAAAGAATGGGCAGTACTCCGAATCGGGTTCAGCTCCACAATTCTCACATTGTGAGACCTCGCCACAAGGCCCTAGGTATCCTATGCAGGCTGAACAATAGAAGTGCTTCTCTGCCTCGGCTGCATCGGCATGCAATGTCTTCAGCAACATGCACTTCCACTGTGGTACTCTGCCAGGGGCAATAATGTTCAACATCCTTAGAAGGTCAGCTGTAGCTTTATCACCATCTTTGTGACGTAGGGTATATGCCATCACAAGGGCAGCTAACTCGGCTGCATCATCTGGCTCTTCCTCGCTACCTTCGGATGATTCTTGATGTGATCTCTGTAAAAGATGTAGGAATATAACCTCACTGTGAATATCACTGAGTACATGTGATGTGCATTGTTTTGGCGTTTTAGACAGTGCAAGTTGAAGCGTAAATTGGATTTTATTTTTTTATCCGGTAATCAGAGAAGAACCAAATTTTTCCCTAACTTCGAGGTCTAAGCAATTTAGGTTTATAAGCAAAAGGCAAATGGTATTTTAAAATATATCAACGTCGTAGGGGTTCTGTATGCTCGAGTGTTTGGAATTGCCCAAGTTATCCACTGTGGTCACTCGCGGAAGTACGTCCGCGCCTCAAAATTGTCGCAGGCTCACCTGCACGTCTCCAAAGGCCCTGCCTTTGTTGTCGTCCGACAGGGAGAGAGCACCTGGCTGATGCGTCTGAGGATGGTCCGCAGCAAACGGTAGCTGTTGTGAACCCTGCAAGAAACCGGTACAATACTATACCCCAAAACATTCCAATTAGGTTTGACTTATCAAGACACCTCTTAATGTCGTAGGGGCTTTATAAGCGTATGTTCAGTGCTAAAGTAATAAGGGCTTTATAAACTCTCTGAATTGCCCAAGTTATCCACTCTGTTCACTCGCTGAAGTATATAGCCAGGCCTCGAAAGTGTCACAAGCTCCCTTGCGCGTCCCCAAAGGTTTTGCTTCCATCGTCGGCCGACACGGGCAGTGCACCTGGTTGATGCGTTTGAGGAAGGTCCGCAGCAAGCGGTTGCTGGTGTGAACCCTGCAAGGATATAGTAATACGCTACTCCTCCAAACAATAAATTAAGTGTGACTAAAGCGTGTGTCCATTCCTGTTAATTTCGTAGGCTCTTATAAACTCTGGAATTTCGCAAACTTCCCTTTAAATGGTTGCAAAAAAAAAAAGAGGCACTCACAAGGTTTTGTCTGGGGGACAAGCTGTCATCGTTGTTGGTCACCAGGCTACTCACCTGTTAAAGCATTAAAGTGTTACATGAGCTCATCATAAATATACATTTAATTGATTATCCTAATGCAGAATGTTTGCATGCACATGTACCAGTTCCAATTAGCACACTAATCATTTACACGCGTGTATGGAATGCAACTCTTGAACTATTGTTAAGACAGGACTAATAAGTATCACTTTTTGAAATTTCTACTGTGCCCTAAAACATCTGTTTGTTTGCTTGTTGAATGCAGTATAATTAATTTTTTTAGAGCGCAGCTCTTATGAGCCCATTCCCGGCTTGAGCGGCGTCGCCGTCGGCGTAACCGTGCAGTACATTATGGGAAAAGTTCCATAATGCAACGTGTGGGGAGGGGGAAGATGGGGACGGGAGGAGGAGGAGTGGAGTGAGGAGGATGGAGGAGGAGGGGCAGGATGAGAGGGGAGGGGGAGTAGCAGGGAGGAGGGGTATACCCTCCCCTCAGTGCCCTTCCCTCCTCCTAGCTCCTCAAGAGGTACGCTCTAATTCGGCATTACAGGGTGTTGTAAAGGCTCGTTCACACACTTCCCAGTTAAAAATTCCCATTAAAATCCCATTGGAATTTTCTTATTGGTACCAATGGTTTTTGCACAACCAATTCACTGCCAATGGGAACCAATAAATCATTTGGAATCCATTCAGGTTCCAACTGGAAAAATAATTTCAATTCGTGAGACCCATTGGCCAGTGTGCTTCCAGTTGGAACCCACTAAAACCAGTAGGTTCCAGTTAAAACCAATTGGAATTCCAATTGGATTTAATGATAATTTTAGCTGGGTTGTAACCGAGTACGACCGAGAGAGACGATATACCGGTTTTTAAGCCTCTTGCGCGACGTCTTAGGACCGGATACTCGGTTGTAAATGTGTGAATTCGCTTAAACGTGTTACTTTCTTTTTTTTTATTCATAAAATACTATTTTTTTTTTAAACTTCGAGATAGCGCTTGTATTGGGAAGGCGCGTTCGTTGAAAAGGTTTGTTCGTTAAACGCGCAAATGCAAATCGCAGCAGTCGCGGTAACCTCCGAGATTCATTCGCGTTGCGGATTACGATCGCCGACAATTTCTAGGAATAAATTCACGTTTGGAACGCGACAAGATTGCAAGCGCTCCAATGAAGTGCTATAAAATAACGCTAAACACGGGTTTCTAACCGTATCCATGTCCGAATGGTTGTTTGCGGATGCAAGACGGTGCACTGAACCTGCAGTGCACCGTCTTGCAGTGACCACGGTCTATGGCCTCTGTATTGGTATATCTATTGGTATACCTTTATTGGTATCTTTATTGGTAGTCCCTTTTGTCTCCCCAAGTCAGTCAGCTGCTCACAGGCGACAAAGCAGCTAACGGACCCATGGGCGACGTGTAGTTTCGGTTTCGAAGTAACTTCCATAATCCATATCCAAATCCAGAATCCTAAGTGAAGATCCCGGATGTAAGAATTTTTCGCGCTTTGTTCTCTTCTGCGTTGTGGCGGTTGCGCGCGTACCGCGTACGTTGAACCAGTTGAACCGATTCGCCGCCATGGACACGTTGGCCTTGTACAGCTTCGACGACGGTTCATTGGCGGTGGCGTCCGTTAATCTTATCCAGGGGTACGACCCTTGTGAGCACAACGCGAGACGATGGCCACGGTATAACGATCCGTCGCAATAAAAAATTGGGTAAAGGTGGTCTGGCCCGATGAAAAGTCGAGCAAAGTAACGGGGACATCGACGCTGTACGCCGCCCAGGTCGTCCGTTTTGGAGGTATGATTTCTCGCTTTCAGTTTGATGTGCGCCGTTCATGAGTATCACTACCAATCAAGCTTTTAAATTACATCGTTATTCATTGATAGGTATAGGCGCTTCTACGGAATTGTGCATTGCTGCCATAACTGGCCTTCATTTCTTGCATTCTACGTGTTTCATTCGCTTCACTTCCTCACTGAGATCATTGGGTAGGCTCTTTTGAGACGCCACAGAGTCCTCTCGGACGCTGATATTTTTATAAACTCGTCTGTACCCGATTCATTGGCTGGACATCATGGTATGACGGCCTAATCTTGCCAAGAAAAGATGTCGGCATGGAGGCCCTAATTTGGCGCGCTCTAGCGGGTCGGTAACGGCAGAGCCCGCACAGTCCATTGTTTCGGCTTAAGCGCAAGCACGCACGTGCGGCACGGACACGCACGTATGCATGAGCTTGTTCGCATGGAGAGGAACAATGATTATGTGTGAGCCCCTCTCATCTGTATGCTAACGAGACAACGATGGCGCATGGCGGCAAGTGTCTATATGTGAACTGGTCCAGGCTTCTTGATTCCGAACGTGTACCTCGATCTCTAGCTTAGACACAGGGCTTCTCGCTTTCCATATTGTCGACCCCATATATTTTGTAGGGGAGCGTGCTTGCACTGCAAAAAGGCAGTGCCAACTCGCACCAGAAACGATAAAAGTGGAAAGTGCCAACTCGCACCAGAAACGATAAAAGTGGAAGTTTTATAGATTTGTCACTGGCAAATCATGACTTTTACCGAGAGTTCACAGAATGGACAATCCTAAATATACACAGTGAGAGCGGTCACCGATATTCGCGACTCCAGCGACCTATAGGGGGCGCCACCACCAAACAAACATGGCGGCTGAGTCCAGGTCGCGGCGGCTCGGCCGGGCCGCCTGAACAGGTGGCGCGTTCAATTTAACAGATTTTCTTTTGTTTAATGCCCAATTTTATAGGTATTTGAACTGAGACGGTTAAGTGTAGCCGGTGCAGATAAACTTGCAAAGCATAGTTTTGTTTTGCCGGTGTTTTTTTGTTCGTTTCGTGTCAAACTTTCGTTTCGGAGATTTCGTTCAAAACCGAAACTATGGGCTCCGGAGAGACGGTAATATACTAATCAGTTTCGATCATCTAAGGAAAGCGGCGATGACTATAGAATTGTTCCACAGAGAATAACTTTTCAGCTAACTCGCATGCCTCGACCATGCGACTTATCTGTCCGCGAAATCGAGCTTTTGTGCGTATCCGCGTTTACGAAACAGCTCCGGTCGTCTGCCCGGCCAACAACACAGGCTGCAGGATAATTACGAAAATTAAGCAACCCCTTCTTGAGCCAAGGACCATGTTAACCCGCCGGCGCCCCACTAAGCAGCTGATACTCGTATTTAAATTCAGGTTTTAGTGGCAATCGAGAAGTCATTTTGACGAGCGGGTTATGTATTATATTATGTACTATGTCCCATTAAAGCGATATTAGTATATCCTTCGGGTTGAAATATGAGCTTAGTTGACTAGCTGTTAGGTGAGCTGCTGGATAAAAGTATATTTGACAGACGGAGGCATACTACTTAAACTTAGCCAAATGGTTCTATAGCCGGCAGCACGGAGACAAACTGAAGAGAGTCTTCATTGAAGATCCGCGCAGAACCTCTCTGCATGGAACTTTGCTTCGAATCCTGAACGGAGAAAATTAGTATTTTTTTGTGGCCGGTCAACCTTACCAATGTAGACGTATATTGCTGCTGGCTTCGACGTCCTCGTAATATGAATATTGGAGGCGCGATAGGTCAAAATGCCGTGACAGCATCTAACGTTGCGAGACTTGTCTCCCACCTTTTGAAAACAGATAATTTCCCTCATTCATCATTTGCAGCGAGCAAGTTTTCCTGAATCAAGTAATTGCGAAGTCAGCCCAACTCCTTCAGTGTGGTCCAGAGGCTTTTTCGGCGAAAAGCAGCCAAGATGAATAGCCAACGCACCGACCGGCGTGGGTGGTTGAAACTTGAAGCTAACCGAACACAACCAAACTCAACAAAAGCAGCTATCGGACCTTCCCATTCGCTTGACTGCAACGTTGATGTTCCCTCCAGTATCAGTTACCAAGCAGTCGTCACTTTGAATGTGATTCGAGAAAGACAAGAAATCAAAACGTTTTTCCGTGATTCCTCCCCATCCAAGAAATCGAAAGCACGCGACCGTGTGGTGTGGAGTAAACGGGCTTTCAAACACGTAATAGAAGAAAACAATCTACTAAGGCTTCACCACACTAATGATCAATCAGGCAAACTTAAGAAATATTCGGACCTTCGTCAAATTACATTGTTCGCCACCGCGCCGACAACACGTCTCCGCGAAAGCCACCAGAGACGCGGAGGGGCGCGGAGCGACCTGGACCGGCTGGTTCCCGGTTTTCCCGCTTGGCGGCGTCCGTTTTGCTGGAGTCGCGAATATCTTAATTTCCTGCTTTACAGCCCAGCCACAAGCGGAAAAGAGGTTAACGGCGAAAAAGGAGATCAAGTTAATAGATCTTATTTCCCATGACCAATGGATTAACTCACTAAAGCATATGGAGATTGACTCAGTAAAGCAACTGGCCAATATCATACAACGATTATACAAAAAACTTAGTGATTGGATTGATAAACTGTCCATACCAGCTACTAAAAATAAGGAGAGCATAAAATGGTGGAACACAGAACTGGAAATAGAACGGAAGAAAGTTATAGCAATGCGAAAAAGGTATCAAAGAACCCGTAATAACACTAAAACAATTCAGAAGGCAAGATATCAACTAGCCCTGGCAGAATACAAGAACCATATCTCTGAAGCTAAAGAATCTTCTTGGCAGAAGTTCTGCACAGAAGTGACTCAGCAAGATATCTTCAGTCTACCCTACAAACTAGCACTTAAAAAAGTAAAAACAGCAATAATAATACAGCCAATAAATTGTCCGGATGGGACACAAACTCAAACGTTGGAAAGTTCTATCAAATAACTTTTAGCCTATCACTTCCCAGATGACGACCCAACCTCCTACACGCCATACCAGAACAATACACTGCACTCTCTTGAGAATGAAACAACTGGGGAAAATGACGTAGAATTTTCCAGCTCGGAACTTGAAAGGGTAATTGCAAAGTTGGCGAAACGAACTACTCCGGGAAATGACAGGCTCACAACAACGATTGTGAAAACTCTAGGCACGAGGCATGCCACAACCATATTAAAAATATTCAATGAGTGCTTAAGATATGGCTTCTTTGCACGACAGTGGGGAGACTCAAGAGTTATTTTCTTACCTTAACCGGACAGACCCGCAAATGAGCCAAAAAGCTATAGACCACTATGCATATCGTCCCTATTTGGAAAATATTTGGAAAAATTGTTAAACAATCGTGTTTACTATTTTCTCAACAATAACAAGCTACTACACCCGCGCCAATTTGGGTTCACGCGTGGACGATCAGCAACTCTCGCTTTGTATAAACTCAAACATCAAATAGAAGAGAACATACAGGCAAAGAAAAAGAACGTATTTATATCACTAGATATTTCTAATGCGTTTAACTCGATCTGGCTTCCCTTTTTATTTAACTATTTTAATACTCATAAGCTTCATAGGGATTTGTATAAACTCCTAGAGGCAGTATTAACAAACAGGTCAGCAACCTATCCTTTAAGGGATCAAGCGATAAACAAAAAAGGCACAATGGGGTGCCCACAGGGGTCCCCCATCTGCCCTCTATTGTGGAATGTGTTGCTCTCCAACTTGTTGGAAAAACATTTCCAGAGGGCGCACACATACAAGCCTTCGCGGACAACTTGGTCATACTCATAATAGGAAAAACGAGAATGGAAATAGAAAGAACAGCGCGCAAAACACTTCAAATAATCAGTACTTAAAGTGGTGCGCACAGAGCGCATTTCAACCCAGATAAATCCCGATATGTACTTAAAGTGAAAGAACACACTAAACGTCCTCCATCAATCAAAATGGGTTTGATAACATTACCAAGAGTACTTGAGTTGAAAATTCTTGGGGTAATCTTTGACACCAACCTCACATTCTTACCACACTTGAAATATGTAAAGAATAAGGTGGCACACACCACACAGGCGCTGAGCAGTTACTCCGGACTACACTGGGGTTATAAACCACACCATTTCCGTCAACTATACCTGAGGTCGATAGAAAAGATAATAACCTACGGGGGACCTGTTTTTTATAAATTTGAAAAGAATACACACCAACGACGTAAGCTTAAAGCCATTCAGCGCATTCCACTCTTAAAGATCACGAAAGCCTTTAGAACAGTCCCAAACAACAGCCTAAATGTATTGGCCCGGGTACTACCAATACACTTAGCAATTGAAAAAGAGGTTTATATGTTTAAACTATACCAAGTCAAAACTGACCAATCCATAGCTGGAGAAACGATTGAAGTCAAGGATTTAGACTACCCCTTGGAGATTAGAGCGTTACATCCGACGGAATACCTATCTTTTCCATACAAAACAATGCCCTACAAGGAAGCTGAGGTGGACTTGGAAGTGTTTACTGATGGTTCCCTTCTAAAAGATAACATAGGTGCAGCATTCGTTGTGATGACACCCACCCTGGACCTCCTTAAGGTAGGTAAGTTTAAACTTCCTTCCTATTCGACAATATTCGACGCTGAGTTAGAAACAATTCAGCAAGCCCTGCACTACATCAAATCACTCGAAAACCCCTTGAGAATTATGTTAGCAACGGACAGCCTTTCATCCCTCCAGGCAATTGCCAACTCTGAAAACACTAATCGACAGGTTTACGCAATCAAACTAACGATTAAAGAAATCCTTAAAAGACATACCTTAACTCTTCAATATGTAAAAAGCCACAACAACGATATAGGAAACGAATATGCAGATAAATTAGCTAAAGAAGCGAGAACGCACGGACAACTAGTTCCCAGAAAAAGGTCCCGAAAGAATGTTAAGAAATACATTCTAGAAGTACTAAATCAGGAATGGAATAGAACATGGATGGACATGGAAAGAGACAGCGCACTCTTCCAATGGATACCATCCATTCAGGATATACCAGAGTATTTTCAATCAGATTATTACATAACACAGTGATTAACAAATCATGGTAGGTTTCCCTATTATTTTTATAAATTTAACAAGCAAAACCATGCGGACTGTCCTTGTGGAGAGATCGCACTGGAATTTGATCACTACTATTCCAGTTGCTTGTTAACAATAGAAGAGAGAAACCAACTCAATCAATTTCAAATAGCTGACCTTTCAACTGACAACAAACGGAAAATCATTGCAAACGAAAAAATCGTAAGAATCTTAACAGAAATGGTAGCTAAGGTGAGAGCCAGTATACAGCAGGTCTAACCCCACGAAGTAGAGCTCCCACTGACGCTTCTTCTTCAAAAAAAAAAAAAAAAAGAAGAGGAAAATAAGGGGAATTAAGAATGGAGATTGGACAATACAAGCAACAGCATGAGAGGAAACTCTGAAACGAGTTTTGGAATAAAAAAAAAAAAAAAAGAACAACGAAGACTCGACAATAGACGAAAACCCTGTAAAAGCAGATTGAAACTGCACTTTCAACCCTACCCAACAATGACAGCAGAATGGCAAACACCAAGCCACACAAAGGCACAAAGGTCCGGCCAAAACGACTGTTAGGGGTGGGGAGGGCCAGAACCCCCCCTCAACCCCCCCCCCCCCCCAAAAAAAAAAAAAAACTATGGTGAAGTTTAGAGGGCGGGGAGAGGCTTACCACCTCTCCTGGGAGCCAGGCCTAGCCCTGGGATGGGTCAGCTACCCCCCTGGCCAATCCAGCCAGGGTGCCTCACAGAGCAATGATAGGAAAAAAAAATAAAAAAAATAATTAAGGCCGTTCACCATTTCACAAGCTGTCTCCAACAACGGAGAAGCCAACAATGATGGACTGCTGTAACAATGAAAGGGTTGAACATCAAAGGAGGAAAAGTAACAAGAGACAAGCAACACAAAAAAGAAACAAAGATAATGTCCAAACCGCTACCCCTACAAAAAAAAAGGGGTGGGGGGAAGTAAAGAAAGAAAGAGGGAAGAAGCGACAGTGAAAAAAAAAAAAAACTTTGCAGGAATAGTAAGCGGCTTTGTATCAAACCACTTACACAAAGATTCCAACACTCGACTTATCTATCAAATCCGATGAAAAAAAAAGGGAAAAAGAAAAAGGGAAGAAAGGAGTTAATTATTCTAAGGTTTTAGTTAAACAAAACTCTTCAGCAAAGTAATCTACCATGAAGGGGGGGATAATGATCATTCACTCATTCTCCTCAGTACAAACTCACAAGACCAGATTCAGGCCTCAACAGGTTCGCGTGAGGAGACCATCCGGTTGGGAACCTTAGGCCTAAAAAGCCTGAGGATCCCCCTGGTGGGCGAGCTCGTTGGGAACGTCAAAACCCAACAATGGGATCGCTCACCACCAGCGAGCTCTGCAGGATGTGATGGCCCCGGGAGTGACGACCCCTCGTGGGAGTACCATGTTTGGTTACCACCCCCCTTACGACCCCTCAGCTATAACCATTCGAGCTCGCCGGCCCTCGGTGTTCAACGCCCGTAACCCACCTATCACCCAACTACCCGTGCTCCGAGATGCCGTGGTGTCTATGGAGAAGGCGGGAATCATCGAGAGAACCACTAGAGGACCCTTTCTATCCCCCATTCAAGTGGTACCCAAGTCGGCCAGGCTCTCTAGATTTGTTCTGGACTGCTCTCATCTAACTCCGCACCTGCCAGCCCCACCATTTTGCCTTCCACCCCTCCCTAAAGTGTTAACCATGTGCCCTCTGCCCCCGAGGCCTTACTTCACCAAAGTGGATCCCAAAGACGCTTTTTATCACTTCAAGCTCCACAAACGCACCCGGCCCATCACCTGTTTCCGACTCGACGGAGTCTACTACCATTACAAGGTGTTGCCCTTGGGCATCCGTATAGCCCCCTTCCTCATGCAGCATCTCGCCACAGCACACACCAGAGAAGCAAGGGCTAGAGGACTTTGGGCCTGGTCCCATGTGGATAACTTGTTATTCGCGAATAGTGACCCTACTTACCTCCAACAAGTCACTGCCCAGTTCATCCAAGATCTTTTGAGCTGCGGCTTTCGCATTAACCCTGAAGACTCTGAATTTACCCCCACCCAACGAGTACGCTTCCTTGGTTTCTTGCTTGATGGCACAACCCAGACCATTGGTCACACTCCGTCGAGGTACAGAGACCTCTTAGCCACCTTGGACCTACTCAGAGCACCAAGACCAATCGCGACCTACCAGAAACTGGCCGGACTTTGGTCCTTTTATTTTTCCATGTTCCAAGGCCACTTTCATGCAATTCGACCCCTTCACCAAGCGGCGTCTACCGGACTTCCCCCACCAACCCAATGGGTCGAACTGTTTTCTTTTATTTTAACCATGCTACCGGCATCAGTGCCCTTTGTACCACCAACGGTTCAACATTGTGTCTTCGCCGACGCCAGCCTATCAGGACTTGGAGTCTCCGGACCACGGGGAAACATCGCGGTGATTTCACCTTCACCGCCAGGCAGCTACAAGAGGGAACTATGGGCTGTGCTCCTGGCTCTCATCTGCTCCCCCCCGAGAACCTTGGTGTTTTGTGACAATGCGGCTATCGTCCACGCCCTCACACGCTCGAGAGGGATCCGCCGCCAGGGGGCCGGGCCTACTTAAGGCTCGCTCCTCTGGAGGGGGGCTCAGTCAGGAGCTCGGCACCGCAGCAGAAGGGTTTTAAAAAATTATTTCGCCTATCGCTTATTTCTCTTCATATTAATGTGCTTTCATTAAAATAAGGACACCAATTTCACCAAACAGAGATAACAACTTCAATACATGTTTCGCTTCCCATACCCGGAAGGCATCATCAGTGCATACAGAAAAATGAGAAAGTTTCGGTCAACGCAGCCCTACCTATCGGGAATGTCCATGTATACTTTCAGGAGGAGGCCACGGTTCTTGTTGCACTCTGACGCATCCCCGCGGATGAATGACTCAAATAGCTTGAGTGCGCCCCACCTATCTCCCTTCGCCTCCGTTGTTGCGGCCGTAACGTTGAAATTATTTCCTGTAGCCCACGCGTGGACCACAAACTCTCTTTTGAGATGGATCGCGTTCGTAGAATACTTTGTCCCGGGATTTTTTTTGTTATCAGTTCTGGTTCAACTTGCAGGTCTCCTACCTTGAACGTCTTGGAAGCGAAACGTTCAAAGATGCTGTAGTCATAATGACAAAACGACTCATCTCAAATGAGGTGATGTTACTGTACACTCTCAAAGGTATGAGCACCAAAAAGTGCTTTGAATCTCTGGCTCTCTATGAATGCATGCGAGGTCAAACCAGTTTTCTCTCATATCTCGAAATAATTACATTTTTGATCGGCATGAGTAAGACTCAAATCATGATGGTATTTCAGAAAAATTCAGATAGTTTTTCTTAGTGGAAGGCTGCATTTTCATTCAGCGCAATAAAGAAGCGCATCAGCCGTGCGTGTTCTTATCGTCATCCATCATCATGGTAACCAAACTAGTCCTACTCCGAAGTTCATTCATTGTGCTTGACGTGAAGTTCTTCTGATTATATTAATAATTATTTGTACGAAAAGATAAGAACAGCAAGCAAAAAAATAACATTGTTCTTTCACTGAGACAGCAGAGTAGTTTGTAGATAATGGAAAGGTTGTGTCCACGTCCACCGCGTTTTTTTTGTTTTTTTTTTATTTCGCACAGACTCATTAATCAAGCAGTATTCACTATAGTAGCAACATATAGAAATCATCCTGCTGTTATATATATGTACAACTGTAAGGCACAGCCTAACGCGATATGAAAAAAGAACTTCCGACAAAGCAGTTTCTTCAGTGGCGTTCGGCCCACACCATATGCACTTTAATTTGAGGGAGATTGCAACAAAGGTTCATTCTCCAACACCGCCGCCTGAGACTACCTTCTCAAATGGGACTGTTATGTGGCTAGAGACTGTATGCTCACAACTGCGGTGTAAACGCTGTATCTTTGTGTTTCAGATGTACTGCTTAAACGCTTTCCTTCCACTGACGGCACACGGATCGCACAACGTATTGGAAACATTTTGTCAGGAGCATCTGACAGAGAAGGCGGCCTGGAGAAACGTCGAAAGGTGATGAGAGCTACAATGGAAAACAGAGCACTTCGTGGAACTGACACACCGACCGAAGGAATGTAAAAAGAAAGAACTATGCTGTAGCCTGGAAGTTACGTAACTGGATATGTTAAAACATGTAGAGCCTCAAGAAGGGAAACTAAATGAGTTATTTTTTGGTACGACTCTTCATGTGATAAGCTAGTCACTAAAGAACAAAAGGTTTAGTCAAAGTTTCTGCGCTTAATGTTTTTCTTTAGATCCTACCACAGAGGGATGCAGGTCAGCGAAAATACCTCACGCCGGCACATTTCGCTAAAATAACCCGCTACGGAAACCGGAGAGAGAGACCGATATCGGTCTCCCTTCTTTGGTTTTCGTAACGGGCCCTCGTAGCGAAACGTGCGGACAGTCCAGCGCTGCCCGTAACCCTTCGGTATTGCAAAACGGCTCCGGCCCGGTGCCGGCTGCCCCTGAAAAGGCCGAAAAAGGGCTAGGCCGTCCCAGAGCCGGCCTGCACGGTTGTGCCATTGGGAAGGCTCCGGTCCAGCTACGGTGTTTTCCGGCACAGCCGCAGAACTCCGCACACGGCCCGTAGCTAAAGTGACCATATTCCTCGGGCCCCAAAGCGGGACACGTATCGGGGGGAGGGAGGGAGGGGGGGAGGATATTGTGTTACGAGGCTTGAAAAGTTTAAATTTTAGTAATAAATATCACATTTTTATTATTTCGTAAACACTGTGGGCATTTCTTTTCTTGCAATTTGCATACTGTGTGGCTTGAACCTATCTAATGCATTTGATTGGAATATTTCTTGAGTATCGATGTATTTATTTTTGTGTACTATGTCCATAGTACTGTTCACATGTCATACCCCAATTAACCTTCAGCATCTTCTTTGTCGAGCATATCTTGTTCCTTGATCAGAGAAAACACCCTCTCACCGGTGCGGCCCTTTCGTTTAACCGCATCTTTCATTTATCCGCGGTTCGGGGAGCAAAAGCGGGACAAAACGGCGTCCCACAAGCACACTGGTGGGACAGCGGGACCACGGCCGGAAAAGTGGGACCTGTCCTGCCTAAATCGGGACGTGTGGTCAGTTTACCCGTAGCCGATTGATGTTGCAAAACGGTTCCGGCCCAGTTCCGGTTGCACCTGAAAACGTCGGAAAACGCCGACGCCGCCCCAGAGCTGGCCTGCACGTTTGTACTACTGGGGTTGCAGGAGTTGGTTGAACTGCAGCAGAAGTTGGCCCAGCAACAGAATGATGTGACCCAGATCAGGCAAAAAGTCAGCCGTTTGCAGAAACAAATAATGCACTTCCCCAAGAAACAAAGAATGTCGCTGATGGACTCCACACTGTGTTCACAAAATATCCAAATTCGTGCTCTTGGCAGGAAGTCTAACCGTGGAAGTGCGTGGTCACCCGCTACAATAAAAAAAGGGACTGCAGCTATATTTTACAGGTGGATCAACTGGGTACCTTACGTGCACAATGGCAACCTCTGCCGGCTGAGCGCACCCTGCGAAGCCACATTCAAGGGATAAGTTCAAACCTGGAGTCCTGGGCGAGGTTTTCGACCACAAGAAGGTTAAAATTGCTATTGGTAAAAAATGCACAAGAAAAGAAATTAGTGCTGATGCTTGACGAAATGCAGCTTCACGATAAAGTTGAGTATGACCCCAGCACACAGAGTTCCTGCGGCTTCACAACGTTGGGAGGAAGCGAACCTACATCTGCTGAGGGATCTGCTCAGGCATCCGCTCAGGCATCCGCTCACGGCTCTGCTCAGGAATCTGCTCAGGCATCTGCTCAGGGATCTGCTCAGGGATCTGCTCAGGGATATGCTCAGGGATCTGCTCAGGGATCTGCTCAGGGATCTGCTCAGGCATCTACCCAGGGACCTGCCCAGGGACCTGCTCAGGCATCTGCTCAGAAACCTGCTCCTACATTAGCAACCCACTGCTTGGTCTTTATGATTGAAGGAGTGTCTACACGATGGAAACAAGTAGTAGCCTACCACTTTACAGGACCTTCATTTGGTGGTCCTGATTGCGCAGGTGTCGTCAGGAATATCATTCGACGATGCACAGCCATTGGATCTGACATTGTTGCTGTGACAAGTGACAGAATCGGGCAACTGGGCTATGTGGAATGAATTCGGCATCATTGCTGGCAGATACTGCAAGGTTTCCTGCAGCTCGCCCCATCCAGATGATCCGTCGAAAAGGATGTTTTTTCTTGCCGATGTTCGGCACATCATCAAAAATCTGAAGAACCACCTGTGTTGATCCCAGCAGGTAATCCTTCCTCAAGATACTGTTGATAAGTTCAACTTGCCATCACAGGTTGTCCATCTGTGGTCTGTGAAGGAACTTCTAGCGCACAACAAGAAAAATGTTTGCAAACTGGATTTTCATCTTACATCATGCAACAGACCTCTGCACTTAAAAAAGGGCGTTGGCAACTGACAACAGCTTAGCAGATAGATTACGAAGGCATGCCATAGGCGCATTCAAGCCGCGACGTTGAGCCGTCGGCGTTTGCGAAGGGATCGCGCTGCAGCGCGCAATTGCAGAGCCATCTAGATAAGGAGAAGGCCCTTTCACTCCTCCGGCCAAGCCCTCCCCCGGTCCAAATGCCCACAGAGCACCCACAGAGAATTTGTGTGGGGTCCTACATAGCTCTATGGGACACCTGTGGGTCTCTGTAGGACTCCCAAAATCCTTGTGGGGATGGGGCTGTGGGTCTATGGGACATGTGGGAAACTCTGTGGGTTGCTTTCTGTAACCCACACAGCCTGTGGGGATAGGGCTGTGGGTCTACGAGACATGTGGGGATAGGGCTGTGGGTCTACGAGACATGTGGGAGGCTGTGCGGGTTACTTTTTGTAACCGACACATCCTGCGGGTATAGTACTACTTTCTATGGGACATTGTGTCGATGGCTTTAGGTAATTCACGCCATGTGATCAGGACCATGGGCTTTATGAGACAAGCGGGACACTGTGTGGGAGACTGTAGGTATCCTACACATACTCAGTGAGCACTCTAAGAAGTCTGTGGGAAACCTTCAGGGACCCTATGTACTAGTCATGTTGCTGAAAATGTGAAAAAGTACTCAGCCCTAGGCTGCTTGCATTTTAGTATGCGACAGTAAGCTAAAACAGCTGCTTTCTTACGTTAACTCATGCCCACCAGCACATATGCTTTTGAGAAGAAACTATATATACATTACAGAATCTTTCGCTCATGCGTCACAGCTCATTCTGACTGTTTTTCTTTAGTCAACATTACTCTGAAGTTGCCAGTCTTGTGTTCTGGATTGTTCTGGCCTTATCAGACATATGTTCTGCGTTAATATGAGTACTCACAGGTTGTCATTAGTAACAACAGGTATAAATAGGCAGTTCTGAGGAAAACATGCACAATGAGGACTTGACTGGACTCTGTATGTTTATTTTATATGCAGATCCAATGGCCATAGAATGAGACAAGAAAAACAAGTACAATAACAGCTCTACATGACAAAACAATCATTCCACGGCAGGATGGCAACTGAATCTAACATAAAGGCAGTTTCTCAAACCACAGAATATGACGTTCGACTGCAAAGCGAATAGAAGGACAAATAGTTTTCTTTGAATGAGATGCATATATCTATATTACACATATTATCAGATACCATATTTCAAATTTGCACTGTAATGACTAAGTGTCAGTGAAGCCCATGTGTTCACAATATTCATAAAATACTACAAGAATTCACGTTTCAGAGAAGTGTTGCATAAAGTTGAGTGAGGGGGGTATAAGAGAACATTGAAAGCATGCACACAAGTATGCATCAAAGTATGGCATTCAAATGGGGAATGGGTGTCCAAGTGTGTTGCCTCACTGCAGCTTGGAGAATGAGAAGGGAAAGCATGCATTGCAGAAGCCAGGGATTCTGGGCTCAAAATCCTCTCCCAATATTAAAAGCATAAATAGATTATACAGCAGAATTTTTTCTCAAAATGAGCTAAGTCCACAAACCGTAACTAAGCCAATTTTTGCTAAAATTTGGAAAACGTGTGGGTGTGCATCATTCCCAAAAATTGCAGCAAGCTGAAATCAGTCATAATATGCAAGGAAAACCATGGTGCAGGTGGCTGCATTATAGGACTAGTTAAAAGCTAATTTTATAAACAAACATTCTCACCTTATCTCAGTTTCGCTTCACATAAGTTTGGCCCTTAGAAAAAAAAAAAAAAAACTCCTCAAATATGCATGGAACAGGATGTCTACCAACCTGGAAAACCTGGAATTTTCAGGGAATTTCAAATCATCTGGAAAAGTCTGGGAGTTACCAGGAAAACCGTCTGAAAGGTGGTTAAATAAGGGAAAATGACCATTGAAAGTGGCACGGCCGTGCAGAATGAAGTGCAACGGTTGCACATCGGCACACCTATATGCTAAATAATGTTGCTGAAATGCCATCCTTCGACCCACAAACTGTCAGGGAAAAACCTGAAACAGTCAGGGAATTTAAATTCAGTAATTTGATAAACATCCTGATGGAAGCGCAACGGCATTAGGAGGAATTGGTGACCAAGTGTGTTAACGCGCCACAGCACTGGACATGTGGAGGGAAAGCTTGCACTGGAGAAGCAAGGGATTCTGGGCTACATCCACCTACCATTGAAAGTATAAATATAAATGGAAGCTCAATGGCATTTAAAGAGAAGGATCTGTGGTCAAGTGTGTTAATGCATCAAAGCTCGGAGGACCTGGGGCAAACGTTAACAGTACACAAATTCCCCAAGATGCAACCGAAACACTAAAACTGGGAATTGCTAGAGAATTTACGACATCTTGAAAAGTCAGAATAATCGGGAAAACCACCAAGCAGCTAGCTGAAGTCGGGAAAAACAGCCAGTTTAAGTGGCATGGTGGCATGCAACGAAGCACCACGGTGCATCGGCATACCCGCACTGAACATAATGTAAAATACCAAGCAAGTGCCCACTCAAACTTTGGAGATAATTGCAAAAAAAGCGGATGGGCCCCTCTCCGCTCATCAGTTTTACATATAAATGTACTCTCCGTATTTTCTCAGATCCTACAAATTTGGGAATGGGCGCTTAGTGTGGTGTGGGCGGATGCACGGTATTCTACCGTAGTCAGCGAAAACTTGGAAAAGTCAGAGAATTTGAAAGAAGCAATTCAGAAGGCACCCTGAACAAGCAGACAAATTAAAAATAAAACTGGTAACCTATTAAGACTGCAGCCCAGCCTGCATCAGTTAATTTCCAGAAGATTGGGAACCTTACAAACAAACGAAGAGTTCTCGACATCCACTCGCACTGCCTTCCTCAAAAGTGCTGAAACAGCGACCATTTCGAGGGAAGAAAACTCCCCAACTGCAATATGGGGAGCACCACAAAATGCTGCATCCTCAACTTCGAGTACCTCCACAATCAAACCGACTTCCTGTGCACTGTTAAGCCTGTAAGAAAAAATCGAACGAATAATGCCGAACTTTTCGCCTTGAAGAACTACAACAGTGTCATCGCTTCTTTGAGGACGTGAGTATTGAGCTGAATGGTACAAAACTCCTCCAGCGATGAATCTTAAGAAGACTGAAAGACATGAAGGAACTGTACCAAGGGCAGTGATAATGCATCGTTTTTCGGCATTACTGAACTTGGACGGCTGTGCTTGGCCCAAAAGAGTTACGCCAGAGACTGTGTCCCCCGAGTGGCACCTTTTCTCATCCTTGAAAAATGCAAGGGATCTCTTCATTACATCCGTTCCTTTAGTTAAGACATAAAAATTTACAGACTGTTTAAGTATAGCTTTGTGTAACACCTGCATAGCTACTCCACGGTTGCCTTTGATAGATTTAACCAAAACGCCATTGTACGACTCAAAGCAGAAGGCCGAATGGGTCCACAAAGGCCCCCAACGAAAAACATCCTTTGCCAAGTGCTGGAGTAAGTGGACGTTGAAAACCATGTTGATGTCCCCATATAGCATATTGTATTTGATCACAAATTCCGTTAACAAAATTTGGGCCATGTTGATGTCGTCCCCTGTAAGTGTGTCCTGAATTAGGCAAAAAATGGAGTGTACAAGAAGAGCGAGGTGCCCAAGGAAGGGTTCTGGCAAAATGCCATAGAGGACCGGCAACGAATAATACAGAAGCCACGACCGGTACTCTTGTGCCTTCCAAAGCTTTCGTTCACTGACCCCCCGGGGAAACCTGCCGAGCTTAGAAGGAGGCTTGATGGCCTTCATTCTGCGATCTACTAGCCTCACGGTTGCCGGATCTCCAAGATAAAACCCCCCTCCGGTGTTGCTGTCGAACCACAAGCTCAAAAGTGTACGAGACACGCCGAGGAGGACGGCATGCATGTAGTCTGGAACAAAGGATTCAATAACGTTAAAAAATGGCAAGTTGAGCAATGCAGACGGACCCTTAAACCCTCTGCAAATAACACCATGTGATGCAGCTTCACGCATGTCACGGATTGCACTTTTCGATTGTCTGTCATCAGCTACCTCTGCAGAGACCGTATAGCGAATTGACCTGTTAACGAGAGATCCAGGGTGCAGGCACCAACCGCAACCAAAATAAGAATTGAATTGCATCATATTTTGTAACAAAGGACGGGCCACCGAATCCACACTGCAGCATACTGCGAAAGCCTTACTTAGCACCTCAGTGCCGTTGCGCTTCCATACAAACCCCTGATCACACAGAACCTTACACTGTTGCACAAAGCTTTTCATGTACAGCTCCATTGGAGGGTGATTCTTTCCGAACCACACACTAGAAAGGATGACATTCCTAAACCTCTCAAAGACCGGGAGTTCATTTATAATAAGTTGAAGTGGCCAGATAGAGCAATTTTTACTTTTAAAGACTGGGCACCCATCTGTGTTAAAGGTAAAAGAAATGTTATTGGGATTTCCGAGAACTGAGAATTTTTTACATAAGTCCTTGTACATATGTCCATCACATATGTCAGAAAATGTGTTGCTTGGTCGATTAAACCTTGTAGTTAAGAAGCTGTGATCAGAAAAACTCTCCAGAACACTTTTCAGCTGAGACGCTAATGAGGCTGTCAAAAAAAAAACCAGATCCATCAGATTTCCTAACGTCAAACAACTTTTTACAAATCCGGCACTTCTGTATGTCCTTCTGAACAGTGGAGGTCAATTCAACAGAACAAGATAAACAATAATAAACGAGATCGAAATTCTTACAGAAGTTTAGAGACTTCTCAAACATATAGAGGGAGCTAGGCACAACCGGCCTTCCAAACAAGGTGTTTACCAGAAACAAGGCGTCCTTCAACCCAGTCATTGAAAGCCCGCTGCGGATTACAAACAAAATAATCAAAATGAGGGCTTCCGCTTTAGTCACCCCCCCACTACAAACACGTTCATCATTGGATGGCACACTTCCTTCCATTCCACAGACAGGCTCCTCATCGGAGGCGTCATGGAATGTGTCGTCTTCACTTGACTCTTCTGAATCGAAGTCGTCTTCTGAAGATTCAGACAAGGAGGAATCCTGTGCAACAAAAATGACATGAATTTATAAAGCCAAATATAGCACAATTTCACAAAATCAACAAACAGTCCTTGCTTTAGAGGACACTGCTATACCAGAAATGTGAAATCAAACAGAGCAATAGACGATTAGCAAAATTCCCAAGCACCGAGGAGAGTGCAGTGAATGTAGCCACACGCACCCCAGAAATCTTTGCAGGTGCCTTTTAAGAAGGGAGAGGCATGTTCAATAGTTCAGTTTGCTGGTTTCTCTAAAAAAAAATCTGGAAATGAAGATGCATTTTCAGCCACTTTCTTTTGAAAATGCTCCAACTTTTTACTAATTAATACCTCATTACCTAATTAGGTCAGAAACACTACTACAGCAAGTTTAACTGCTTTCTGTTTATACACGCACTGTTTTTCTTGGTTTCAAATTCAACATAAACCAGCCATAAATAAGAAATGTTACAAAAAGCCTTTTTGTTTGGGTTTTAACTTTTTAACTACACTCACCGTTGTGTTGTCCACCGGGTCATCTGGCTGGGTGCTGGAGTACTCAGTTTCCTGAGACTGAAAACAAAAACTTCCAATGTAAGCAGGGTGCACATATAACCTCCATGTACATCATATAAATCTCCAATGAAGACTTTCTTCGATAACAACATAAATTGAGAGCACGAAACTTTCCAGAATGAATTTACGGCTGACAAAGATATCCGAATTTCAGTATTAATGCATGTCTGCCCATGTGTTTGACACCGTGTCTAACATATCAGGGAATATATTGTGTGCCAATAACTGAGCAAGTGAAAATATCAAAGGGGCACTAAGAGGTTATTGAGAGTGTCTATCCATAGTGATAACTCATTCTATTTAATCTAAGCATCCTAAAAATCTAAAGATCACAACCATGCCGAGCCTATTTTCCTATTAAGAATGCGATCAGTTTGCGAAATGCCCCTTTTTTTTAATTTTTGCTGAACACAAAGGGGTGGTGCCAGTGCATTTGAACAAAGCTGAATGACAAAGGTGCTAGTCAGCCAATCATGAGTGATGGTTCCCTCGCAGATTGACCCAAACAGGAAGTCAACACGCAGGCATATTAGAGCGTTAATGTTCCACAGACCATAAGAAATTCCAGACGGAACCCACTGGCACGAGAAAGAAAATGTCTTCCACAAGTGTTGCAAGTGAATTTTTCGGGAAGCAGACGAGCAGACACATCGCTCCCGCACAAAAAGGCAAGGGGAAACTTAGTTTGCAGCAGTGTCTAAATAGCGAACACATGTTAACTTGCACCCCCCTACTACATAATACAACAAAAACATGCATCTTAAAAAAAAGTCTTCAGTGCCCTTTTAATCACTTCATGAGTTAATTATAAAAGGTTGCTTTTAGCCTTCAAAAATATTACAAAGCAATATGGTTACCATTTTAGTGATATGAGAAGGCTATTGTGGACTGCTTGTGCGTAGATTTAGTAGGATATGATGTGATGCGTAGATTTTCTGTGTGATGCATAGATTCAGTAGGAGTGATTTGGCGTGCGTTTCCACAAACACCCTGTATAACCACCACCATGAATGCTGCGGGGACGCATGGAATCACTAGAGCATAGTTATGCAGGTGGCCACATTTGCCCTCGCTCTAAATGCGCCAAGAGTTGATGACCAAGATGCCGAGCATCAACAAAATGTGGATGCAAGGGGAACCAATTCCTGTTATGTGATGCCAAAGCCACTTTTGCTGCCTATATTTGCAGGGTCAGTAGGGTCCGACTCATCTGGGGCTCTCAGTATTAACAAGATACCACTTTTATCATCAGTGCCCAAAGGTGCACTTTTAAATGAGCCAATTCTGAAAAATACGTACTAGCAGTGGGGCTTGGTTAGAGGTCCCAGGTTCCTGGGAAGCAGATGAGGGTTCCTGGAATAAAAAAAAGTGATTGCTTCACTAAGGGAATCTATTCCATGAAATAGCAAGCACCTTGGTACACACAATATTTGAGGTATCTTGAAAAACTCAAGTGCAATTGAATCCTTCCCACAGTATGGGTTGCCGGGCTTTGCCTGTGCATGCTCTTTGTTCCGGAGGTCTCCAGTTGACGCCGGACTGCCGACTAGAAAAGCATGGCTTTAATATACAGAGCACTCCACTGCGGTCGTCAAATGTGATTGGGAGTGGGATCATGCTCAGTGCCACAAGCCATTCTTCCTTGCAGTGTCTTTTACCTTGAATCTTCTACTTTCGATTGTTGCAATAAGTGCGCCAGGCACGTAGCAGGGGGGAAAGGCGGGGGAGGCAGGCTCCCCCCCCCCATCTATAGCAAAATTTTCAGTTTTGCTGGGACCTCCTCTCTCCCATCTTTGGCGGTTTACCATGAGCGGGATCCCGCCCTCAAAATAAAATCCTGCCTGCGTGCCTGAAGAGCGCACTTGTCTTGCTAGCAGTGGCGTAACGAGGGTCAGCGGCACCTGCGGCGGTAGTACGCCGCAACACCCTCCGCTCTCGCGTGGCCCGCTGCGACAGCCCCCCCGAGCGCTGCACCCAGGGCGGCCGACACCCCCCGTCCCCCCTTGTGACACCACTGCTTGCTAGAGCTGTTTAATGATCTACTTTTCAATAAAAATCAATGTTAAGTTTTCTCCTCAAATATTTGTTCTCATTTCTATTTTTTTTTTTCTTGCATGAAAACAAAAATTGTTACAAATTATTCTTTTTTTGTTTTGGAGTCTAACCAGAACGGAACATTTTTGTATGAAATGAAACTGAAACCAAACAACAAAAATCTTTTTGTTCCAACACCCTGCCTGTCCATATCACAAGAGTGACCAGACTACAACGAACTTCCAAGACCCTAATCAACAGCAGCCCCCAAGCGCGACAACGGTAGAAGGGGGCGAGCACAACAAAGAACCTTGCTGCATCTATTATCGACCTCACCTAATCAGCTTAGCTTAAGAAAAGCGTGACTGGTGTAGCGCTCAACTGTAAAAGAAGTTGTACGCTTTTGCTATTCAGCAAGTCTGTGTGGTGATCCAAAGTGCAATGCCACTCGCCTCCTCACTCGGCTGAAGTGTTTTAAGCATAAAATATATCTTCATATTTCATGTGACCTTGGCTGCTGCGTGAAAAGCAAGGGGACATCAACACATCAAGAAAATGTACTCGTTGCTCTTGATCGAAAGATCTGCATTATCACAAAATGCGCAAAACAGTTGGCAGTGCAGGTGTGCTTGACATGCCTACCAGCATTGGGTAGCTTGCATGAGGTGCTAGCACTGGTGCCACAGGACGCATGTCAGGTAAAATGCATACTAATCTCCAATGTGAGTTTGCAGCCTCATCAGAGCTGCCAAGGGTTTGGCAAGCTAGGCTACTATATGAGGGGAGTATGCTGGCAGCCGAGACAACTGCTTCCTGCTCTCAGCGTGAAACGCCACTCCACTTTTAGAAAATGGTGCTCGGTTGAGGGCGTTTCAGACGCTGGGTCAAGGCGTGCATCTGTTTAGCCATAGTGAGGGTGACCGTAGCAGACGGACTTTACTATGCAGAAGGATCATATTTATTTATTTATTTATTTATTATACCCTCAGGGCCGAAGCATTTATTATACCCTCAGGGCCGAGGCAGTGTTGTGACGTCAAGTAGCAAACACTTTCACGGTGCATTTATTTCAATAGATGCAATGTGAACAGAAAGTGGCAAAAAAATGTTCGAGGACATCTAAGCACTTATGAGTTGCAAAAGCATGAATGTCATTCTTTCGCTCCCTTAGTTTGTCTGCGGTGTAGTAGCGTGGGCAGTCACGTTTCAGTACTGCCAAAGTAGCGGCCAACGGTCGAGCGCATGCTCTTGTGAGCCACGCTGAAATTGACTGTACAACCTCCTCCGAGTTCGCCCGAAAGGGCTCTGTGGCCAGGCAGCCAGGCCCGCACCGCTGCACCTCGCCGGGCCGCTGCAAGCACTGCGCCGCCATACAGAGGGCTTCTCTGGTGGTGGTTTTTGCAACCACGCCGCACGAGAGCCAATGGGTGCCTCGTCCCTTGATGATGTGCACCAGCCAATAAGAGAGTAATCCATCAGAGGTTGGCTTCATTTCGCTCCTTTTATAAAGGTGAATTTATCTGCCATTTTGCGTGGCTTTTTGCACGGGTTCAAAGCTGGGATGCTTCAGGTTGTGGTTTCGCTTCGCTCCATTGGGACAGGGGAATTTAGGAGCTGTTTGGCGCAGCTGACGACGTCGGCTCGCTCCATCGGACAGTTAATGCTTTTGCAATAATAAAGATTCAAGGCTGAGGTCTGGTTTTCTCGAGTGCCTAATATCTTGACAAGTCTTACATTAAAAGAACATTTTTTTTTATCAGACCGGCTTGTTTTTTGTTTTGTTTTTTGTGAGAAGATGGGGCGAAAGTATGAATGTACCAAAGGTTTACTTTTGAATTAACCAACCGAAAAAATACATACCAGCAGTGGTGCTTGGTTAGGGGTCCCAGGTACCTGGGAGAGAGGTGAGCTGTCCTGGAATAAAATCGTAACAGCACCTCATTAACCAGAGCGCTGGCTAGGCCGATTTTCGGCCAATTTCGTCATAATCTTTTTTGGGCACGAGCATTTGAACCTCTTGGATAATGTCTACTTTCTTTTGGCCATTTGTATGACTATCAGAGATAGAAGTACTTTGCGATAAAGAGTAACTGCCACATTCATTTGGACAAAGTCTGAAAATTGGTTTATGTCCTCATTGAACCATGCAAACCAAACTTGCACCGCAGGTGTCCAGGGATCCGTGTCATGGCGACCAGAAGTCGCTTAATAAAAACTTGCACAGCTATACACTCCGTGCGACGCGACTGGCGCGCCGCCGCGCGGCCGGTACCGAAGATTGGCAGTGAGAACCCCAGAGAAAACGAAACCGAAACCACGCCGTGTACGTTGGTACGCATTGAAGTCGGAGCGGTGCGGTTGCGCTGGGTTCACAGCGTGAAGTGCAGCCTGTGCTGCGTCATTAAGTGCTTCAATAGTTATGCGTCGTATCTCGTGGAGACAAAGCTTCACAGTTTTTCACCTCGCCGATGTTTTGTGGGACAGCGACAACGATGGACCCGTGCCGTACGACGCGAGAAATTTGGTCTCCCGATCATGTCTGCCGCTGTGTCGGCACGGCTGACATATTCTACACTGCCGCTTTGCGCTCTGCGTTTGTTTTCGTACCAGTGACGCCTACGTGTGTGAGCGCCGACGGGACGAACTGAAATGCCATCCCACACTCGCGGGTATGCAGTGCCAATTTCGTTGGAGGAATGCCCTCCAAAGAAGTTTCGTCCCCATCGTACGTGTCGATGATATTTCCGGACAAGTATGGCACGCAATCTGTACTTCATGAAGAAAGATTCGAACGGTAAAAAAAAAAAAGGACAAATATAAATCTAAAGAAAACAACAATGAAACTCGGAATCACTGGAGAATCGGCGTTTGAGTATGGAAGTTTATGTGGTGTGCTTTCTTTCTTGATCAGCCTCCTTTTGGATGTGGAAACGCTGACACCCCGAGTTTTGTAGACAATATTTTTTTTTCTCGGCTTAGAGCCACCTATCGCAAAGTGGTTCGAACTGGAAGTACCGTCCACTGGTCCCTTCCTACCTGTAAAGTGTGCACCTCCCACGATGAGTGGTATTATCTGACAGCCTTTCACGGTCAAAGCCATGGTTCCGATTTAGTTACGCCGCCCAAGCTAAATTTCCAGCTGGTTTCGCTACGCCAACTATTTTTGTTATGAGTGTTGTGCCAAGTGACGGCCATGTCAAAGTACCTGTGCGCCGAAAATCAGCACCTCGCACAACAGGTTATTACACAACAGCTGACCGCAAAAGCCCTTGGCGGCCAAACCGTGTGTTGGCCGACAACTTTGTTTTCTCGGGTTTGGAACCACCTTTCGTAAAGTTGTTTCAATTGGACGTACAGTCCACTAGTCCCTTCCTACATCTAAAGTCTCCACCTCCCCCGACCAGTGGTATTCTCTTGACAGCCTTTTCATGGTCAAAACCGGTTTCCATTGAGTTACGCCGCCAAAACCAAATTTTCACCTGGTTTCTCTATGCCACCTTTCTTTGGCATAATAAGTGCTGTGTCATGTTACTGTCAAGTCCAAGCACCTGTGTGCCCAAATCTTCACTTTGCAAAGCCTGGTTATAACACAACATTTTGGGTCCAATGTTGGATATCCCGTAAAGCTTTATTTCTTTATTCGTTAGAAACCTAACTTTCACACCTGCTGTCTTAATGAAACTTGGCACACTTCGTGCGCAAACTTAGTGAACATCTCACTCGCCTCCAATATCATCGTTCCAGCAGTCCTACGTTTACAGCGACGAGCGAAACAAATTTCCCACTCAGAGCAATTATGGTGGCGGCCGTCTTGCTTTTCGAAACATTGCTCCAACTCCTTTTTTGGCCGCAACTAGCGAAATTACCGCTAATATCGACTCAAACTCAATATATAAGAAGTGGAGAACAGCTAAATTTCCTTTTTAGGTCTGCCCCAGCACTCGTGCAACGTCACCCACAACGTATCGGCTCAAAAAGCAAAAGTTTCGTCCGTGCGCGTTTCCGCCGCCACTGCTTGGCATGCGAAAAGGCGCCGCGGGCTGCTGAACGCGCCTCGCGATCGAACGCCAGCTCCTCCGCTAGCGGCGCTGCGCGCGTTTTTCAAAGCGCCCCCTATAGTTCCCGCACGGAGTGTATACACGCTTGCAGGCGTGGCCTTTGGGCACCGCTAAAACCAATGAATAAGCTTCATTTCAGAGTAGCGAAACTAAGGTATGGTGACTCGGCAGTTACTAGTGAAGCAGAGTAGCGGCAGCCATTTTGTTACCTAAGCTTTAGAGGCGTTAGAGTAGCTGCACTAAGTATGGTGGCTAGAGAGATGCTAGTGAAGCAGAGTAGTGGCGAGCATTTGGTTGCCTGGCGGTAAACAGAAAAGAGCATCGATGCATAAAAGCGTACTCCCTTTAGTAACAGTAGGCGCCGCCACCTCGCTTGTTGGGGTGTGCATGGCATGTCCCGAAGCGCACCCCAGCTAGTAAGACGGTGGCACCAACAGGCCATGCTTGTAAGTGTGTACACCAAAGTAGTTTTAGTAATGTTGGCTGGTGCATACACTCGAAGAAAACCAGGCATGCTAATTTCATAAGTGAGAAAATAATATTGAAAGCATGGCCGGGACACTCAAAATCAGGCAATTTAGTATAAAAATGTTCTTGGCTAAGGAACCGCACTGGAATGCTTGACAGGAGCACCCTTGTAGGGGGCTTTAAAGGGACTGTCCAACTATTTTCTCACTTTCGCCATATACTGTATAGAAAGAATCCTTGAGACTCATAATAAGCGAAAAGAGTGTTAGTGCTTCTATCTGCATACTAGCAGAAATTGAAAAAAAATTAAGAAAAAATATTACTTTTCACCCCCTCAACTCGCATGCCCGATCAAGCGGCCACCCGATCTCGTGACACGCTTTTATGCCCCCCTGTTCGTCACAGCCATGCGCTAGGTTTGGCAATGTAAAGGACACGTGCTCTGCCAGGACATTGTTAGATTTTGGTTATTTCCCTCATCGCAATGATTGGACATAAGCTCTAACCCATATCTCTACACAGACTATCGTTGTTCCAGAGCCTGAGCAGTGTAATGACGCACTGCTCATGCCCAACCCACAAGATGCATTCGGCTGGGGGCCCTTGGGGCTGACGCCATGGCTCCACCACACCCCATTTACAGGGCAGTGGAAGCTACATGCACATGATCGTAGCTTTGAAGCGGGCTTTTCTGGAGCGAGTGCTTGCTTTAGGGGGAAACATTTCTAAGCAAGGAGTGTGGGCTAGCTCGAGCTTATGGCCTTCGCTGTGCTGACACCTGAAGGGTGAACAAGATACCCTGTGACTACGCAACCCTATGGCCCTGGACCGCGTAACCAAGTTTCGCGAAGGCAAGAAGAAAATATATGTTTTACTCTTGAGCTTATACGGCAACAACGAAACTTCTGGCTCGGTGCATTACATTGGACTATACTTGCAGAATGTATGGAAAAGCGAACTGAAAATGTTGCATATCCCCCTTAACGCTCGGCACCCCCTACTTCGTCTCACCCTAGCATGGGCTAACCGGAGAAGCCGTGCTAGCGCGAGACAGCCTGACCCCGACTGACGCTCGCGCCGCACGACTGCAGTGCAGCCGCCCAGGCGTCATTCAAAACGATTATCTCCCTCCTCAGGCACGTGCGGTCAACAATAGGTCATGCTAAGATGAGCCGAACAATAAACCTTTCCATACCAGCGTCTCAGGGAGCATTCATTGCCGTGTCTGTGCATTTCGCACGAGCATTCTCTGGCACGCCCCAGTGTTAAGCACGCGCTCGGTGGTCTGATCGAGCCCATGTGGACTGTGACATTTGTAAACAGCGGCATCGTCTGTAGACGATTCCAATGTTTACAAATGTCACAGTCCAGACGTGCTGACTAACAGTCCAGCCCGTGCGTGTTCGTCGCTTGGAAAAGCGAGCAGAGCACGCGCCATACGCACGAACGCTGCAAATGGCACCGACTTAAGCTCTTTATCGGAAAGATCGATAGACGCTGACGTAAAGCGTCTAACAATGTGCAAGGCAAGCGCGTGCAGCTCGTGTAACTATACTCGCTGCTAGCCCTTGGTAATTGGGAAATTTACCAAATCGTCTATTCATATCTTCGGCAAACGATTCTAACTTACGGGTTCATCGGTTTCATCCGCAGTTCCATCGTAGTTTTTCTTCATTTGCTTGCGCCAGGCAGTTGCTTTCGGTAGCACAAATTCATTTCCAGGCTCCAAGTACTGCTTCCGCTTCGTGCCAGACATGTTGACCCGATCAAAGCCTTTAGCTACTCAAATGAAACGAAGAGACACCAGCAATCATCCACAGACCCGGTGACAACAACTGGCACCATGTGCGTACGCCGGATCGGATCGGATTGGATTGGATAACATATGAGACAATTTCTTCTTGGCGGTAAAATTGGTAAAATGCAGGCATTCCAAGCCAGCAAAAGCAGCAAATATTATTTAAACAACCTAGAGCGATAATTTAATCAAAAAATTAAGTATCACAAAATATTTAGTCGACAAAATGGACATTCAGTATACGGGAAGGCATTTACTTCATCGTACGATGTTTTAGCGAACGAAAACGAAACCAGACCAAGTCGTCTGCTTCTTGCGCAGGAGTTGCATGGACATCAGATCGACGCTGAGCTCCGATTGGCTTTGACTGAAAGATTGTAGGCAGACCTCATTTCTAGGTACCTCGAGGTCTACCCACTATTATCTTTTAATCAGCCAACAAGAGCTCGGCGTTCTGACATCATCGCAACCACTGTACAAGTAGAAGACAAGCTTGCACTCCGCACTGGCGAATGGCTCTGTGCTAGTAGCCTGGCTTGCCGAACCCTTGGCGGTGAACCCTAGGCGTGGCACCCTCGAACTTCATATTGCATTTATTTACCACGAGGGATTGATATCAAAAGGTGGTCTGTCTTGATGACCGCTTAAGCGGACGAATGACCGCTTAAACGGTCATTCGCGGAAACGTCCATTCGCTCAAAGGATTTCTATTCGCTAAATAGTCGTTCGTTAAAACACCATTCGCTCATATAGTTATGTTATGCACCTCAGTACGCACGAGCTACGTGATCACAAGGGCATGCTAGAGTTGGAAATAGTACGTAACGCATGTTACAATCGAATGCGCCGATAAGTTTATTAAATAATCAATAAAACTATCTGATCAGGTTTCATCTGTTTACTTTCAAATAATTTCTAACGATTATTTCTTAAGTATTCCTGCATGAGCCTTAGCTCCTAGGTTCCGGAGAATGGCCATGGAGATTTCACGCCCTCCATCTCGACATCAAAGCTTCAGCATAATTAAGTATGATCAATCGACTGATTTCTTATCCAAATGAGCTTATTAACAGAAAACGTATTACTGTATGGTGTGCGTTGAGTAGATGGCCTGTATATTTTACTTTATCGGGCGCCATGGTCCCTGTGTGCTCTCCGGCATACGTACCAGGCGGCTCTGCTAGTACTTACATCTTCGCGCTGCGGTCCTACGGTACCCAAAGAGGAAAGACACCGACAGCGTGATAAGCGAACATGTTACTGTGACTTGTGGAGATGTCTACCGAATTCCGAGGATAGGATATATGTGTACAAAAGTGTTTGTCCAGAGCGATCCGATATTACAACCCTAGCTGAGCATGTCGCATTTGATATCTTATTTGTCAATGCAGAATGCTGGGCTAATTGGGATGTCAAGGGCATGGTAGCGCTTTAAGACGAGGACGAAGAAGGGACTAGAAAATTGGGTTGTGTGTATGTTTATACAGCTCGAGCTTGGTCTGCCTCAACGGACGCGACGGGTCTCCCAGCTGTAGATGAGCAATTTAGCCAGTGCAGTACAACCGCTAGCCTGGGGTCTTTAACGTGCACCACGCAGTAGTGATACACGACCGCACGCCGGTACAATGCTCATATCCAGATCGAAACGGCCGGAGGCGGGGATTCAAACCAGGATCCCTGGGTTCTGTAGCGCGAACTTTCGCTCCACGTGCTCCGAGCTGGTGTACGCTAGCCCACTCTGCCCACTCTGCCACAAGCGCTGGCTGCAACTATTCATTCAGTTGCAGTTAGCGCTCGTGCGTGTCTAGGTCTCTTCTTCGTCCTCGTCTAAAAGCGCTACCATGCGCCCTCCATATGTTGACAAGAAAGCACTTTCGAAATCATAGACAGCTACATAAAACATATAGCTACTTATTTTTGTAAAGCCGGAACCTAAAGCATGTATTTGTAGACATATAGGGAACAGTAATTGGCTCGGTGCCAATCAGTTCATTAAACAGCGTTTCATCGACAAATCGTTTCGTCGACACGAGCAAGCATTCGATTATTTGATGGGCACACCAGAGCATCATTTTCCGCTTCGCCCGATTGGTATATAGCCTCTGGGTTGCTTGCCGTACCTTGGCGGTTCCGAAGAGCCGTTCAATATAATCTCCTTGATTCAATCGAATTCTCCGGGGCTTCACTCTTGGCTTAGCTGCTCGGGCTCATATATAACCTAATAATGCCTTTTTTTTTTTTTTTTTTTAACGTGTTTAGGGCACGTTACATTTTGCGGCGCCTGGTACCAGCATAATATCCATATGCTAGTTGTAGGCGCTCGTTTAGGCGTTTAGGTGTTCTTCTGTTTCCTTGACACACGTGGTTACTGTTCGTTGTTGTTCCTCGTGCGGTGCCGGCGTGGCAGTGTCCGGGTATAGAACCCAGACCGGCGGATTTTTTGGGTCGCGCACCAGTCACCTAGCTGTGTTTGGAGATTTGTGTTTGTCCTTTGTCCCTCTTGTGTTCCTTCTCCAGGGATCATTTTCGTCATTCCTGTCCAGTTCGCTCACGAAAAGTGGACAAAATCGCATTTCCAGAATAGGCCCCTGGCTCAGGACCAAAACGACACAAGCCTTTTTTGTTGCGATGCGTAGTTTTCGCAATATTGAATTTGTCCACCTTTCGTGAAACACCCTGTAACCATCTCCGTAAGCCAGTTTTGGATTTTCTGAATATTTGTGCAATTCACAACATACGTTCAACGTAAAATTAAAAATGGTATTGTAATTAATAAAATTTTCACTGGCACTACACCGTGACTAGCATCAACGCTGCTACTGGCCGGTCTAGCGGTCTAGTCAGAAAACGCATTGGATTCGAAGTCAAATCTAAATCCAAGGACGCCATTTTGTTTTATGTCGTTTTTCTTTTATTCGCGTCGCTGTTGTCACCTTGTCTCTGCTGCCCGAAAATGCCGAACTTTATTCTTGTTCACTATGATGACGACATTTCCGAGGTAGTTCCGATCGGCTATGTAAAGAACAAGGAAGCAGAGAATGTCAGGAAGCACGGAAAATATAAAATCGCGTGGTGTGTAGACATCAGCTTGAAGAATCAAGAACCACCGGAAGGTGCGAAGTATTACAAGGGAGTAGTGCTGCAGTTGATTGGTGAGTTGCTCTGTTTTATTTCTTCATTCTTGCTATAGCATTGTGCCACAGTGCTTGTTGGTCCACGCCGATCTTTTGCGTGCACCTTCCTCACGCTAACTGGGCTGTTTTTGTCTAGGGTTGGATCTGTTGTAGCTAGGGTGTCTTCATGTGCGTTCCTAGTAGCCATTGTCGGCAGAAACGTGGAAGCGCTTTTTTTTTTCTCTCTCTCTCTTCTTGCCTCTGTTGCGGGAACGCTGAATTTCGCCGGTTAACAACGTACACAGTCGGCTCTCTCCGATCACTGCCACTGCCCACCTGAAAGTACGGGGGAAAGGAGAAGGAAAGGGAGAAAGGGGGGGGGGGGCGCGCGCGGCGGCGGGTGGGTGGTGGGGGGGGGGGGGGGGGGGGGGAGCTAGAAACTTCTTAATTTTTAATTGATATGCACGAAAGAAAAAAAAACGCATGCGGCATCGCGGATGCTCTTGTGTAATTGCGGTATTGTTGACGTTGTGTTGTGCTTTTGTCCTCATTTTTTTGCTACCTAGTATGGTTACCTGATTCCCCATCTATTTTAAACATGTTATAGACACACTCAAAGAAGCCCAGAGCATCAGGAGCACCAGGATTGCTGAAGTTTCTGCAGCTGGGGAGAAAGAAAGTGCCAAGACACTTGGAAAGGTATGTTCCTCGCTTTGGTAGGAACATGTGTTACATGTTTCTACCAAACAATCTCCAAGATTGTTTGGTAGGAAAATGTAACACATGCTCTGCCAGGCGCCAGACACCGAAACTATAAGTACAGCATTTTGCAATATGACAACCCACCTGGTGTGCGTGGCCGAGACAGTGGCTGGCGGGGAAGCTGCGCGGCTTTTATAAATTCCATGTTGCCCTGAGAAAAGGACAAGTCTGTTGGAGAGATCGGTGGCCGAGTGTGTCAAGGTCTATTCACACGAGGCTTCTTGTTGGCGAATTCTGTGTCGCAAAACTAGATTTCGGGCAACAAATTCTCTGTCTGAACGCAACCGAAAAAGTGGCGCGGCTCCGAAAAAAGTGGCGCGTGTTCCTCGCTTCTAGAGCAATTTTTCGCTGAAACCTCACCGACGCCTGTCAATCACCCGAAAGAGAAACGTGGACGCTGCCAATGGCCGCCCGACTTCGCTATTACGTCTGACCTTCGAGCAGGAGCGAGCTTTTGGAGGAGTTTGATTTTTGGCCGGTTCCGTATCAGAGCCGAAGCCAAAAGAAAACAAACAAACATGGTGAGCGACAAGTGGAGAAGCGGTGCGTTCGGGCGACGAGTCTTGGTCTTACTCGGTTGCAGGTGTGTGAACGGCGCCTACAGTACGGGTTGGTGGCGCGGTGCAGAATCAATAACAGTCGCGACAAGTGCAAGTACCGCATATAAACATGATGACTGGGGATAACATTCTTTATTAGCGGTGCGAAAATGTCAGAAATGTTTGGAGATCTTCTGCCTGTTCTGTGACGTTCGCAGTTTTTCTCGGGTTTGGCAGGACTAGTAAACCCAGTGAGCCGAATCTGACGAAGTTTATTGAGTGGTATTAATAAAACAGACTGTTTCTTCATACTGTGGGTGCTTCATATCATTTTGATGCGAAACGCTTGGTGATACCGGTGCAGATGACAAGGATTGGCGAAATTCTCGTGAGTCAATACGTCGCAGGTTTCGCGCGTCAAACTCCACGTGTCAACAAGCCGATTTCGCGAAATCTTGGTTACGCTAAACTGTGGCACGTTGAAAAGATGCATCGTCTGAATAAGCCTTTAGCACACAAAAGCTCGGAGCACATGGAGCAAAACCTTGCATGGCAGAACCCAGGTATGGTAATTGTCAGTACTGCATAGTGCGCACCATGCAGACTCTGGGGCAGCATTTGTACCGCACTGGCTAAATTTGTCAACTGCAGCGTAAACCAGCGTCGCCTTACACTGGGAGGCTGGGCTTACGCTGTCTAAACGCTAGTGTCCAATTTGCTTTGCTTTTGACAAGTCGCTTGGCTGAGCCGGCATGCACGGCTTTTAATTTTGGTTTGGTGGAGGAGTGCTCGTTACTCACATCATGCCTGTGAATATTGTGAAGAAGTCTCAAAACATGCCCGGTCATCTCATGTTTTTTATTATTTTCTGGTGCCCCGTTATGTAGGTCCCTAGAGTGGCTAATATGGTGCTAACCCTATTTGTATATGATTCATAGTTTTGACATTAAAGGGGCTTTGCAAAGACTTTTTTAGTGGTTTTTGGTTTGTACCGAACCTGAGCACACTCAATCTAGTAACTTGATGAAAGTTTTCTTTTCACGAATTTCGCTTTATTTAAAAAGTTATAGGCAAAGTAAAATTACGAAAACAAGCAAAAAATAACCTCCTTCAAGGCATGCCTGGTTGCTTGAGTGGCCGCAAACTAGAGGTAAGCTCAGCGAGCGCTCACGGCTGCCGCACTGCGTGTCGACAACTCGAGAGGGTGCCACTAAAGCATATTTTGAATAGGCTGTATGAAGTGGGCGGCCAGGGCGGTTTGCATTGCATTTGTTGCGCGATTAAAGACTAATTCGGCATGACACTTCATTGGCCACAAACGACAGCAAACACGGGGTAAAGATCAGTTCAGAACGGAAGGCACTTCGCGCTGCCATACGGCCAAACCACAATCCAAACCTGCTCGCTGACAGCCTATGGAACGCTCGGAACCGGTCGGATCCTCCAGCCCGTATATGACCGCAGCTCCGCCGCAAACATCCGGGACCTTTCTTTGCTCGCCGCTCGTCGGTGCCTCATCCCACTACCCCTTTCTAGTATGCGCCGCCTTCTCCACCACTTGGTGGCGGGTATGTCGACGGGGCATTTCTTGTTTCCGTACTTTATAAACTGCATTTGTTTCTTTTCTGATCTAAAATACTGAACAAAAACCACTTTCATACATAATTGAAGCGCTTTGCGCCACTTATATTTTGTATTTCGACCGAAAAGAAGCTTTTAGGAGCTCTGATTAGTAGTAAGCCTGGAACCAAAGACTAAACATATCGCGCGCTTTAAGCACCGCGGGTGGCCCCCGTAGGTGGAGGAGGTTTCCGCGTCATCCGGTTAAAGTATTGTGCACTGATATTTAGTTACTCTCTTCGTGCCCGCTGGCTTGCCCGAGCCACAAGAGATGTGCAAACCGCAAAAAAGGTAGACACTAAATATAATTGCAGGCCCCTTCAAGCAACTGTTGCTTGTATGTGAGACAGGGTGTATATGAACAGTTGGCTGCAAAATGTTTTCGGGACATGAGAGTGCCAGCTGGAACGCATCGCTGCGCCGCCTCGTTGACCGCTGGCTGGTATCAACACCCACGCATTGCACATGTGCGGCTCATACTAGCAGGCATGCCCTCTTCCCTCGTCGGACAATGTCAGACGGAACCCAGGGGTCTAGCGACCGGGAAAACCGAGAAATGTCAGGGAAATTTTGGTTACCGGGAAAAATGAGGAAATTGTCAGGGATATTGTCAAAAAGCAAGCCCAGTCCGGGAAAATGAGCTGGAAACGCCATTGAGTGCCTTGAGCAAAGACTTGAGGACTTGGGGGCAGAAAAATAGGCAATAAATTCTGCTTAGAGCAGAGTGCAGACTCTGCTCACCCGATGTAGAGTGTGCTACCCGACGTAAAGGGAACAGCCGACAAATCCAGTCCAAGTCTTGGATTGCATGAGATTGAGGGCGCGACACTAGGCTAGATCCAGTTAGAGCTACTAGATTTAGCAACAAATGGGAAAGCCGCAGACCCCAATCCAATCCAATTCTTAAGCCGAAAGTATCTGAAAGTGTTCTGGCGGCCATGCTGCCTGCCTGGAGCTGAGCCGGTTGGTATGACATTATTCTGAAGGTTTCCAGCTGAACGTAGAAGTAAAACCAAGGAGTGGAGAAAACCAGCAGTGTGTCTCTTTTTCTCCACTCTTTGGTTTTACTTCTATGTTCAGCTGGAAAGCTTCAGAGCCATGCTGCCATTCGGTTATTGACGTGTGTGGCTGAGCATCGTCTTTTCATTGTGTTTCTGGAAGTGGCCTCTTCATTGGCGATGTCGGCAAGACAGTGCTCGTTTAATCTAGACTGGACGAACCCGAATATTTCGGAATATGCAAGTTGGATTAAGTCCGTGCAAAATGATCCCCACAGTGCTCAATGCTCAATGTCTTGTGTTGCAATGGCTTTATATATTTAATTGCCTCTACATCGGTCAGGGAATTCCACCTGAAAATGTCACGGAAAACTTGGAAAGGTCAGGGAATTTCAAAATATTAATTTGCTAGACACCCTGGAAGAGGACATGCCTGCTAGTACGAAGAGCCACGCATGCTCAATGTGCAGGTCTTGATACCAGGCAGCGGGCCACAAGGCGGCGCAGCGATGCATTTCGGCTGTCGCTTCCATGTCCTGAGAAATTTTGCAGTCAACTGTACTTGAACACCCTGTCTCACATAAGAGTAACAGTTGCTGAATGTAAAGGCTATGAATTGTATACAAATAAGGTTGGCACCATATTAGCCACACTCTAGGGAACTATTTAATGGGGCACAAAGCATTTATGGTAATTAATTTGTTTAATTGTTTTGCATGATTATCTTAATTATTAGTCATAAGCACAAAGTTCCAGTTATAAACTTGCTGGGCATAATCAAAAAACACTCGACTAGGCAGTTTTAGAAAGATTGGGATTGTGTGTGAAGCTTACCATGTTAGATGCAGGCACAGGGTTGGTGGAGCGAAAAAGCGGATGATAAAAAACGAAACTTTTGCGGGCGTGGCGCATTTTCATGACCCGGAAAACCGGTACACATGTATTTTTACTAATTGAAGTTACCAAAGATATCTTTGTTAATTAGGTACCTAATTGCACAAGCAACCTTTTAATAGTGGCCACTAGTTTGGGCAAGCTGAAGGCATTATTGAAAGTGCCCTAATGCCAGTTCCCTTGTTTTAATATGTTTGTTTGTCTTGGAAGGAACATTGAGTATATTACGCACAGATTTGCATGCGTGCCCTACTGATTCTTGCGATTGCTGGCTATCACTAACCATCCTGGGCGAACACTCTTGCCATGATGAAGCATAAAATTCATGCCACCATTCTAAAGAGCGAATGCACTTTTTAATGCACGAGGTCTTTCATATATAGGCCATCAGTATGAGTTTATGTTTGTTAGACAGTCTCATTCTGACATTTTCACCATATAATACTGGCAAGAAACATGTGATGCCTATGCTTGTTTCTATATTTCTTGACACCAAATTGATTGGTGTGGTCAAAGCAGCTTAACAAAATTATGTACTGTAAACAACTTATTTTTCGTGGGCTCAATATTTCGCGATTGAGGTCAAAGCTGAAGTTTTGGAATAATTCAGGAGCTCTAATTTTCGCGACGCGGTGGGATTTCAGTATAGATTCCAATGTGTTTACATTTTACCGGGATTGTTCGCGGGACCTATTTTTCGCGAATTGTAGGTGATTCGCGAAATTCACAAAAACTAGGTCTACGCGAAAATTAAGTTGTTTACAGTATTAGGTTTCGCAAAGAATAGCACATACATTAATTGTTATCAGTGTGCTCATCTGAAAATTAATATGGCATCTGTCCTTTCTCTTATTGCAGACTCAAAAGGCCAATGCAGCTCTTGGCCAGGTGACAAACTGGGACGAGATCCTGAAAGCCCACAACAAGGAAGTACGAAAAAATCCAGCTTTTGCGGGTGGAGACCTACCTGTGCCAGCTGGGGCCTCTGATGATGAGGTAAGAAATGCAGTAATTGCCTGTCCAAAGTGTTTCTCCAGGCACGGCAGCTAACTCACTGAAATACTCTTGTTAATTTTATGACTCTCAGAGCCCGGGGCATACTATTGCAGGGGGAAAGGGGGGGGGGGGGTGCCTGTACTATCACGATCAATATAAGGGCAAACACCGCTTTGCGTGGTCCGCGGTACTGTCAGTGCGCCCTGGCAATTGCTCTTTGAAGTAGAAGTGCACATTGCAATTGAGACATGTCGTCCCCAGTGGCAGCCACGCCACACTGCACTTCTGGTCGTCTGCTCGCGAAAAACGGTCAACGAAACCGTGAAACTGTTTACCAAGGACGAAGCAGATTTTTCACTAACAATGTGCGCCAGCAGAAATAACAAGTATAAATATTTTTAGGGTCATCTTTTTGATTAGGAATTTTGGTAGATTATTCCCATTACTCCAATAACGACAACCGATACTTCGCCGACGCCTTAAACCATGCATCATATTGCTATTGAAGATATCAAAACAATCAATTAAGACTGCTTATTATTTCCTCTGTGTGAGTTTCGCGAGAGCAAAGAACCACCAATGCACACAGGCAAGATGTTTATGTGGTGCGAGCATGGGTGATACGCTTCATCGTGAAAAACGGGGCAAAAAAAAAAAAAATGACAAGGACATTTTGTGTGTTTCTTCTACGTCATCGTCGTTTATTTCGCGCTGTTTGCCATGAAGCGTATCACCCAAGCTCGCACCGCACCAGGGTTGGGCGGTATCGCGATACAAATCTATCGCGATAGTATTTCAGGAACACATATCGTATCTGTATTTCTGTATCGCGATACATTTTTTTCACCAGTATCTGTATTGCTGTATCGAAATACATTATGAATGTTCCTTTGTATCGCGATACAATCAGGGTGAAATGTATTTCGTTACCTTTCTTGAGAAATACTCCCCCCCTCCCCCCCCCCCCCCCCCCCCCAAAAAAATACAAATCCGAACACATTTTTTTTTTTTTTTTGTTTCTGAGGGCACTAGGGTCAAGGAGATGCTGAGGCATTGTTACCCTACTGACCAAGGTTCCTTCCGATTCTCCAAACTCTTTTTCTATGCGTGCTCTTCTCTCTTCTGAGAACTGTTGTGTAGTCGGGGACTCGAACCAGGTGGCGGGCCAGGAGTGGAGTTGGAGCATTTTCTGCCGCAGGTCCTTAGGCAGGAGTTTCTTGAGTCATTGTTTGCTGGCATCCAAAGCCCGCTGCTAACCGTCCCTCTCGCCTTGGCGTACACAGTACACCCAGCCGACAAAGCTGAGTCACAGTCCGCTGCAGCACATGCCTGGTGGTGGTTGACTTCAAATCGTAGGATGACTTACGCTGTGAAGTTTCACACATATTGGAATCCGTTTGCGGCTGCGCCTGTAATATCGTACGGCTCAAGGATACGTCATCAGCCGACATGAACGTGACCCGCTGTTCTGGTGATCCGAAACCCAGGAAGGAGGCCATACATGGCCTCGCTGTGCCGACCCAAACTTCGTACACCTGTGACTCGTCTTGAGCGCACTGTTTCTCGGAGAGCTCACACCTGTGCTGGCAATATCAGGTTGCAATCCACAAGGTCTTTATTTGGAGTATGCAAGACGAAACTTGAGGACTGCAATCCATGCGTCGGTGGCAGAAGGTCGGCAGGAAGGACCTTCACAACAGGGATGCCACCATATTGTTTTTTCAACCGTAACAGAAGATAAGACATGTGTTCCAGGGTGCTTCAGGTGGTTCGCTATTCTTGAAAATTCCAAATGACACTGCCTGCACAATCTTCAACGAGGTAACCTACAACGAAAGCACATATGTATTGTCCTTTCATACAGCAGCGTGGTAAAGTGTCATGTTCAAGGCCACACCTACAGATAAAGAATACCAGTTCATTCCGCTGTGACGTCGTGTGATAAATGTTGACAGGGGCGTGGTGACGTTTTGATGGGATTTAGGATGACACAGAATTTATTTAGAGGTCGAAGTCCTTTCGCATTCCTTGTCAGACAGACAGAATGTCAGGGAGGGGACCGCAGTCAATCCTTGATGGAACGTTTTTTCGAGTCCATTGAGAATACCTTGTCGTCCGAAGTCACTACCTTCAAGGCAAAGTGCCAAGCCTTCGGGAAAGTAATTTCAGGATCAAAAACTTCCACTTCCAACTTCAATCTTCATCTCATTTGGCGTCTCAAACAAATTCGAAAAATGTATTGCAGTATCAGTATTTCTGTATTTGTATTTCTGCCCTCCCTAAAATGTATTCCTGTATTTGTATTTCTAAATACTTTTTGCCTCTATTTAAAATGTATTTCCAATACGTATCGTAATACACTTTTACAGATATAGGTATTTGAGTATCAGTATTTCAGCTACTATTTTAATGTATCCCAGTATTTGTATTTCCAAATACATTTTTGAGTATTTCTGCCCAACCCTGCACTGCACTAACTTCTTGCCTCTGCTTATTGGTGATCCTTTGCTCTCGCAAAACTCACTCGAAGGAAATAATAGGCAGTCTTAGTTGATTCTTTTGATACCTCCGATAACAATATAATGCATGCTAAAAGGTGCCGGCGAAGTATCGGATATTTTTATCAGAGTCATAGAAATAATCTACTAAAAATTCCTTAAAAATATTTAGACAAGTTATTTCTGCTGGCACACATTGCTAGCGAAAAATGCGCTTCATCACTGGTGAACAGTTTCGTGGTTTCGCCGGGCGACCGTTTTTCACTAGCAGATGAACCGAAAGTGCAGAAGAGTGGTGCGGTGATCGCTAGAGTTGATGTCTCGACCGCAAGGTGCACTTATACTTCAAAGAGAAATTGCCCGGGGGCACTGATAGTACCGCGGGCCACGCGGAGCGGTGTTCGCACTCATATTGATCGTGATAGTACCACGAAAGACGGCAAAAGCTAAAGTGTAGATAATGATAACGAATTGGGCCATACGCAGAAATCATTGTGTAGTTGTAACAGTAATGTTAAAAATGTTGCGCGCCATGCTTATTGCGCGTGAACATGGTTGCAGAGCACAAGCATTCGTGCTCGCGCTCCGCTGCAGCGGCCGAGAGCCGAGTGGCACGTCACACCACCTGTGCTTGCGGCGCGTGAAGTCGGGAACAGAGTGCGAGGATTTGCGCTCTTAGGTTGTCTACAATGGCACGCAACAAGCTAAGCGATGAAGAGTGCCATGAAAGACGACAATGTGCAAAAAAGGGGAAACGCTATGCCTAACGAAAACAGCAGCGAGGCGCGAAACCAGTAACATTTCACATGTCACATGCTCATTTTCTTCAGTATTGGCATGGGCCTTAGTTGCACCTGGTCTGCAAATTTTGATGTTTTCCACCCTTCTATATTTTATCACCATGGGCGTCGCTGATAATGGCAGGGGGCGAAAGAGGAACCCAGAAGTGTTGGAAGTCAAAACATCTCAATCTCTTTTTAAGGCATGTTTATAGGTTCTGTAATTCAAATGTCTCTAGTAAATGTGCATATGCAGTGATGTGTCTGTCTTAATTCTCTTTTTTTGGATCATTACCCAGAACGCTGATGAGATGGCCAAACTTCGCGAGAAGTACAGGAAAGCGAAGAACAAAGTTCGAAGATTAAAAGAAGAGCTGCAGACCGTCACAGAGCTGAACAGGGACCTCCAGAGGGCCCTGGTACGGAAAGAAGGTGTGTGCTAAATAATAGACCCTTTCAGGAATTGCTGCTGGCAACTGCAGGAAGCTGTGTTTGATGATGTTGGCAACAGGCAACACTGGCTGGGCCACCATTAGCATTTAACTGTCTCTACCGCGGGTGCTGTTAATGCTGCTGCTGATAGTCTTGTATGGAGCAGAAGTTTGACTGCAAGTACTATCACAGATGAGGCTTATTTATTGACTACGTTGAAAAGGTATACCAACATCCTTTCTCCCTTACAACAAGCAATGTTAACCGCCAGTGCTGTTCAGAACCAAATGCGTCCCCAGAATCTACGAGTTGTCATCGCTCGAAAGTGTGACATTTCTACATGGGTCACTCAATGATTGCACTGGGTGTTTACCCTAATGTCCCATTCACACTGGAAGTGGACCCAAAAAACGTGAAGGGATCCACAGGTTTACAGCTGCAAAAACGGTTGGAGCATGTTTTCAGAATTGCTCCGGTACCGATTTTTCAGAACCGCCTTTGCTGACCATGAAGCTGTTGGCAAAAGCTCACCAATAGCAACTCAATGCTGTCGTGATGCTGGCACTAGTGTGGTGTTGGCACTAGCTAGTTTTGATTAAACTTCTTCCCTTCGTTCTAAACGTTTGTGTGACTAGCGTCTTGCTTTGAGATTCATTCAAGGTGAGGCAGTGGCTGAGCGTTTTAGGCCTAGCGTCTGAAATGCAGCAGCAGCACAACTGGAGCAGGCAAACAAGCTGGCAATCTGGTGAAATAGATTCAGAAGGAAATTTGTGAGACAAAATCAACACAGCCCTCATCTGTTCCTTGCTCACTGATTCCGAGAGCTTCCTGCTGCGGGTGTTTGTTTTACATACAGGGTGTCGGAAAAAAAAATTTACAAGTTTTTTTTTTACCGCAAATATAAACTAGGCATCGCCGAACGCTCATTCTTCACCCAAAGGTGGCGCTAGAGGTCACAACCAATGCAAAAGTTTCAGCCCAATCCGATACCATATTCAAAAGTTATTAGTGCTTTTCTGAAAAGTGCAATTGCAAAATGGCCGCCAACGGAGTTTTTGAATTCATGGGGCTCTATGGCACCCAAAACCGAAAATGGGCAAAAATGGGCTCCATTTTTCCATTGAAATTTTCAAAAAATCACTTATAACTTTTGAATAAGGTATCGGATCGGGATGAAGCTTTGGCATCTGGTTGTGACCTCTAGCGCTACCTTTGGGCAGAGAATGAGTGTTCGGCGATGGCCTAGTTTATATTTGCAGTAAAAAAAAAAACACTGTAAATTTTTTTTTTTCTTTTGTGACACCCTCTACATTTGTTGGACTGCTTCCTGCTAGCGTAATGATGCACAACTTCTGCCATGGCCAACAACTGTCAATCAGAAGGCTCGGTGTGCTTGCAGTAAGCGGGTTCTATGGAATGCGACAGTCTGGAAACATTTAGTGGTTTTAGGCTGAACCAATCAGCTGCCAGCCTTGTGCTAGGTGTGCTGCTCTCCCTGTGCACCTGGAGGCAGGCAGTGCAGTCATGCTGCTCAAAGATGGTGGGCGGTTGCTTGAGCTGTTGTGGGATCATTGTCCCACTGTCAGCTTTTAGTGCACCAACACACGATACGTGACACTGCTATGCCCTGTGGTGATTAATGTTATACATTTTTGACAGAACAAGTCAGGGCAGTAGCGCCAGTTGCCATACCTGCTCCTGCACCACCTCCTGTGATGGAAAGGGCCGCACAACCAGCTGCAGCCTTTGGCCCAGTGGCAGCTCCTGTGGCTGCTGAAGCATTCGCTGCAGCAGGCTCCAGTAATGAGCCTATGTACGAGCTGCTGACATACACTGAAGAGGGTGATATGGTAAGTTGATTCAGTAATTGTTAGTTTCATAAGATATTTGTGGATGGGAGGCTTTTTTATGTTAGCAGGAAGTTTTCATTATTGGAAGTCTGGGCCTATTGAACGGCACTGACCATTTTTCACTGACCATGTAGGAAGTGCTAAAATTTGCACGTCAGGAATATATTTAGGCACCATCATGACAAATTATTCCTTGGTTTTGCAGCAAGACACCAGCATTGGCACAACCCAGTGCATGAAAGTCATAATGTTGTAGAAAACATTCAGAAGCTAATTAAACTTTGTAGGTAATCTAGACCTGTTCCCATAGCATTCTGTGCAAATTCATTGGACATTAAAGGGTAAATGGTTTAAAGGCATACTGAACCGAAATTTCGAGCTCACAAGACAAGGCTGAACGCTGCAAAACCCGAAAACATCATACAGCGATATCTCTAACGGATCGCCATATTTTTGGGAAAGACGTGCACGATTGAACATGGCCGACGAGCCTGACGAGACAAGGCACGTCACGATTCTCATTCCTTCTCCTTCTCGCTACGTCCCGTCAAGCTGGTGAACCGAAACGAGGAGAAGAGAAGCCAAGGCGCTTCTCCTCATTCTCAAATTCTCGAAGGACAATTACGTCAAAGACCGCGCTTGATCGCACCCTTCTTTTCCAAAAGTATGGCCATCTGTTTGAGGTATAGATGTATGAGTTATGTTCTAGAGTTCGTAGTGTCCCGTTCAATGCTTCTGCAACCTCATTTTGCAATATCCAAATTTTGGTTCAGTATCCTTTTAAGCCTCACATTTTTCATTAATGATACTATTTGACTTCTGCAATTCTTTCTACATTTGTTAGGCGCGTGCAAGCGAAACTTGTGCGTCTTTGGAGTATCAAGGGAGCTTCCTTTTTGTTTCTAGTCTGCCCTCTGTTGCTTTGTTACTTAAGGTGAATTCATGTGGTCAGTGTTCAGCAACTTTTTTGCCAAACACCCAGCAACAGCATTGGTGTGGTCACGATACGGCGGGTGCAATGCGTTCGGGTGGCGGTTTTTGGGCAAGCACAGGCATCTTTCTCATACTTTTTCTGTCCAAGCTCCAAACAACCTGGCCAGCAGGCAACCACACTATATCCGGTGTCCTCATGTCCAGATTAGGAAAGGAGATTAGTTAAGGAAATCAACAAACGAGTGAAATGGATCCAGTGTCTGTTGGTAGCTGTTGTGCAGGGACACAGTGCAAGCAATGCACGCGAAATGATGCACATCGGTGGCGGCATCAACAATGGCCTCCCATATTTGTATCATTGATGTTGGGGCCATAAATGGTCTTGCTCTTTTTTGCCTTTTGCCCAGAGGCAGTATGATGCAAAGCACTAGAGGAATTCTATGAATATCCAGTGCTTCAGTATTAGGGGGCAACTTGTGCTACCTAGGAATGATCGTGCCACCGTCCAGCATTTCATGCTCCGGTGGCGAGGGTCACATGGTCTGCCGTCGGCGCAGTTCTGATTGCGTTTAGTTTAAATAGGCAGCGACAAATTATCACTTTGGCAACCTTCCTACCACAGGAAATAGGTTATGAAACCATGGGCAATATGTGACCGTCATTTACCTTTAAAATACCTAAAATAACTGAAAAGCATCACAAAAAGCACCAGTAAGCGATGGCGAAATAGCCAAGAACAATACATGCGACATGCCGACGGGTGCGTGAGCCCGCCAGGTGAAGGCAGCCGCCGAGCCTGCAGGGTTCATTGGCTCACTCGCTGCCAAAAGAAATGGAGAAAGGCCGCATGCTTGGATCGCATGTTTGGGGGAGCCGACGAGTGTGACTGCAGCATGCTCTGGACTTTTACGTTCTGTGTGCTTTTCGGTAGTGCTCAAATTACATCGTTTGCACCATCGAAACCATCTGAAACAGAAAAACACGACCTCTGAACGTGCCCGTGGTCGCAGCAGTTCTCAGGAAATCCTCTGCCGCACTTGCAATCTAGAAGCTCGGTCGCATTTCCAATGCAGTGGTTTGACACACCATCATTTCTGCTTTTATTTGAGAAAGTCCCCCCCCTCCCCATATTTGTCACACCCCTTCAAAAATTGACACAATTTTCAGGAAAATTAGGGTGTTAATAGGGCAAGGAAATATGGTATGTTGTCCTCTAATGCCAAAGAACAAAATAAGTATGTTTGCAGAACCACTTTCTAAAAATGTTTTTACATTCCTTTTAGCACACTAAACCGTTTTCTGACCAGTCAGGATAGCTGCCTCAGGTTTGATATGTACCAAGTACTAAATAGGATTTCACTGCTTGTTCTTTCTTACATGTCTTCTTTGTAAAAGAAAGAAAAAATAGTTTGGTGCTCACAGCTGCAGTGATTGTTTTTGTTATTATGTATATTTATAGATTCCTTTGACTGTAAAGTGCTCCAGTTTGCTCTGACATTCCACTAGGGTATCATAAATACAGTAACCACTTCGCATAAATCAGCATTGCACGGAGAGCAGCTCTTTGGTTTTCACCAGGCACCTTTGTTTTGCCACCTCTTTTAATGTTTTACAGATGAACTTCACTGATGTGGGAGTTAAACTCCAGAGAAAAGCATGGGACAGCGCCATGGATCCAAAGATTGGGTCAAGTCTGGCCATCAAGAACCTGGCCACGTCCGTGTGGGGCTCGGACGTGCTGCTGACAAGGACCGTGACGGGAGTGCCATCAAATGCGAACAAGGAGAAAGAGTCGAGGCCACCTTTAACGCCCAAGAAGGTGGCATTCTTAAGAGGTGAGGGCAAATCACCTGACACAATTTTAATCTAAACAGTAATCCTGTAATTTTTTTTCCTAATTAATGCCTCGTCTGAGTAGTTGGATTGTATTGTAGTGACGTGATTAATTTGTAGAAATGGCAGCAGCTCTTTCCTGCATGTCACAGTGGTGAATAGTTCAGTGCCATAGCTTAATGTGTATGTGCCATTTTGTGCCAGTGACTCGTATAAAGGCCCATTCACACTCTTGCGACCGAGTGAGACCGAGAGAGACCCGACCGGTTTTTAAACCTCTTGCAATCTCTTAGGACCAGCTCTGCGCTGCACCGCATCCGGTCCTAAGAAGTGGCAAAAGGCTTAAAAACCGGTCTGATCTCTCTCTGTCTTACTCGCTCGCAAGTGTGAACGGCGCTTAATTTTTAACCTTGTTAATGACTCTGAGTTACTCTTTGCTGAGCTCAGCACCAGCATTTAATTTTTTTTTTTTTGGCTTGCTCTGGAATAAAGATCATAAAATAGTCTAGATGAAAAAAGTCCAGCGTCTTCCCATACATTTCGGCCAGTTGGGAACAGCAGATCAGTGCACATGCAATGCCACGATCAGGTCAATACTTGTGGTTAATGTAACTTCAACACAAGGGGGGGGAAAAAAAGAAAAGGTTTGTGTATGTTTATACAGCCTAGAACTTAGTTTGCCTCAGCAGGCAGCTTGTCTCCCAGCTGTAGATAAGAAATTTGGCCAGTGCAGTACAACCACTAGCCTGGGCCTTTAACGTGCACCAGACAGTTGTGATGCACGTCCGCATGCTGGTACGATGCTCATCCAGATCAAAACGGTTAGGGATGGTGATTGAACCCAGGATCTGTGGGTTCTGCAGCTCTAGCTTTCGCTTCACGTTCTCCGAGCTGGTGTGCACTAGCCCACTCGGCCACCGATAGCAAAACACAGCTGTAGCTGTTTTGAGACTTTGTTGTGTTTGTCCCTTTTTGTTTCCCAATTGTCTCGGGTTAACTTTAACCATGATCACCCACCAGCTCGCCTGGTCCTTAATGCTAATTTCCATATTTGTGTCTTTAGCTAATTACAAAAGCTTATAATCAGCAATGGATACAGAATTGCTCCTAATTTGCATACTTTATAGCAGCTCAAACGACCTCTTTGTAGTTTGGCCTGCTGTGACCAAGCGGGTTTTCGGGTTGAGATCAGGCTTAAACGAGCTGGACATTGAATGTTTAAGCCTTTCTGTTCCTTTGAATATCTTGTCACATGTTTTTCAGAGTGCCTCATCAAAAAACTTCACGGGCAAGCGATGCACCCAGAGGTGATTGCAGTTCAAGCCACCACCACCAGGGTGAACAGGGTACTCGGTGAAAAAATAAACGATCTCAGACGCCGGGACAAGCGTCTGACTAAGGACTAAATAAAAACAAGACCAGCCGGTTCGTGGCAATGGCTCAATCAAATATGGCAGTCAAGCATCCATTTCCCGCAGGCCCCACACAGATCGCCCACAGAGCGTAGGATTATGAAACCATGTGGGTCACCCACATGGTCTCCACAGTCCTGTAGGTCTGCGGGCCCCACAGGCTATGCGGAGACCTGTAGGGACCCACAGAAACCATGCGGGGACCCATAGGAACCCGCACCCGCAGAAACTATGTGGGGACCCATAGGGACCCACAGACCTGCAGGCACTATGCGGGGACCCATACACCCACACAATTTCTGTGGGACCCACAGGTTTCATAATCCTACAGGTCTGCGGGTTTTTGGAGCGGGGTCTGACGTGACTGCACCTTGCCCTGGCAAAACATCTCGAAACGGCTGGCTCATTCGTGCCGCTACCACCACCTAGGCTACTTCGCAGTAAGCCTGACGCAGCATGCTTGCAGAAATATTGTGCAAACCCAGCGCCACCTAGGCGACTATGCCGTAGTTTTAACGCCACCTGTCTCATCGCTTTGCCACAAGTCTTTTCTTGCTTTTGGATAGGTGGCGCCAAAAGAGGCATGTTTGTTTTGTGCAAGAAGAATAGCGTGGCGCCGGGAGTCGTCCGTTCTCGCCGCGTGATGAGAATAGTTCACGCTTCGCTTACCGTATTCGTGCAAATATGGGTCGCTGATGCGTGGCATATTGTAAAGGAGGCTACGATAACGGGCCAAAGGTACGGCTATTCTCTTTTCCGAGCGACTCCGTACGAAGAACGCAATGGCAGCGTGCCGTGCGGCGAGACAACGTCGACGTGTTGACTCTGAAGGATCCAAAGGTAAGCAGTGGCTTGTTTTTCTTTCCTTATGCATACTAGGCAGTTATGCGCAGGGCAGTTGTTCGAAAGTAAGCGAGAAGGTTATAAATTACCCTGCACATTATGTTAAAAGTTAGCGGTCGTACCTTTTTGACCCATGCTTTGGCCCGTCTTTCCTTTGTTCGGCGTTATCGAAATTTTGAAATCGGCACCGATAGCGAATGCTGTTTGAGTACAAACAAATATTTGAATGTGCGTACACCAATGCTTCATCGGCAGAACAAATTCTTTTATGCACTAATACCAGACGATATAGACGTGGTTTTGGCAGCACAGTAGCCGATATTGCGCCAGGCCAATATTACACGTACGCGCATGACACGATGCATTATTTGCTAACATTACTGTGTTTTTGTGGTCGTATGTGCAGGTTTGTGAACGCCATTTCAAGCCTGAGCACCTGCGCACGATTTCAACGTGCAATCGGCACGGAATGAAACCCGAACGCCGGAACGCGTGGCCATCGATACAGGCTGCTCCACCTGGAGGGCCCCTGAGAACTAATGAAAATGCACCTGGGTGCGAGGGTGCGGGTCCTACTAAGATATCCACAACCCTCGCGATGGGCGTCTGGGACTTTCGCGTTTCGCCGTTGGCGCGCTGTAACCGCCGTCACTCGGGGTGCTCTTCTGTCGCCGCACTGTCGCCCGGTCGACACCGGGCGGCCGCTTAACCTGGCTATAGCTGTTTGCGATAGGCCCTGCTCAGACAGGGTAATGAATTTATTCCACTCCGGAATTGGTACGCCTGGCATATCGGTGGTTACCGAAGAGAACCTCAGCGAGCAATTTCTCGATTTTTTTAAGAATCGACTGATAACCTCGCACGAAAAAATGCGCATTGCTCATAAAACCGAGGCATCCGCGTCGGTCTGTTGTAGCATTTTTTTTTTCATAAAGAATATGGGTGTGCGAATAAACGAAATTTATTTCGCGTTTATGACGTTTCATTATTTCTCAGAAACCGCGCGTGGCACGTTGTTTCCGGTGACACGTCATCGAGCACTACGGGTCTTTTGTGCACGAAATCTTTTAACTTTAATTTCGCCCTTGCGATACACAAAGTGATAATGAATGACAGTGCTGAAGAGATATTGCTGGGCATCCGATACACAAAGCGAGTGACAGTGCTTTTTGTATCGAATGTGGTGGCGCTTACAGCGCGCCACCGGCGAAGCGCGGAAATCCCAGACGCGCCGATGGTCGGGCTCATCTTAGTAGGCCCCGCACTCTCGAACCCCGGTGCACTTCCATTAGTTCTCAGGGGCCCTCCAGGTTGAGCAGCCTGTATCAGCGGCCACGCGTTCCGGCGTTCGGGTTTCATTTCGTGCTGATTGTACACGGATGGCGACGAACGAACAATAGAAGTACCAATAAAGTTAACTCGTATTACGGCTGACGCTGTTCCGGCTATCTTCCCCGATTGTCCAAGTTATCTCTCTTCTACAAAGCAGTCACGAGAAGAACCTGATGTGAAGAGGAGGCGCAGTGAAAGCTTTCACACAGCCATCCAGCAATCCACGGCAGCGTTTGAGAAGGAAGAAGTAAACAACAAATTGGAAAATTTGGAAGGCATTTCTTCGCATTTCTACCGTTTTCACAGCAAAAGCTTCTGGACGCATGTTTCCAGTGACTTAACTGCATCATATTTGCTCACCTTGAGCCTACAACGCAAGCACCTGAGCTCCTGGCATCAGTGACAGTGTCAGCTGATTTGTGTGTGCGTGTTTTGTAAAGATGTACAGCTGGCATCGAATGAAGAGCTTGATATTCCAGGACAAGTTTTCGATTTCCGTGTCTACTGCACGAAACGAAGCCATCAAAAAGAGGACAAAGTGCGGGCAGTGCTCAAATTGATTGTTGCTCTACTCGATGACATTTCTGATGATGAATTGATGGAGCATGAAAGAGCTGATGCATTATTGTTCCTCAAAGAGCAGTTGAAACTGATGGGAAAGAAGAGCACTGCTTCCAGGTATACAGCGGAACTATTGGTTTTGTCGTCTCTGTTCCACACAATTTCGCCCCATGCATATAACTTTCTCCGAAGCAGTGGTAAGGTGCTCTTGCCACATAGTACAACAATTAGGCGAGTCTGTGCTGCTCAGGATGTGAGTCCATCAAAAGAGCAAACTGAAGGTTTTTTAAGGTTCATGAAAAGGTGAGCAAGTTTGCTTAGTCCTCATGAAAAGAATGTTGTGCTCATGGTAGATGAAATACACCTCCAGCAATTTTTTGAGTATAAAGGTGGTCGTGTAACCGGGGCTGCTGCTAACTGTGCCGAGCCAGCCAAAACAGCTCATGTGTTTATGGTGCAGTCATTGCTGTCGTCATACAAGGACGTGGCTCACATTCTTCCTGTTTCAAGGATAAGTGCTGAAGAACTGCATTGTGTTCTGCGAAGAGTGACCATGAACTTGGAAGATGCTGGTCTTCATGTAATTGCCGTAATTACAGACAACAATTCTATTAACAGGAAAGTCATGTCAATGTTTGGCAAAAGTAATGAGCCGAGTATCGTGTACCCCCATCCAGCAAAACAGGAGCAGCCGTTGTTTCACATCGTCGACACTGTTCATTTGCTAAAGTGCATCCGGAATAATTGGTTGAATCAAAAGAATTTTGACAAATGCCTGTATTACCCTCCTTTTGAACGTGAACAACAGGGTGGGAAAATGCAAGGGGCTTCGTTCACTTCTCTGAAGAAGCTCTATGAGGCTGAACAAGACAGTGTTGTAAAAGTTTCGTATGGCCTCACTTACAAATCACTGAACCCCACCAACCTGGAGAGACAATGTTAGATTAGCTCTGAAAATATTCAGCAGCTTTGTGCACTGAGCTCAAGTTAACTCTTCCCGAGGAAACGGCTGGATTTATCGACCTCATTTTAAGATGGTGGAACATTGTAAATGTTAAAACTCCACAAAAAGGAAGGAGACTGCGTGACCCCTGGTAAGAGCCAATAAGTGCAATGTGTTGCCAGCAAATAGAATTCTTAGACAAGTTTGTGACTTGGCTAGACAACTGGAAAAATGGAGGCTTGCAGGCAGGCACACTAACAAGAGAAACACATTCGGCTCCGAGGCTTTCCACATATGCATTGATAGAAGTGTCGCAGTACTGCCTGGACGAACTGGGTTTTAAGTATGTTCTTCTGGGAAAGTTCCAAACTCATGCCCTTGAGGTAAGGTTTGGAAAGTACAGACGACTGTGCGGTTCTCATTACAACGTCTCAATAACACAGGTGTTTGAAGCGGAAACAAAAATCCGCATTCAAAGCACATTGCACTTGACAGATTTTCCCGAGTATTCTAAACCAGAGAAGGAACTATGCGCAAAATTTCTGATTAGGAAGTACAAGGTTTCATTATCTGAGAGCGAAATAAAGAAACCACGAGAGGACATGCCTGCTCTAGTGTATATAGCCGGTTTCTGCGCACAAGCTGCGCTCCGGCGTCACCCTTGTGATGACCGTTCCTCGCAGCTCACTATCAAAGAGAGAGAGGTCAAGCCGAGTGATCATGTTCTCATTGATGATATGAGCAGGGGAGGTCTGAAGTTTCTTGAGCCATGCGTTGTGCACGCAGTATTGTGCACAAAAATTGTTTTGGAGCAACTAACAGCCAAGGAGTGTGAGCATCTATTTCACGCTGAAAGTAACCAGAGGCTGGTACTGCTAAGTATTATGAAATTCCTTCTGGCTGATAGTGAAGACATTGATGTTTGTGCAAGCGGTCACTATCCAGACTTCGTGCGGGAAAATATCTTGAAGCCCGCCATCAACACATTGTTGAAAAACTATGCAGTTACCAGAAATGATGCCATCACCAGAAAGCAGGGGCATGCTAAACTATCTAAGCAGAGAAAATTTCAGACGTTGAAATGAAGCTCTAAAATCAATCCCTGTAATGCAAGGCTACTGATTATCACACTGATTGTATGCTTTGATGAATGTGCCAGCTGTAAATAGCAAGTGTAAGATATGTATGACTTTCAGGTTGACTGTATGTGTGAAATGTGTTTGTAAATATCTCGAAGACCTGTGGTGTTTTGTAAATGAATGTTAAGTTCATTCTTGAACTGTGCCTGGCGGCGAGTGCCAAATGCGAAACAACTGCCTTTTCATGTGATCGTTTGTTTCACTGCCGTATTTTTCCAACAGCCAGAAACATCTGTTTTCAACTTCCCCGCATACTCATACCTAACTCAGTGGTTTACTAGTCGCACACTACTGGATAACTGTAATGAGCGCCCTCAGAAATAACTCAAGTAGCTATAAAGAAAAAGCGTACCGCGTCTGCTCGCGCGTTCCCGCTGCGCAAGCGGCAGAGCGGAGGGGCTTGGTGCGGTGACGTCACGGGGCGAGTGCGGGGGCCTTCTCCTAATCTAGGTGGCTCTGGCAATTGTCAGGCGCCGCAGCGTTGCATATGCCTTAGTTTCGCAAACATTCGGACAAATTGTTCGCAGCGACAAAGCGGCGTGCTGTATCTTGGTCAAGTAAGCGGAACTCGAAGGCATACGCTATAAATGTGCAAGTCAACGGAGCGAGCGCGCGCGGCTAAATCACAGTACGCTCGGCTCTCGCGTCGTGATTGTTGATTCAGAACTCCACTGACCCCTATGACATTTGCGCGGGTGTTCATAGATGGCTCCTTTCGAGTGCATTTGGGTCAAATGAACCAAAATGAACAGCTAACAGCGCGATAGGAGTCGGTAGCAACGGCAGTACTCACCCGGAGAACGACGCACGAAGCGGCGTGTTGTCCGTCGGCACTTCCGTCGAAAAAGGCATAATAAAGACAGAAATACTATACATATACAAGAAATATCACGCGCAGAAGAGAAGAAAAACACTCAGAAGATATAAAAAATACACTGGAATAGATAAAAATAGGTAACAGAATAAAAAAATAGGATTAAGAGGAGACAAACGACAAGGCAATGCGATCTCAAGGCAGAGCGGCCAGGCGAGGGACAGTTTTTCCCACAATTCCTCGCGCGTGGGCCGGGGCGCTTGGGAAAATTGCAAATCGTCTATAGCTCACTATCACTGACACGGATGTCATCCTGAGAGGCACGAGGCTAATACTCCCAGAGGCTCCACATCTGAAAGCGATAGAAATCGCTCACAAAGGACACCAAGGTGTCGTGAAGACTAAACAGCTCATTCGAGAGAAAAACCTTTAACGTGCACCATGCGGTAGTGATGCACGTCCGCATGCTGGTACGATGCTCATCGAGATCGAAACGGGTAGGGATGGGGATTGAACCCATGATCTGTGGGTTCTGCAGCTCTAGCTTTCACTTCACGTTCTCCGAGCTGGTGTGCACTAGCCCACTCGGCCACCGATAGCAAAACACAGCTGTAACTGTTTTGAGACTTCGTTGTGTTTGCCCCTTTTTGTTTCCCCTTGTCTCGGGGTAACTTTAACCATGATCACCCTCGAGCTCGCCTGGTTTTTAATGCTAATTCCCATATTTGTGTCTTTAGCTAATTACAAAAGCTTATAATCAGCAACGGATTCAGAATTGCTCCTAATTTGCATACTTTATAGCAGCTCAAACGACCTCTTGGTAGTTTGGCCTGCTGTGACCAAGCGGGTTTTCGGGTTGAGATCAGGCTTAAACGAGCTGGACATTGAATGTTTAAGCCTTTCTGTTCCTTTGAATATCTTGCCATTACATGTTTTTCAGAGTGCCTCATCAAAAAACTTCACGCGCAAGCGGTCCACCCAGAGGTGGTAGCAGCTCAGGCCACCACCACCAGGGTGAACAGGGTACTGGGCGAAAAGATCAACGATCTCAGACGCCGGGACAGGCGTTTGCCAAAGGACTAAATAAAAACAGGACCAGCCGGTTCGTGGCAATGGCTCAATCAAATATGGCAGTCAAGCATCCGTTTCCCGCAGGCCCCACACAGATCGCCCACAGAGCGTAGGATTATGAAACCGTGTGGGTCACCTACATGGTCTCCACAGTCCTGTGGGTCTGCGGGCCCCACAGGCTATGCGGAGACCTGTAGGGACCCACACAAACAATGTGGGGACCCATAGGAACCCACACCCACAGAAACTATGTGGGGACCCATAGTTTCTGTGGGTGATGAAGTTGAAGATGAGATGAAGTTGTGTATAAAAATTAAAGTAAATTCCAAAGTATTACAGACTAACATTGTTCGATGAAAAGGCGTTCGATGAAACAGCTTCTATGAAACGGCTTCGATGAAACGGCATTCGATGAAACGGCGTTCGATGAAATGTCCGGACGCACTTGTAGCGGTACGCGTGCATTACGTGGCACTTTTAGCCCGAACACGACATCGGCGCTTTTTACTATTTCTGCCCAGCAACATGTATTGTCTAGCACTGAGCTCGGCCACTTAGGCTGGATAGTTGCATTGACAGTTTTCTAAATATCATTTATTTCTAAAAAACAATATCAGAAAGACCGGCAATAGTTTGTCCGTGCTAACTGTGTGGCAGTATACCTAAAATGTGTTTGCACAGACAAATTACAAACACGTATTATGTTAAAAAAAGGTTACATTTGATTAATTTTTTTATTTTTAATACCTCAGAAATACTTTAAAGTGGCAGCACGTGCTATAGCACCGATTTAAGCAACGTTGAACTATAACACCAGACGCTTCGATAGCCGCACTCGATCAAGAATGCTCACAGAAAGGTTATAGCTTATAAATTGCAGGTTGCGCTTATCCAAGAGCTAAAGACGATCCACTAGAACTTTTTAGTATCGACACACACCATTGCTGCCTTCTCACCTCATGTGGTTGCTGGGATGCGTAAATATAAATGTCACCTACACTTGTTGGCCATCATATAGTGTGAGTTACGCACACAATATTTGTGCTCGCTGCTAGAAAACAGAGACCCTCAGAAGATGCCCGCGCCTGGTACATCATTCTCTTCTCCATCGATCCCAATTTGAGGCAGGTTTGAGCGTGATAAGCCGTTTTTTTGAAGATGGAACGTTTTGTGAAGATGTGAGTCATCCTTACATATTGCTCTCAAGTATGCGTTTACTTTGCCACGGACTAAACCAAAGACCTTCGACAGCGGAAATTCGGTGACTGCGCGGGCGCAGCCTTGCAGCTTCGTAAAACCTACACCCGAGGGGCTAGGCTTGGTGAGCGCCAAAAAATGAGGCAGATTACGCGATAGGAGCTGAAGCTACCTCTAACTCACAAGGTCGCTGCTGCCGCACCCATCGCCCGTCGCTCAGAATGTGGATTTTCTCGGCTTATCCTCTCAGAAGAAGCCGGTGCAAAAGGAGACCTTTCCCCTCGCCTCGCCGTGCTACAATACAAGAAAGAAAGAGGGCGAGGAGGACTTTCCGCCAGGCGGAAGAATATTTCTGCTGGTCCCCCTAACAGAATCAGCACTGTGAAATTGTGGTGCCCGTGATCTTGGGCCGAGGTTTGATTGCAGGCAAAAGCACGACACTTGACTTTTCTGCCGGTGGCTGCCGGTTGGTGCAACAACCAGAGCTGACCCTGTTCACTGGACGAGAAGATCGCTCGTTGAACGCAGATCACTTGTTGAACGCAGGCTGTTTTTACCGGTAACTGTGTACAGTTGTTCTCTACGTTTGCAGTTTTTCGAAGTTCGTGCCGACGAGTGGACACAAGGTTTGCGGCACCCACTTCGAAAGTGGAAAGAAAACGTATATGATGCGTATACCCACCGTGTTTCCCCACGCAACACAGCGCAACAAGCCCAAGAGGCGGCAGCTCTCAAGGCAGCTGATTGGAGCTGTTCAGGCAAGTCACGTATAGCTCTTATTTCCGTGTCTGGTGTTCGATTTTGGTCACCGCGAGAGCGAGATCTATCTTGCCCTGAGCGAGCTAATATCCCGTGCGCAGACGTTTCGTCTCCTGACGCAAGTGAAAAACGGGGTTTGTCTGCTGCGGAGCTTCATTCACAGACAAAACTTAGACAAAAAACGCCGTACGTAGAGTTCTAACGGAACCGAAAAAGTGACGAGTGTCGCGGTGAGCTGAGATCAGACATGGGCTGAATTTTCGATCGCCTGCTATGTCACGGCGGAAATGATTGAGAACGCATGATTCTTTTGCAAATCTCAAGTTGTTCTGCTGCCGTAAACGAGCTGACATCGACCTGAGGATGAGGGGGTACTAAGTACAAGCACATCAGATGCCGAGAGACCTATCTCGCCGTTTGTGTTGGTGACACACTCTCGCCAAAATATTGCCCGACCGCCGACACGGGAACGTGTCAAAAAATTTCCGTTGGTCGAGAACGCGCGCCCAGCAAAAGGCTGCGACACTATGCCCAGTCAGCAGCCAAGAAAGCTCTTGCTCTTACCTTGACCAAAATAGGACCCCAGGTTCGCTTGCACTCACCCTATCTAAAAGGTGATGCCCATTTATACCCAGCTTCGTGACAGTAGACCCATTGAGTTTAAAAAAAGGGCAGATAGAGGTTCAGCATGACTCTAGCAGTATATATGCCTTGTCTAGCACAACCCAAATATTCAGGAATACCGTATTTACTCGCAGAATGAACACACTTTTTTTTTCCAAAAAATCAATGCGAAGTTGAGGGGGGCTTTCATTACGCGAAATAAAATTTTTGCGTCCATATTTACTTGCATAATGAAGGGACCTTTTATCCTGAAAAATCAAAGTAACTTCTTATCTCTTTGCGCGAGGCGCGCGGCGCCCGACCCCGTAAAGCGCGATCCAAACCAACGCTTCTTTTTGCGCCTGTAGGTCGTGCGGCTGCGGATGTGACGTATTTTCGTGACGTCGCGCCACTTCTTCGCTCCTTCCGGGCGCGCACAAAAAAGTTGGTTGATTTCAACTTCTTTCTCAACGCGCACAAAAACGCGCGGTGACGTATAGGGCGCTCCTGTGTCCCGGCCAATCGGTGGAGGGCAAGCTAGTTCCGGCTCCGCGTTTCTCGCCGTCTGGCTGCCCTCTCCTCCCCCCCTTTTATTCTCTTCCAACATGACAACGCGATCTCTCTCTCTCTCTTTCTCTCGCCGTCTGGCCGGCCAGTCTGTCACAGTTGTACCTTGCTTGTGCGCTCGTGCCTGCGTGCGCGCTCGCCCGAAGTTTCGCCCGTCCAAACCAAAGCGCACGGTTCTGACTCAGAAAGCGCGCCCGGAAACAGCAAAAACGCCACGAAATGCGTCACATCCGCAGCCGCACGACCTACAGGCGCAAAAAGAAGCGTTGGTTTGGATCGCGCTTAACCAAACCAAGCTCCGCAAAAAAAACAAAAAAACTTCTGAGGTATTTTTTTAGTACCTTGCGTTTTTTTTTTTTTTTCGCCTTTCACAAGCTGTTTTGTTTGCTTAGGCGTCGCTTAGGAGAGGGCTCTCCGCTTATCTTTCTTATCCTCCTTGCGCGCGCCGCGCGACGCACGTAACCAAACTAAAAAAAAAAAAAAAACCTTTTTTTTTTTTTTTTTTGTTTGTTTCTTAGTTTCGTGGATTGTTTTTTGTTTTTCCTCTTTTTGCCGCCTTTCGCAAGCTGTTTCGTTTGCTGGGCTTCTCGGCTCCTCTTTCTTACCTCCTTGCGCGCGGCGCGAGACCCCCGGTAACCAAACCGGGCTGTGCAAAAAACAAAAAAAGTTTTTTTTTTTTTTTTTTTAAATTTTGTCGGCGTTTTTTTTTTTTTTTTTTTTTGCTGCTTTTCGCAAGCTGTTTTGTGCGCTTAGAGCGCTTCTCTTGCCTCCTTGCGCGCGGCGGCGCGCGAACCCAAAGTCCAAACTGCGCCGTGCAAAGAAAAAAAAGCTACTCTCCATGTTTTTTTTTTCTTGCTTCCGTTGGATCTCTGCGAATTTTTTTTTAACGCCTTTTGCAAGGCGTTTTGTTCGCCCACGCTGCCCATGCATTCGCGACCTCGCTGCACCAGGATAAAAAAGTGCGTTCATTTCGCGCGCGTGGGGGGAGGCGGTCAAAATTTTGACCCGAGTCGGGGGTGCGTTTATTACGCGAGTGAAAAAAAAAATCTAAATTTTGTCAAGAATGATCAAATAATCATCGACGTACCGAAATACTCTAGCAACTCTGGTGGAGTCAAGCCAATTGTTCAAGAGTCTGTCTTGGTGGGCGAGATAGAGATCACTTAGCACTGGGGCAATGCACGACCCAATGCAAACACGTTTCTTCTGTAGATACGTTTTTTCTTTCCAGGTAATAAAGGTGGAGTGTAGATAAACCGAGAGTAGATGTAGAAAATTGTCTTCGGAAATACCCGCCGAGAACAGTAATGTTCCAACCACTATTGCCGGTGTTCTATCTACTTTTAAAAACTGCCTAAAACCACTGGAAATTACTTACGAGCTTCCGGAAGAAAGATCAATCCGATTCCTCGATCTCAGGCTCAATTTACAACACACTCATATATGCTGGAAATATGAGCCAAGGAATAAAAAACCAATTCTTCCGTACAATTCGGCACATTCTAAGCTAGTAAAAAGAGGAATCGTCAAATTATGTCTAAGTAACTCTCTTCAAAAATCTTGCGAGCATTCTATTTCAATAAGCTTCGATGCCCAAATTTCCAGATTAACATCCGCCGGATATCCCACGTCATTATTAACATTGATTGCTGAGAGCATCTTGAAAACAAAAAATACGACATCATATATCACACCAAGAGCCAGAGAAAGATCTACGAGACCTGTCGTGCTTCCATACTTCCACAGGTTCTCCCATGGAATCAAGAAAATTGCAAACAAGTTCAACATCACTGTCGTCTTTACTGCTCCCAATAAGCTTGGCAACTTGTGTAAACAAGTCAACTCACCTGATTTCCACCGAACAGTATGCTGCACCAAAAACCATCAGAACAGGTTCGTTGAGTGTGCCGATGAAGTGGTGTACTCATTTCCCCTTTCGTGCGGGAAAGTGTACATTGGTCAGACCGGACGATGCCTTAACGATAGGCTCCGAGAACACAACAACAATAGCTCCAGAGCCAACTCAGGGCATCTAGGCATACACTGCCGGGATTGTGGGTGCGACGTTCACTTGCCATCCTGTACAATTTTAGGCAGGAACAGAAACCAATTAACTCGAGAAATTATCGAAGCAGAACATATCGCCAGGAACTATAACAACTGTATAAGTACACCATCTTTACACCTGACAGAAAAAGAGAAAACATTTTTAGGCATCTAGGAGATCGGTGCGCGTGAATTGGGAAATTCGGTGGTGCTAGAGGTTGAAGAAGACAAAGTTATATAAAAAGAGTTGTCAGTCAGCGCGGTTTGTTTGAATTTTGCTTTATTTTTCGTGTGTAAGGTGTGAGTGTTATAGTGCGCTGTGGTGTGTGTTATCGCAAGAGCAACTAGAAGAGGCCAGGACAACCATCGAGAGTCTGCGAACAAAGAGGAGAGAGCTGGAAGCCCAATCTTCAAAAACACTGGACGAGCTGAGAAGATCAAACGAGAAGTTGGAAAGCAAACTGCGCTTTTTGCAACGTGACCATGCCAAGTTAAAAGAATGTCTGAGAGAAAGGCCCCAGGAGTTCCAGTATGCGGCATTGATTCAAGACTCGAAGCTAAAATACTCCACAAAGTTTGCCACACCAGAGCTTCTTGAACGCTTGCTGTCCTTCCTATGGCCCCATATCGAGCGTCTTCACTATTGGAAGATGAAGCCTCCAGCTACTGAAAGCGCACAAAAGTTTGCTTTGGTGATGGAAGACCAGTTCCTCCTCGTCATGATGTGACTAAGGTTGGGGCTCGATGGAACCGACTTGGCATACAGGTTGGTAACTTGCACTCATTGTCTCCCTCGCTTATGACTAAGCTGACAGCTTGAGCTAGTAGCTCGTGTTTTGAGCACATAAGAGTCGGTGACACATTAGGACTTCAGGGGAAGCTTTCCCCACCTCTTTCCACCTTAGCAGAGTGAACACAGAAGAAAAGGCGATACCCTCCCCCACAAAGTGGAAGAAGGTGGGAGGAGCTTCCCTTGAACCCTTGACCTGTTACCGACTATATATTGGAAGGCTAAAGTTCTTTCAAAACAGACAAATGTGAACTCCACTTGAAACAATGCATGTGCCTCTAGCCTACTCAATGGACTGACACGAAAAAGCTCCTCCAATCTGTGGCAACTATTCTGCCTATAGTCGGTTGAGAGTCAAGAAGGTGGGAGAAGCTCCTCCCACAAGTGTGGTGCGCCCGTTTCAAATCTATCCGCAGTCGAAAGAAGAGTTCACTGGAAACGCTCCTTGTTCCACTTCAATGGATAGATAATGGCCACAGAGTGGTGCCAACTTGTCTTCGACCCCCACTTTTTAAGAAAGCGACCTCTGTATTCATTGGAGGGGGAACCGAGCCCCTGAAAGCAGCCTTTGTATTCATCGGAGAGGGAGGCTAATCCCCGAAGGTCGTATTTGTCTCCATCGGAGGGGGAAAACTCTAATATCCCTCTCGTGGCTTCCACAATGCTAAGTCAAAGTCAAAAGATAACGCAAATATGTACAGAAAGGCAAGACCCTCCTCGCACGTAGGCCGCGACGTCACGGAAACGATGGGACGCTATTGGATGCGGAGGGATATATGATTCCTTTTGAGGGGCATTTGCCGCTACCTTAACCTGTAACTTACTATAGTTCACTTTATACATCAGCCTCATTGCGTGTTGCCCTGTGACTATGTTTCTTTCCTGCAGTAAATGGGGCTTTTTTCTGGGTAGTCATGCATCACATTTTATTGGTTCACATGAAAACATTAGTATTAAAACATACATTGGAATTAAAATATTTCAGAAGTCACAGAACTACCAGGAGAGGAAAATGGGCAAACAAAAACACATTTAAAAAAATGCTGCAGGATTAGCATACTGCATGCAGCTTTTCTTTTGTTCACATCAAGCTGGAGACTCGACGCATTTGCAAATCAACATAGTTCAGTCCTCTAGAGTGCTCTAGAGCAGGGGTGGCCAGGCTGACCCGGCCTAAGAGCCGCAAACAAAACCATGAAAAATACAAGATCCGTTGGGGGGAAGGGGGGGGGGGGGGGGGCAAACTTTAGAGCAATAAACGAAACTCGAACTACTTTCAATATATCCAAGTCAAAACCAGTCCAACTGTACTTAACGTAGCCGTAGCACAAGACTACCAAACCGTAACCTGTTTTTCAATTTAAAACGCGTTCTATTTCTCTTTTGGGGGAAGTGCTCGTATGACCAGGAGTGAGGTGGGGGAGAGGGGGAGGAGAGAAAGCCATGAGCCACACTTAAACACGCGAAGAGCCGCATGCGGCTAGCGAGCCGCAGCTTGCCCACCCCTGCTCTAGAGTATATCATCACAATTACTGTAGGACTTCAGGAATCAAAAATTTGTAGGCAAAAAATTGCAGTCAACTCACTAGATCTGTGAAATAAATGCTATCAAATGCAACTGGAACCTGCACTGGCTTATACCCCATTCACACGGTAACCTAAAGGTACCTTAACATAGGTCCCTACAGTAAAGGGAGATAGAGATCGTATTCAGACGGGGCATAAAGGTCCCTTTCAGTAAAGGTACCTTTGGAGTAAACGGGGCTCCCCGACCTCCGTTTGCAGCTACAGAGAGTAGCCTCGGACCCATAAATTCCTAATAAAAATTACCGTTTATGTTTTCTTGTCGTTTAATGCGTCGTTGGTACTAGAATCTTAGGAAGTCAAAGTTTTAAAATAGATGGGGACCACAAACGCGATACAATAGGAACAAAATGATACTCCCGGTAACAGGTAGCGGCGGCGGCAACAGCGGCGGGAAGAGACGCAATGGTGCTACCTCTGCTCCCACATGCATTGACGACGAGTCGCGCTCTTCGGCGCAGGAGATTTTTGTGGCGATGGTTTCATCAGCGCATGAGCCATTGAACTGGGGTGCCAGCTCTAGCGGCACCAGCGAAAAGAAAAAAAAACGCGCGAGTGCACTGGTCCGAGTCAGAGACGTGGGCTCTCATTCGGCTATGGCAGGACAATTTGGCAGAACTTTGGCGGTACAGAAGAAACTCTGGTGTCTACGAGACAATCCGTGTAGGCCTGGAGAAACTGTCTATCGTCAAGACGCGCAAGCAAGTCAGCGACAAGATAGACAATCTGAACCAGATGTACAGGTGAGTCTGTTTTCAGAATGATACTTTTGTTCTGGGGCATGATCGAAGGACGTTTTAGCGAACAGCGACATTTGAGTGAATCAACGTTTTAGCGAGTAACGGGGGCGCGTGTTAACCCATCTGCAGCGCTGCGCTTACGCCTCTTCGCGGCGATCGTCTGCGGCGGCTCATTACAAAAATGTGAACTCATTTGGCCGCCCGAAAACGCCGCTTCGCAGAGTCCAACTATTCGCTGGTCTCATTCGGTGAAACGTAGGCGTTCGCTAAAACGTCATTCGATCAAGTGAGTTCCTCCCGTTCTGGGTCGCGCTCACCGAACTGTGCCAAACACGCTCTTTCTTGTTGCTAGAACGGCTTATATATATATATATATCCCAGTTTACATCGTAACCAGACTTGGTCAGTTTGTTCTTGACGCGATACATTTAATGTTTTGATTAGGACTGCCTTATTTAGCTGTGTTCTCGGCGTGCCGCCTTGGTGGCTCCGAGGCAAAATGATTTGTTATCTTTGTGTGGTTGGTTAGCTCCAGCTGGAGCTTTGAAGGGAGTTGACAATGAAAAAATTAATTGCCAACGCCCTGGTGCTATTCATCTGCACTGTAAAAAGAAAATGCAGACGAAAGATTGTATCTAGGTGGCAACAAGCCCTTGTTGCTGAATAAATCACATCACCCCTACATTATTTTCCTCCAGAGCAAAAAAGAAAAGCCTGACAACTGGGTCAGGAAAGGTCTCCTGGCCCTTTTACTACGACCTACACAGTTTCCTGGGGAGCCTGCCCGTCAACGACCCAAGTCTCGTGAATGACTCGCTCCCTGCGGATGTTGTTGAGGTATTTACTGATTTCGTATGCTTTGAATTATGACGAAGGCAGAGATGTGCGATTCAACCTTTTAATAAGCTTGGAGAGAATGGTTAACATAACGAGTTACAGATTCGTCGTTATAAGCTGGAACTGAAGCAACTGTTAAAGGGGCCCTGCAATCACATTTAAGCGTCTACCTTTTTTGCGGTTTCCACGTCTCTTGTGGTTGGGGCAAGCCAGCGGGCACGGAGAGAGTAACTAAATATCAGTGCGTCATATTTTAACCGGACGACGCGGAAACCTCCTCCACCGACGAGGGCGACCCGCGGTACCGAAAGCGCGCAAAATGTGACGTCTTTGGTCCTGGGCTTGCCACTGGTCAAAGCCGCTAAGATCTTTTTTTTAGTCAAGATACAAAATATAAGTGTCGCGAACCGTTTCAATTACGTATGAAAGTAGTTTTTGTTCACTATTTTAGATCAGAAAAGAAACAAATGCAGTTTAGAAAGTACGGAAACGAGAAATGACCCGTCGACATACCCGCCACCAAGCGGCGGAAAAAAACGGCGCATACTAGAAAAGGCTAGTGGGATGAGGCTACGACAAACGAGGAGCGTAGAAAGGTCCCGGATGTACGCGGCGGCGCTGTGGTCGTATACCGGCTCAAGAATCCGACCGGTTGCGAGCGTTCCGAAGGCCTTCGGCGCGGGCCCTGCTGGCGATTTGGCCATTTGGCGGTGCGTCAGCGCGAAGTGGCTCCCGTTCTGAACTGATCTTTACCCCGTGTTTGCTGTCGTTTGTGGCCAATGAAATGTTATGCCAAATTAGTGTTTAGTCGCACTGCAAATGCAATGCGAGCTGCCCTGGCCACCCGCTTCATACAGCATATCCAACACGTGCTTTAGTGGCGCCCTCTCGAGCCGTCGACACGGAGTACGGCAGCCGTGTGCGCTCGATGAGCTCACTACTCCTCCTCTAGTTCAAGTCCACTCAAGCCAGGACCTACGACGTCATGAAGGAGGTTATTTTTTGCTTGTTTTTGTAATTCTAATTTGCCTATAACTTTTAAAATAAAGCGAAATTTGAGAAAAGAAAACTTGGATTAAGTTACTACGTTCAGTACGCTCAGGTTCAGTGCAAATTAAAAACCAGTCAAAAAGTCATTGCAGGGCCCCTTTAAGTGTGCGGAAGCAGACGTGACATTTGGCATCACCAAAGAAATTTCATCTGTTTCCCGCGGCACGTAAAGACGTTTGTGCTATTTGTTTCATGTGCGCAATGAAATCAATCATTAATAAAATTTGGATTTTCTGTAGATTAATGATGCAAACTAAGCAAACATTAAGAAAACTCATTTGGGTGGAGCATACATAAATTGTGCCCTGCACCTATGATAGTCATGTGCTGCCAGCTCTTTCAGAGGCACTTGTTAGGGTCTGTTTGTGGAAAGCCAGTGGGGCAAGCCGAATACATGTGAAGCAGCTCTCCATCCGCCTTGGCAGCATAAACTGCATAACTCCAATAACAATGTGGTTATTTCCAGTTCAGAAGAGCGTCGACAAAACTTAAAAGGTCAACTCTGATTTCTTTTCAGTGTTGAGAAAAAAATGCAGAGGAAGGAAAATGAGGGAAGCACACCTTCTACAAGGTGTAGTGCACAAGGGTGACGGCAGCTGTAACGGCAACGATAATGGAACTGTTGCTAGTGCCACTTTTGTTTGTTTAAGTTTCATACCCAAGTGTAAAATGCATGTTTTAGTTCTATTATTTCAGCTTTTCCTGGTCCTACACTGAAAGTTACTACGCACCTTATTTTTGCCTGATTTGCTCTTTGATATATGCTGTTATAATGCGGTATGCATACATCATCAAGTGATAAACCTTTCTCATAAGCACCCATTGGTTTTTATCAGGAACCTGGAGAAGGCCCTCACGAAGGGCCAGACGACGACAACGAGGTGGTGGCCCTAAAGGAAAAACCCCTCGAGGAACGGCAAAAAAAAAAAAGGAAGTCCACCATGAAACAGGGGGACATTCTCATGCTGTTCATTGAGGAGCAGAGAAAATAAAGGAAAGAGCTTTCTGAAGCTAGGGAGAGGGCCCACCAAGACCGGCAACGGCAGTTTTTGATTATGGAAGAGTCAAACCAGCTCCAGTGGGATTTCCTGGATTTCATGAGGTCACGGAAGGAAAAATAAAAATGGAAACTTTGAGAAATATCCCTCTCTTTACTCGAGTTTGGATTGGAAGCATTGAAGGGCTACAGGCTTCTGTCGTTTGAATCCCGATTCAAGATATTTTGCTCAGGATGGGAGAAACGTCATACCATTGGTATAAATCTGCAAGTTAGTAGGCACAGAAATGCAGGTGCAGCTACAAGGTAAACTAAATGCAAACATCAATGGTATAGCAAGAACGACTAGCCAGTCTGAAATTTTAACTGTGCAGCTGCTTATTACAATTGTGGTGCGTGATTATTGGCCACTATGTAGAGCCTACACCTATATGTACGGTCAGCATGGAGCGAACAGCGGATACACGGTTCTCGTCCGATGCTGTCTCTTTTAAAAGAGGAACGCCTAAGTTTGAGATGCACCGGGTGAGCGACTAACATATCAAAATAAAAGCCGCACTCGCAACCCCTGTATGAAGCAGAAAGCGCAGAGTCTAGTGAAGACCATGCAGCCGCTGGTCGCATTTTATTTCTAACCGACTGTACTGTGAAATCTCAATTTGACGTGCTTTCATGCTTACTGTAGCAATGACCTGTATTTAAGTGGACAAAGCATGCTTTGCTGAAAAGAAATGAAAACTGCTGTGTCATGTGAGTGGTTGAGCCCGCTCAGAAAAGGAATATTTATTTATTTTTCACTGCCTGGAATAGCAATGAGAATTCAATGTCACGTGGACAGATTAATGGCATGTAGTGCATATTGTAGGACTTTCTGCGGTCCAGAGATTGTACCCTGCGAGAAAAAAGAGTCCGCATGTTTTTCCATTGCCCCGAGATGAATAAACAGTTTTGTATTCTAGAATTTGATATATGTAGTCACTAACACTTTGTAAACAATATAACATAAGAAAAGACCTTAAAAAATGACTTCAGTGCCCCTTTAACCAATTAGTGTTCTGTAGTTTACTGTGCGAACGTCTCGGGTTTTAGTCGCACTGAGAGGGCGAACGTCTGGGTTTTAGCCACGCTGAGAGGGCGGGTTCGCCTCGAAGTATGCAACGAGTGCATCCCGCACTGCATCGGCGCCATCTTCTGTGGCCTTGGTCCTGTGCATTGCCTGCTCACGCTTTGCGCTCTCTTCTAATTTCCTGGCCGCGTCGACCCACTGCTTCTCCGCCCCATCGTTGAGCATCTTGCAGATGTTGTGTATGGTGCAGCAGGCTCTGACGACAGCGTTCACGTGGTCGATTCTCATTTCCATCCGCTTGAGGACGATGCGGAAGCGGGCCTTCAGACGACCAAACGCACTCTCGACCACGCGCCTGGCCTTAGAGAGATCCCCTTTCCCTTGGGGGTGGTTGAGGCTGTGGGGGAATGGTTTCATCAAGTTCCTCGTCAGGGGAAAAGCCTGATCACACAGGACGAGGGGAGGTATCTCCGTGCCATCAATGACCCTTGGTACAGCAGTCTGGTTCTGCTCGAGCAGATGCGCCAGCGGGGAGCGCCGATAGACGCTCGCATCATGGCACCTCCCAGGGGTGCCCACGCTGACGTAACGGAATAGGTATCTGTGGTCCACCAGGGCCAGGAGGATGACACTGTACCTAAAACAAAGTGACCACATGTGAGCAAGGAACAGCAAAAGCACCGCACACAACAAACATAGCTAAATTGCTTGCTACTGAATGCAAGTGGTGCTGTTTGTGAAATGGATCCTTGATGTGCCTCCCACCCACGGGCAGTTGTATTTGCTCGCTCTGTAGGCGCTTTGGTGACATCATGGGTTTAACTTGGCTGGGGGCACAAAATAATGAAATAACAAAGAGAATGGTCTCTGGCGTGACTACACCTGTATTTATACGAGGGGGGACCCAAAAGAAACCGAACTAATTCTTTTTTAAGCAGAGCTTTTGCAGTACCGCGTTTTGCCGCCAGGAGTTGATAGAGCGAACATTGCTGAGTCATTAGGCCTAATTCCGTCCTCGAAGAAGGTTAGGACTAGTTGCGGCTGGGTTTATAGTGACAAGTGTTTCGTGTGGGCGTCGTTTTTGCAATGTCTGATTTCTGTGAACAGCGTGTGGCGGTTAAATTCTGTTTTTTGCTCGGAAAAAGTGGAACAGAAACTACTGAACTGTTAAAAACAGCGTACAAGACGATTTCATGGGGAAAACTCAAGTGTTTGAGTGGTTTTCCCGTTTCAAGAATGGCGACATGTCAATTGATGACAAACCTCATTCCGGTCGTCCTTCCACGGCACGAACACATGAAAACGTTGAAAAAATTTGTCCAATCATCAACGAAGATCGACGACGGACCATTGACTAAATTGTGGAGCTGTCGGGAGTGAGTTGGCGTTCATTGCAGCGAATTCTGACAGAAGATTTGGGAATGAAAAGGGTGGCTGCCAAATTCGTGCCACGACTGCTGACTGCTGAACAAAAGCAAGGTCGCGTGGAAGCATGCTGTGCTTTGAAAGAAGAGTCCCGAAGTGACCCAAACTTTTTTTCAAAAGTTATTACAGGTGATGAAACTTGGTGCTATGGTTACGATCCTGAATCAAAGCAACAATCAAGCCAGTGGAAGACTTCAGGTTCGCCTCGCCCCAAGAAAGCTCGTTAGGTGAAATCAAACATCAAAATAATGCTGATTAGTTTTTTCGATGTGAAAGGAGTCGTCCATTCAGAGTTTGTTCCGCAGGGTCAGACAGTTAACCAGGCTTTCTACTTGGAGGTTTTGAAAAGATTTCGCAACAGTGTGCGGCGGAAGCGGCCCGATTTGTGGAAGTCGAGTGACAGGTTTTTCCATCATGAAAATGCCCCGGCTCACACTGCCTTGTCTGTACGACAATTCTTGACCAATAACGGTATGAGCCCTGTTCCTCACCCCCCCATACTCACACGACCTTGCCCCGTGCGACTTTTTTTTTGTTTCCTAGAATGAAAAGAGAAATGAAAGGAAAGCGTTTTGCTGACGTTGCTAAGGTGAAGAAAAAAACGACGGAGGCGCTGTCAAGCATCACAAAAGATGAATTTAAACAATGTTTCGACACATGGATTAAAAGATTAGACAAGTGTATTAGTGCAAGTGGACAGTACTTTGAAGGAGATTGAACGTTTGTACTTGAAATTGGAATAAATAAGTGCAAAAAAATTTAGTTCGGTTTCTTTTGGGTTTCCCCTCGTATCTGGTTTATAGCCTTGTGTGCAGCATAGTTTAGTAGAGGTACTTAATTTCTGACCCTGAAATTGTATGAAATAAGCAAAGTTGTCTGCAGGAAACGAGTATCAGTGTCTGCTTACCATCCTTTATAGTTGTGGCAGTCAACAACCAAGTCCTTTGGTGGCGACACAGGCAGGTGGCAGGCGTCGAGAGCCCCGATGGCGTTGGGAAATCCCAGCACTGCCTGGAACTCGCGCATGTGGTTGTCGAGATCTTCGTTTTGGATCATTGTTATTGTGCGCGCCTCGAGCTCCTCAATGACGACGTCGCAAAATTCTCGGTACGTCTCATTGACGACCGACTGGCCAACGGCAAGGTGGTGGCCGATTGTTCGTTCCTCTGCAGTGGAGCATAGCCTGTACAGGCTGATGGCCACCCTCTTCTCCACCGTTATTGCCGTCTTCATGGTGGTGTCTTGCCGAAGCATTGACGGCCGGCAAACGTCCACAAGACTGTCATCAGAACTACTAGTGCTTCAGGAAGTGCTCCCTTGGGCCACTAACCTAAGCAATAAAAGTTGGTGACCACCTATACCATTTCAAAGTAAAATTCGAAAAAGCGCCAATGTCGCGTTCGCGCTAACAGTGTTGCGCAGTGTACATGGGAGATATACTTGTTCATTGGATGGTATTTTAATCAACTTGCAAACCTTTGCAGCCTCCTTTATCAGAGGCCTTGCACATGAGACTTTCCTTAATTTGAAAATGCGACATGGAACCGCCTTTCTTGCATGCTGCAAATGATGGCATGAAATCTACACTGGAAAGGGGTATGCTGCCAGAAATGAAGTTCCCACTGCCATGAGCAACATGTCAATGCAAGGCATGTATTTACATAGAGGCATGCTAAGTAAATTTATACTTTTCCACCATCTAGTGTTTACAACTTTGGTTCTTTCTGATGATTACTGTCTACTCTCTTTAATATGACTGCCTCTAACTTGGCATTCCCATTTTATGACTAGTCTCATATAGCACAAAGCTATCTCCTTGCAAGGAATATCTGTGATTATTACATGTTCCATCTTAAGAAGAGTTGACTGTGTCACTGTGATAGATGCAGACCAAACATAATTCATGCAAACCTGTTTATTACAGAGGACATGTTTATTACAAAGGAAGTAACAAATGACCACGCCTAGTTATCAACTCCTGCCGGCTGACCACACCGTCTTAGTCTCTTCACTGAAAGTGCCTTCGAGCTTCGAGGCCTTTGTTTCTGGCCAGAACAGCCTTTAACTGGTGACCCTCTCACTCCAATCCCAGACACTGATGAGGTTCCATTATGGAGAAATGACTGGGCTGTTTTAACAGAGTCAATCGCCTTCTGCATTTCCTTCATGTCGGTACAGTAGTACGCCATGCTCTTGGACTTTTCAAGCTCAGCAAAACACTGAGGCCTCAAACTGCCAATTCATTGTACACTGCCTAAGTTGATCTAGGTCTGAAACCTTACCCTGACGTGATGTGCCCGATGGTTGGCCTGTTGAGTCTTCCACGTTCTGGACGTCATAGTCAACCTCTGGGCACAATACATTGCAGTCTAACGACATTAGTGGCCCGTTCCGGTAGCTCTCTGGGAGCTTTGTGAATCCCCAGTCATTAAAAGCAGGAATATGGCACAGGAGTGCTTAAACAGAAGGTTGTGGCGCAGGAAGTCAATGCACGAACAGCTTGGGGATGCAAAGGTGACTCTGTGGGACGTTGTTAAACAAGTCATCGACCTCACATGAAACACGCCACTCTCATTAGTCGGCTGAATGCTCTCAAGTGAGTAGTCGCCTGCTGCTGCAAGCCGACTCATGACATGTTTTACCACCTTGTGTGGCCGATTATGCAAGTACTCTGTCACGTAGAGTGGTATGACCTGTGCTCTGCAAGAAACTTGTTGTCTTCTCTTGAACACATTTTTCCCGTTCAGCAAAAAACGTCATCAACATCTTTATTAATCCGTCAAGGCTCTTGCGACCGCTACTTGTTTGTAGGCAGCCAAGGACAAACTTCTACTGCCACCTGTGAGCCTGAAGATGATGTGTTGAATGTAGTGGAGAACGAGTGTGAGGAAACCTTGCTCTACTGCTACCAGTCACAGCCAATGAAAGCATCCATGATGAAGTATGCAGGAAACACACTAGGCCTGGATGCAACATACAAGGTCTCCGATTATACGCTGCCACTATTTTTCCTGATAGTAAAACCTCCGGTGCAGTATGTAATTGTTGGCATGTTTATCGTGCAGTTCGAGACAAGCAAGTCAAACTCCGAAGCTCAGCAGATTGTTCAGGGAATGGTGCCCCAATGCCTGCCCTAGATACTGGATGGTGGATTACTCAAGACCTGAAATTAATGCCGTCATGTCTGTGTTTCCCGAAAGTAAAATAGCTTTGTGCGATGTGCACCGCGAGAGGGCTTCGGAGAGGTGGATAAGGAGGAAGGAGAATGGAGCGCAAGACAGAACAAGCTTGATCGAGCTGTTGCGCAAAATGGCAAAGGCTCTGACTGAAGGGGAATTCCTTGAAGCAGTCAGGTGCCTGGAAGAGTGCGATGAATGGAAACAAAACGAGAAGCTCCAGGTTTATCTGAAGGAGACTTGGTTTCCAGCGAAAGAATGGTGGGTTAACTATTAGAGACCTGGGCTCCTTTTTTGTATGAATAATAGAACCGAGGTCCAGAACGGCCTGCTGAAGAAAAACTACGTAAGGACGGAAACAGTACTTTCAATCTGGGTCACTTACTTTGTGAAGTCACACAAGCTCGAGCACATTCTCTTGGTCAAGCTCGCTAAGCCGATTCTTGCGCACAGCGCAACTCGCATGACGGCTGATGTCTTGCTTTGTAGGATAAAATGCACGGCAGTTATCTGGGGGAGGAGTTGCACCGACAAACATTACATCCTCAACATATACCTTTAAACAGCTCTGTACTTCCTTCACAGATGTTATCCCTCCTCGGACAAGCATTTGAATCTGAGACGAGGTCTCGTTTCACAGGCTGGGCGTATGCCAGTCCATCGACACTATGGTTATTTGATGTGAGTCTCTTTTTCGCTGATGCTAACGTACAGCCTTGTCTCTCGTTGAACACCTGATGGGTCCTTCGACAAGGCTTCGCTCAGGTTGCTCAAGGACATTTTTCTAGAAGCACTCCAGCTGCGCCTGGAGGAGTGGGCTTGAAGATCGATCTGAAACATTTGTACTAAATGTGAGGCTATGTTTATTTTATTTCAGTTATTTATCCTCAAGGCATAATCATTACACAGGGGGGGGGGGGGGGGGGGACGGAGCAGTGCAGATACATCTCGGAATAAACAGCGAAGTCACATCATAAGATTATCCCATGTCTTCTTAAAAAGTGGCAGCTCATTGCAGCATACTGCAATTGTCTCATAGAAAAGGAGGGCAAGAGAGGGACAGAGGAGAGGTGAGGGGAGCCAGGTGGAGGTGGGAAGCTTTCACAGTTTTTAAAAGTTTGGGTTTGATTATTTCGAATATATTTTACTTGAGGTATGAGAAATTAGATTTCGAACTTTCCTAACTTGGAATTTGAGAGATTCGAAAGTTTTGAATTTCTTGGGACCTAAAGTTCGAAAATTTGAAGATTTCAAATTTCTTCGAATTTGAAGTTCGAAAAACTCGAAGGTATCGAATTTGTTTGGATCTGAAATTCGAAGCTGCCTAACGCGGCCCAACCTATGCCGCAAACGACTGAAGTCAGCGTTATGCAGGCCACGGAGAGGAAAGGACGCTTTCAAAAGAAAACCCAGCAGAAGTCTCAGAAAAGCTCAGCACAACCTTGCATTCGTTGCGGTGACAGTTCACACACTCCACCCAACTGTCCACACAGATCGACAACATGTTTCAAGCGCAAGAAACAAGGACACCTGGCAAGTGCTTGCCTGGGCTACCAGCGGAAACCAGGACGACCCCAACAGTTTCATGCACACACCTTGTCGACTGGTGAAGACTACGCGGAACCAAACAATCCGTCGCAGCACCTGTACGCGGTGAACACGGCACCGTCAGCAGTTCAACCGATTTTCAAGCCTCTCTAATAGGGGCAAGTGACATTAAACATGACCGTGGACACTGGCTCACCCGTGTGTATCATCTCCAAAGACACATATAGCAAACATGCTGCTTCATGGCCTCTAGTTAGTCCAATGGACACAAGTCTATATTGCTACCTTGGAAAACTGCCAGTGGTGGGAGCCCTGCGCCTATCAGTAAAAGATCGCGACAAGCAAGCAAACCTTGTCTTGTATGTGGTGGACTATCCCGGCCCAATTCTGTGTGGTTGCGACATGATCCAGGAGCTACAGCTTCTGTCTGCTGAACCAACGCAACAGAGCTGATCTGTTCCATCTGGATGGGCAGGATTTTCTTCTTCTGGTGGACTACCACTCTTGTTACCCAGAAGTCGTAACACTGCGAAGTATGTCAAGCCAGGCTGCGATTTCAGCGATCAAGACTGCCATGGCTCGCTTTGGTATACCGGAAGTACTAAGAAGTGACATTGGGCCAGTTTTCTTCACATGCATGACTTTGCAAGTTTCGCAAGAAACAACGGTTTCGAGCATATCACTAGTAGCCCTGGCTACCCCCAATCAAACGGGGAGGTGGAGTGCTTGTGAGAACCATTAAAAAGCCCCTGAAAAGAGAGAAATGTTTTTGTTTTTTTTTCCAATCTGGTTGGGACACGCGTGTCAAAAAATGAATTTTATGAGAAAAATATTTTCTTTTCGAGCAATATTGATGGCGCGTGATGCAATTTAGTCGGCAGTACCTCCTTTTCACTTGTTTTCTCTCTCGCCATTTCGGGCGCGTGGAGGAGAGGTAAATCGGCTTCACCTTCACGACCTAGATGGTCATTCCGGAATGACCTGCGACGTCATGGACATCGCGCACAGAATTTCGAATAAATCTCTTGCCGTCAATATTGCTCTGAAAATCTGTTTTTGCAGTTAAAGTTTATTTTTTGACAAGCGTGTCCCCAATCAGACTGATTAAAAAACATTTATTTTTTTTATTTTCAGAAGCCCTTTAAGGACCTTTTTCACAAGAATGACAATATATTTTCGGCACTGTTGTCGTACCGGGACCTTGTCCTAAGAGCACCTTTCGTAACAGTCACACGCTTGTCAAATTTTACTGCATCTGTGCTATAAAAAATAGCAATGGCATGCACATGTGCAGCTCATACGATACACTCTTTCTGTTCACTAAATCTGGTCACAGTGTTGTGCTCCTTTGAGTGCATGTATGACGGAAGAAAAACGGGCTTCCTTAATTGTTGTTTGTGCTAGCTAGCATGTGTGCTTACAAGCTGCTTGTGAGTGAATTCTGCACGAAAGCTCACGCTGCAGAACCCAGGGATTTTGGATTCAATCCCCACCCCTGCCTGTTTCGATCTGGATGAGCAACGTACCAGCAGACGTTTCTGTTTCACTACTGCGTGACAGGTGTTAAAGACCCTAGGCTAGCAGTCATACAGCACTGCCTAAAAACTCTCATCTACAGCGGGTAGCGGTGTCGTTGTTCTTTTTAACCTTTTAAGGCGAGACGCGGGTCTTAAAATGGTAAAAAATCGCGAAATTTGGGGTTTTTCAAAAATCACATGTTTGGATAGAATATAGTCTGAAGTACCTGCCTGCGAAGTTTCAATGTCCTATTCGACGTCTAAGTATAAAAAAAACGATAAATACGATGCCTCCGCGACGCTCAAATCGCGAATCCAACGAAAAAAAAATAGTCAAACTGCGCGCCCGCGTCGCTTCACGACCGATCGTCGGATCGCGGCCATCTTGGTCTTGTTGGGGAGCTGGGGAGCGTGGAGAAGCGTCGTCTGCTTCGTTTTGGCCCGTCGCTTTGTTCGTTTCGCGGCTGAGTGCACGTTGTTTCGAAATCGTTTACGTTCGCGCGTTCGCGTCGGACATCGTTGGTTTCTCGCTACGAAGTTGCGGGAGTTTTATTTCGAGCGATCGAGATGCCGGGGGACTCTCGATTGAAAGAGAGTACGCGGCGGACGTTCGGGAGGAAGACGCGACGTGCGTGGAACAAGCGGAAGACATCACCTGCAAGTGCGCCGCTACGATCTGCGCCACTGCCGAACGCATTGGATCTGCCGGGACCATCGGCTAGCCTTCCCGTTGACGATGCTGCGGCCTCAAGCTCTGGTCCGGATGGCTCAAGTTTTGCCGGCACCACTCGCGTCGACTCTACCTACTACTCTACGGCCGAGCAAGCGCAGCGCGCCGAGCGATCGGAGCAAAGCAAGCGCGTTTTATCGGAGAAGTCGGCGACCCAGCGGAAGTTCGATCTGCTTGAAGTCAACGGATCATGCCAAACAAGCGATGCCGGGACCCAGTTTGTCATCGTCGACATGAAAGTCCTCAACGACCTCTTCGCGCACGCGAGGTGTGGAAGCTGCGGTGTGGGATCTCTCACGCTCAGCAAGGCCGCGGACAAGGAGTACGGCTTGGCCGTCAAGCTTGTGCTCGTCTGCAGCACTTGCGACTTCCAGAAGAAGCAGTTCTCCTCTCCCAGGGTTGCTGGAACAGCAAAGATCACTCCCTTTGAAGTGAACATGAGGGCCATGAAGGGGATCCAATCCATTGGCAAAGGAGTGACAGCCTTGGCAGACTTCTGTGCCTCCATGAACATTTCTCATCGGGGCCTGCACCACAAGACGTACCAGGGACACCTGAAAACGCTTGTGCGGGCATGTGAGAATGCAGCAACCGACAGTGAAGCCGCCAGTGTTGCTGTCGTCAAGGGGCTCTACACAGGCTTTATGAACCCCATTGGCAACATCGATGTCATCTTCGACGGATCATGGATGACCCGAGGACGCAGCTCCCACATTGGTGTAGGCTGCATTGTGGAGTTGTACTCTGGCCTCGTCATCGACCATGTTGTGTACTCCAACTTCTGCCTTGGATGTGCCTTGGGACCGGAGCCCGAGGACGATGGCTACAGCGACTGGTACGCAACCCACGACTGCCAGAGGAACATTGACTGCAATGCTGGCCGTATGGAGGTGGAGGCTGCGCTCACAATGTTCCAGAGGTCTCTGACCAAGCATGGTCTCCGCTACACCACCGTCCTTTCGGATGGGGACAGCCGGACATTCCATGCCTTGTCTGAAGCGAAGGTTTACGGCTTCATCAAGATAGAGAAGAAGGACTGCGTGAACCACGTCCATAAGCGGATGGGAGCTGCCTTGCGCAACGTTGTTGAGAAGAAGAAGGCACAAGGCGAGTCACTTGGTGGGAGAGGAAAGCTGACACAGGAAAAGATCAAGAAGATCACTAACTATTACGGCTATGCTCTCAGGAGCAACAGCCATGACGTTCCAGGGATGAAGAGGGCAGTGGAAGCCACACTCCTGCACATGACCTCCACAGACGGCGCCCCAGACCACAGCAAGTGCCCCGAGGGAGCGGAGTCCTGGTGCAAGTACAACAGGGCCTTGGCAAACAGTGAGCCTCCGCCGCCGCACAAGAACCCTCTTCCGGATTGTGTTCGGGCTGCACTGGAGCCAGTGTTTGAAAGGCTCAGCAATGAAGACCTGTTGGCACGGTGTAGTTAGGGAAAGACGCAGAATGCCAGTGAGAGCCTGCATTCGGTGATCTGGACGCAGACTTCAAAGAATGCGAATGCCTCCCTGGACAGCGTGAAGAGGGCTGCGGCTGAAGCTGTTGCTGTCTACAACCAGGGAAGGAGAGCGACCAACGAGTCCATTGCTGCAGGCCTGGGCTACGCCACCGGTGACTGCCTTGTCCGCCGAAGCATCAAAAAGGATAGTCTCCGTTTACGTAAAGCAAACGCGGTGCACCAGAGCAGCAGTAGCGTGAAGGAAAGGTTCTCCAAGCGACACCAGGCAGGAGCATCACGAGATTACAGCCCAGGACAGCTGTAATGGCTTTTTCCAGTGCCATGTGGAACAAAGGCCCTTTTCAGGGCCAAACAAAATTACGTTTGGAGCTTGAAACTCTTGCTCGCCTCTCCCGTTGTCCAAAGTTGTCGGGTCATCACTTTAGAAGCAATTTTTAGCCTATATCAGTAATTCTTCACCATTTTTGCAATCTTCTCAAAAACAAATTATTGTTTTTTTGAAAATTATTTGTTCAGAATGCACTACACTACATCTTGATAACTATTATTGCATAAGGGTTTTCACATAATTTATTGTAGTCAGCGTCGAAACAGGAAAATGTGATTTTATCAACATTTCACTCGTTCTTTACTTCTTTCACATTTTTTTCCAAATGTTCCCATAAATGGATTACATCATCTTTTATGTCAAGTTGTTCATGAAGACTTACACTACACCTTGGTGGCAATTATTATTTATCATTGTTCACACAATTTTCTATGTTCAATGTCAAAACTTTAACTTTGATTTTCTCATCTTCATGTTTTTTGTCAACGTGCTTAGCCTTACGGGGGTTTTCATGAGGTTTTTATCGTAGCATTTTGAAACTTTTTATACCGTTTTATTCAGAAAGGACTGGACTGTGGAGTAAAGCTATTTTTTTGCAGTTTATAATGACAACGAAAATTTTATGATAAATAATGCGACCTCATTAGTGTCATAATTAGCATAATTAGTACATTTTTGTATTATAATGTAATTTTGTGAAAATATAAATAGCTTTATAATGCATGGCAGACCTTTAGCTATGCATCTACATCAATAAAAAAAAATATTTTTGTTCGAAATGGCCTTAACGACCCGTAAGAAATTAACCAAATTAGGCAACACTATTTTTTATAACTTGAAAACTAATTGAGATATTTTGAAACTGATTTCATATTTGAAGTGAGGAAGAAGGAACACATATGCACAGTGATTTTCATTAGTATAGCTGCAAAAATAAAATAGTCCATTTTAGAACCAGTGACAGGTGTTAAAGACCCTAGGCTAGCAGTCATACAGCACTGCCTAAAAACTCTCATCTACAGCGGGTAGCGGTGTCGTTCTTTTTAACCTTTTAAGTGCCGAATGTAGCTCACACGCACAATGGTTGCAGCCAGGCACGTAGCCAGGATTTTGTTTCGGGGGGGGGGGGGGGGGGAGCAATCATGCCCTCAAAGCTGGAAGCGGAGCACATTTGCTTATGAATAACATCCCACTGCCTTTCCGGTCTCTGCGGCCAGCAAGCCAACCATTGCCTGCCTCTACAAACGGCCTTTCTGAAGGCCACTCATATTTGCATTGAAGATGCTGTTTCATCGGATTGCAACCACCTCCCGTGTCTCCGAAACTATGTGAATAAATTATTAAAAGCAGTATCAAACGAGCTGAACATTTCTGAAGACTTACAACTGAACTCGGCATTCCTTCTTCTATCGTAGATCCAGGGGTACAGCTGAACTAGCTGAATTAAACTATAGGTTTTCTCGCGAACATCAAACGCAGCGGCAAGTTCAGCCCTCTTCGCGGCAGCGGCACTCTTCTTTGCAGCTTGAGCAGCTTTTCCTCACGTCGGAGATGGGCGAGAAGTTCATCGCCTCAGACGCCGCAGCACGCAGCGTCTGAGGCATTTGCACGCGGAGCTGGCGGAACCATGTCATTGCCGGTGGCAAGGAGGGCGGAGGAGGGAAGCGCGCCGCGCTGATTGGCCGCGGAGAAAATACGGAAACCTACGTCCCGACCCAGGAAGGAGAAAGTTGAAAATTTTTCAATTCTTCACTCCGAGTGCCGGAAGCTGTAATTACATCACTGCCCATACGGAAGGAGCGCTGACGTCACTACGGGATCCGGCACCCGTCTTTGTATTCGAGGTCTGTTTGAACCGCGCTTAAGAAACCTTTGTGACCGACCTCCCGCTAAACGGAAAGCGCGATGCTGGTGCAGACGTGAGCAATGCGTCGCCAAGCACACTCGACAATGTATCTGAGGAGCCACCAACAGAGCAGCCGGCTGACAGCTCATGCCTACAGTAGCAGCCGTGCTGCATTGAAGCTAAACACTCATTTGATGCCCTTTCCATACCTGCAACATGGGTCAAGTTGTGTCAAGTGCCAGCTGGCTCTGTAGCGTATGCGCGTTATCGGGTGGTGAAAAATAACTTCGCCGCTTTTTTACATCGAACAAATGGTGACGTTTGGAAGTATGATGCCCGAACGCAGCTCTGTGATAGCTAGAGTGTATCTGCGTGGAAACGATAGGAGCAAGCATGTGCTCACAAGGCTGAACACAGAACTGATCAGGTAAACTGCATTGAAAGTGCTCTGTGGCGGATGTGGCATGAAACCTGATTGTGGCAAATACACATCATTCGTGGGATTATACTTTGCACAGAAGTGTCACCTGACAGCACAATCCAAAGGGAAAAGCTGTGCACAATGTAAATACCTGCGTAGACTTGCACAGAACAGATTGTGCAGGAAGAGCAAGAAAAAACGGGCACGCATCAAGACGAACAAAAGCCATAACATCTCACGTGCTCTGAACAGAGCAAAGAAAAGCTAGGCCGGTGTGCAGCAGCAAGTGGCCCAAATGAAGGCCCAGAATGAAGTTCTAAGTGAGTCTATTTTCCAAGCAAAAATCAATTGCCTTTCCCAAAACCAGCAGCTTGCTGTTAGGACCTGTTTTCGTGCTGCTCAACGGAGGTTTCTCAGGGGCATGACATATGATGACAACTGGATTGTTGAATGTGTTATGATGGAAATGCGAAGCCCTAAATTGTATGAGGACCTCCGGAGAGAGAACATATTTGTTCTGCCAGGACGAAGTTCCCTGCAGAAATACCGGCAGTGGTTTAAAGATGGCTTTGGACTGAACCCAAATATCTTTTCTGCTCTAAAAGAGAAGACAAAGGGCATGGACACCTTTAGCCACCACGAAGGTCTGCTGATTGATGAAATCAAGCTTTCCGAGCACAACAACGTTAAGTCTGCACGTAAGTACATATTAAGCTCATAATATTTGTGGGAGCTTGCACTGCACTTAAAAGGTTATCTTTGCTAGGTTGGAAGTACCCACAACAAAGGGTGCTTTTATGCTTTCCTTGTTTGTGCTCCTGAAGTGTATATGTTTGTTCATTTCTTTCCTCTACAGGTGACACAGAAGGCTTCGTCGACCTTGGGGAAAACAACACGGATGACCAAAAGGGTGTCCTGGCTGATCATGGAATGGTTGCGATGTTTTAACCGTTCACAGGTAATGACAATCATTGCCAACTGTAATGTCAAACAAGCGAATTTTTAAGACTCGTATTGTCCGCTGTGCAAGTATCTTCTTTCATCCGTCTTTTGCGCCTCTATCTTTTTCAAGTATGTCAAACCAACTTGCAAAAATTAAGCTGTTGCTAATTTTTAAACATTTTACTCTCTCAGGAAGCTGGACACAAGTTCTGGACGTATTTGCCTCAAGAGGGAATGTGAAGGCTCCGACACTTGGCCACATTTGTGGTTTCATTTGCTCCCACTGAGCAATATGAATTTGACTCTCGTGTTACAATTGTTGTTGCACAAATGTGATAGGTTGGCTGCCAATTTTAAACAACAGTGCCTAAAAAGAAGCCCAGCTAAATCTTAACTAACGCATTATTTCTCTAAGACTGCAAAAGTCGGTCTGAAATACATCCCTGCGATAATGTTGCTTCCTGTCACCACTAACAGCATTATCAGTTGTTATGTTTTCCCTGATCATAAATTTTTTTTTTTCGGGGTACCTTCAAAAACGTATCAACGAAGTTCTACTGTAATATGTGCTATTCCTGTCAGTCCCCTATTCACTTTTGTCCCGTAGTAACTAGGGCTGTGGGCCCTACAATTATTGGGAGGGTGCTACCTTCACATACTTTTGAAGAAATAGAAACTCATGCTGATGACAAGGGGTGGTGCAGATCTCTTGGGATATACAGTAAACATACCAACATACATTTAACAAGAAGCTCAAACCATGAAAATTGACGAAATTTCACATGGTAATCTATTACTTTCATACTAAAACAGTCACATTCTTTTAAATTTTTTAATCATAACAAACATCTACAATGAGCTCACAAAGTATGAAAACTAGACTAGTTTTTGTAGGTAAAATGTTTAACTAAATGTGTTTTAAATTTGTTTAAAATTGTCTGCACTATGCAGGTTCATCTTGGACATGGCAAAACGATGAGAGAGGACACCCTGAAGCATGCCCCGAGCCATGTTTCCACTCCTGGACGGTTTGTAAGAATGGTGGCTCATGGAATCTGGGAGCCTGCAGTGCTTTTTGATCGAAACGTTGCTGGTAAGGCACGCAGGCGCCCACTGAAGGATGGGGCTGTGGGGAAAGCACCCCGCACCTTAGTGATAGTGAATGCTGTCAGTGGTGAGTGCACCATTTACTTAGAAACATTGCTTAGCTCTGAGATACTTAAAATATGTTTAAAAAAATGCATGACCCAGTGATTCATTTCTTGAATTCAGGACTCTAAAAAATAAAAAGGCTGCAATTCTCTGGCTTGCAGTTGCCTACGGCCAATACGTTGAAAAGCAGGCAGCCAAGGAGAAAGAGGGTGAGAAGAAGGTACAAACAAGAAAGAAAAAAGGAGGACTCACAAGAAGAATGGTGAAAAGCTGACTGTGAAGAATGTTGTTAAAAAGTTGTTGGGCGACTTCTTGGTTGATAAAAACAAGGAAGACGACAAGGCAAAAAAAAAATCAAAAGAAAGACACTCCTGAATGTTCTGACTCCCACGAGGAGGCCTAAAACATCTTTACAGCATTTTCTTGATTATTCTATGGGTTGTGCAATATGTAGGAGTGTGTGGATACTGCTGACAATCGAATAGCACTGTGTCATTCATCGCCATTATGGTGCAAGGTAATGTCACAGCTGCAGGCTCTCTCCGAGTGTTAAAGCTAGGTGTGACACTGCGCTATTCGATTCGAAGCAGTATTCATACATCCCTAGCGATATGTCTTTTTCTTTCTTTTTCTTTGATGCAATATAAATTATTAAGTGCACGCTGTGTAACAAGGAAAACGTAGGAGAAACTAAAAATTCTATGAAAGAGTGATTTTATGGCCATAAGTTTAACACTCTAAATAAGGGACAAACACCAGTCGCTAAACACTTCATCTCCGACGACCACGACATCCCTACGCACCTAAAAATTATCATAGTGGAAAGCAGTTTAAAAAATAATATTACGTGCAAAAATAAAGAGATCCTTTTATATATATAAATTTAAAACCCTAACCCCGCTTGGTATGAACATTTCAAAAGGAAACCTATATAGGCTGTTGTAGGTTTTTAGTATATACTAAAGGCAAACCGCCTCCCCCATCCCAGAGGAGAACGAGGGAGAGAGAAAGCTCTCCGAGAGGAGAGCTAAAAACATTGGGATCTGGAGGCGTCACCTGCTAACTTCCCCTTTTTTTTTTTTCGGGGAGGGGGAGTTTGAGCTGGGAGGCGTTTTAAGGAGAGGCTCTTGGTATTCTGTTGAGCAGTGCCACCCACGTGTGACATTTCTTGTGTCCATCTACACACACTTCGGGCTTATTTATGATCTTAGTTTCCTTCGACGTGAGACTGGCTTGAGCCCACTTGACCTGACCCCGGTTTGTTGTTATTTTATTTTATTTTTCTGGATCTGGAGCTCCAACTCTAACGTGACGGAGGCTGTTGCCTGCGATATATTTTCTTGGTTTCACTAACGAGTGCCGCGACCGTGGCCCCCTTAGTACTACTACTTTTTTTTGTTTGCGTGTTTTGTTGGAATGTAGTTTTGCATGGTTCATGGTTAAGTGTTTTTACTTGTACTATTATGCTTTTTTTTCGTTTGCTTTCTCCAATGTTCCCTCTCCTCTGGTCTCTCTAAAAATGCTTTGCAACTGTATTTTCTGCACACTTGAAGAGGAAGTTTCTTCGCAAAACGTCGTGTAATAAAGCCTCTACTGCTGTTCAAACATTTTTCTATGTTTACGACTTTCTTGGTGAAGATTTGTTCATTAATACAGGTAATAGATTACTACAATTAACTTTTTCTTTTCATTGCAATTTACAGTATTTTTTGTGTTTTTTGCAATAAGCGTGCATTATGTTGTGATGTTTGCTGTATTTTCTTGACATTTTTACAGGGTATTTGTATTTTCTTGATCTGTGCAGTTCTGAATGTAGGTGCAATGCAGCTCTGCATAATTATGTGCAACCTTCAAAATATTTTCTGTATATTAAACCACCCTAAATTGTATGAGGTTTAGAGTGTTTTTGCAATAAATATATATCAAACAAAAATTGTCAGGTTTGCCCACATTTACTGGCATGGTGTCATACTTCATTACATTTCCAGCAATATAGGCAACTAGACCGCCTGGCTACATACTCCGTTTCACCTTTTGATGCAGTGCAGCAGGTGCTATGAGCTATTCCTACCAAACAAGCACGGCGAGTGTGCCACATAACTGGCCACACGCCGCACAGCTGTGGCCTCCCAGAAAGTCAGGTGACATGTTTTCAGCACTGGATTTGCTGGGATGGCTTGTAGCATCAGCTGCAGTACATCGGAATATGAAACAGAGCAGGTATGTCACTTTATTAAACTATTTCTATTATTTTCCGGTTTTGCCTGATGATACGGTTTAATATACGCTTAAACCCACTCTGGTGAAGCTCTACGAATTGGCCAGATATGGTTCAGCCTCCGCTTCGACCAATTATGGTTGGGCTTCCGGATTGGTTACCTTTGGTTCAATTTACGGTTTCTAGAAATCCGATTTGCTTATGGGCCCATATGACGGGACTCAAATTCCGGATTCATTCTGGTTTATTTTTAACCGTTTTTTTTTTTGTAGGACATGGATAGGGCTCCGTGTTTTCGGAGTTTATTTTTCGTCAAATTCGGAGGGTGTTTTTCGGAGTTTATATTTTTCCGAAGATTCGGAGTTTATATTTGTTTGATTTCCGATTCTCCGAAACTCGGAGTTTAATTTCGCAGTGTTTCCTATTGAAAATAAATATGTAAATAATAACCGAATGCAAACGTATGCCAGATAAAAAAAAAAAATGTGCTTGTATCGATTAAAATGTCTTCAGCTGAATTTGACGTTCGTGCCATTGCCATTGGCGATATTAATTTGTCCCACAACAAAAGTCGCACAGAAGTATTGCTTCGATAAACGTCGATACCTTAATCAATAAACTCCCGGGGGCAGTCACTATGAAGCTCGTAGTTTGTCCCATCCTATTCCATCAATCTAGCCCGCTGTGTCTGGCGCACTATGGCCCGAGTTGCTGCTGCGCCAAAAAATCAGAAATTCAATCATTCATTTACCTAGCCCGCGGCCGTGCAAAGTGAAGTGATTAAAGATGTAATAGAGAGTTTCAACTGTCCCTTTTCTCTATTTAATACAATCTCTTTGGGCCATAGCTTTCACTGTTACAAAAACATACCTTCTCCTTTCTCTAAATCACAAATCTTATGGCTCAAACTGAAAACCAAAAGAGTGGCTTTTGTCGTGACTCGAATGTACAATGACCTGTTGCCCTGAATCAACCTTGACGAGACAAGCGGCTGGACCCCTTTTGACAACAGTCTGAGATTTGAAAGATAACTATGGTGCCATTTTCCCAGGACCATTTTCCCAGGACCAAATTAATCGAAACAACTGAAATGAATGTGCTGCCGGTTCCTGCATTGATAGTCGGAGCTCGGAAAGTTTAAACTTTGTATGCAAAGCTGGAGCACATGCTCCAGCTGTCTGTCAACAAAATTAATTGTTAGCATGTGTCCCAACTTGGCGCACAAAGTTTAAACTTGCCGAGCTTTGACTATCAATGCAGGAACCGGCAGCATATTCCAGTTGTTTTGTGGAGGGGTTTGCCTGGCACCAGTACTTTCAGAACAGAAGTAAGAAAAATTTCTAACTAGTGTGAATAAATAGCTGTATAATGAATCGCAAGTTGTTTGTTTCTCCTTAATCGCATCCACTTTCTTTTAGGAACCTTCAGAGTCCTCCAGCACACAAGATGTCGACCTCTCAATGTCATTGAGAGACTTGGTAATGAGCTGCTTAATTGTTAACATATATTCCAGCTTTGCATACAAAGTCTAAACTTGCTGAGCTTTCACTATCAATGCAGGAACTGGCAACACATTCCAGTTTTGTGGAGGGTGTGCCTGGTACAAGTGCTTTCAGCACAAAGGTGAGCATTATATTTTAGTTGGTGCAATTAGTACATTTAAGACCCAGTTGTTTGTTCTTTCTTAATTGCATCCACTCTGTTTTAAGTACCTCCAGAGTCCAACACAGAGAATGTCGATCTCTCAGTGCCTTTGACAAGCTCGGTAATGAGCCACTTCATTGCAACGGTGAAACTTAACTAGGCTTAAGCTCTTTGTATCCATGCAGAATCTGACAGGACATTCCAGTCTCATGGATGTTTCTCACGAGGCACCTCAAGACTGGAGGTGAGCAAAACTTTCACGCTAGAGGAAATCGCATATAACCAGCAAGTATTGTTTTTAATTCTTATGACTTAATATTTTTTTAAATGTCCAATGCAGTATCCTCTAATGCACATTATTTTCTCAGTATTTGACAATTAATAAAATCAACAAATATGACTAGGTAACTAACCTGTCATTGTGAGAAATTTTGTAATCAATAACATAGCTCATGCAATGCGATTTTACCCTACCATGTGCGGGAGGAACTCGCGGTCATGGATGATCTCCTGCTGCGGGACGAGCGCTTGGTAATTCCGGTCTCACTGGCCTCCACACTACTGGAAGCTGCGCATGAAGGCCATCCCGGCATTGTTCGTACCAAACAGAGACTTCGTAACCAGTATTGGTGGCCGGGACTTGATAAGCAAGTGGAGTAAGCAATCAACTGTTGCAGTATTTGTCAGTCAGCCGACAAATCCGCCAAACCTGCAGTGGCACCCCTGCAGCCAATTCCATGGCCTGAACGTGCTTGGCAAAAGCTGGCGTTGGATATCGTCGGGCCCTTCGGAAGGGCCAAGGAGAGTTGTAAGTTTGCAATAACATTAATAGACTTTTACTCAAAGTGGCCAGAGGTGTGTTTCGTCTCGAACGTGACATCGGAAACGGTGATGAAGTTTCTGACAGCGGTCTTCAGCCGAGAAGGATATCCCGACGAACTTGTGACCGACCATGGACCACAACTGACGTCTACTACGTTCGAAGATTTCCTTCAACAGCGAGGGATTAAGCACTCCTGTTCCTCCATTTACTACCCCCAGAGTAGCGGGCAAATCGAGCGCTTCAATAGGGTGCTGAAGGACCTCATTCAGCTTGCATCATTGGAGCAACGTCCCCTAGAAACTGCAGTACTGGAGTACCTGGCTGTTTATCGGAGTACGCCCCAGGCAACGAGAGGTATGCCACCGGCTGTACTGCTGCACGGTCGTGCCCCACGGACCATGCTGGATATCGTTGGGTGGCCTAGCCCAAGATTCATTGGTGACCCCAGTTCAGAGATGGCCAAACTATGGGAGCGAGTGAAGACTAAGCAGAAATACAGCAAGGAGTATACGGACCGAAAGAGAGGTGCGAAGACTCCAAAGTTTCAATCAGGCGACTCCGTGGCGGTGAAGAAACCCACTATCGCCAAGAAAGGTGACCTGTCCTACAGTAAGCAACGAAGAATTGTGGGACAGAAGGGTCCAAGTTCTTTTATTCTTGAAGATCACCACACGTGGAACGCTTCAAAGTTGTCAAGTGTACCGCAGATGCCTGCAGGTGATACGCAGAGTCCAGAAAAGCCCATGTCATCTCCCTCGACAAGCGTATCGAGAGATTTTAGTGCTTCCGAAGTTTCAGATGAGGGCGAAGGCGTGGAGCAGCTTGAGACACCCCTGGATGGCGGAGGAGAGCCTGCAGAGGAGCAAGTGCTGGGGGAAGATCAAAGCCGGCCGCTACCGAGGAAGACGACTCGGGAGTGGCGACAACCAGCATGGCTTCAAGACTACGCCAAGAAATAGAAATTTTTTTGATTGAAGTTAACATTGCATAGAAATTAACTTTTTGCAAGGTGGGAGGGATGTATCGCGTCGGCAACCTTGCCAACTCTTGTATGTTTTCTTTTTTTTGCTGAAACGCTGACGTCATGATCCGAATAAAAGATTCCGCTGCTTGAGTTGAGCAGGCAGAAAACCACGGGATACGACTACTGCGTGTTTGCTACAGGCTGGCTCGGGTCGCTTGCTCGGTCGCCTTCCTTTGGCCGATACTACAATGCCAATCATTAAAAACAAGGAAAACAAAATGGAAATGAATGTTTGCAAACAAAAGGCAAGCTCATTCTAGCTTCTGCCGCGACTTGAACTCCGACATTGCTATTAACATTTCCTGTGAAGAAATATACATGCAACTCTTCATTAATTACCTTTAATAGCATGCATCTACTAACAAAGCATGCCTGACTTAGAAAATATAAGATACCCACGGTCAGAAGAACAGCTTTTCTCAAATCTGTACAGGTTTGACATAAGCTGGCTTAATTTGGTAGCAGATAGGGATTTCCTTGCAAAACTTCTATATCAGAAGGCAGAGTAAATATAACATGTTATATATGTGTCATTGGGTCAACCTCCTGACAACACACCTGAGAAGGCCTTCTTGTGAAAGGAGGTTAGGCGGTACTGTTACCTGCAAACAGCAAGCAAAAAAAAAATCAAGACCCTTCAGCAAGCACAGCGCCACCTCAAAAAGAAAATCGCTAAAATGCAAGACATTATCGATAATCTGCCAAGAAACAGCATACTGATTGATGAAAACCTATTGGTGCTCCAAAGCCTTGCCGAAGTGAACAAAGATCTCCTGATGCGTCAGGTTGTACAAAAGAGGGGTGTGCCTCAGCCAGTCCAGTACTCGCCTGAACTGCGAGGATCTGCACTCACAATGCATTTTTACTCTCCAAGAGCATACACCTACGTCCGGCAGGTCTTTCACACGTGCCTTACACATCCACGAACCCTGGGCAAGTGGTACTAGAGTATAGATGGAGCAGCTGGATTCTCAAAGGAAGCTCTCGCTGCTCTGCAGCTCAAGGTGGCACAGAACACGGCATCTGGGCAACCAACAGTTTGTGCTCTAATGGTTGATGAGGTGGCTGTGAGGCGCCATCTGGAATGGGATGGACAAAAGGTCCATTGGTATGAGGACATAGGTGCAGACATCAGTGATGATTCACTGCCTGTTGCCAAAGAGAACTTCGTTCTCACGATTCTGGGGGTGAATGGTAAGTGGAAACTTCCTCTGGAATATTTCCTTGTGGATGGAATCAGAGGAGAGCATCGAGCTAACCTTGTCAAACAAGCCCTTACGTTGGCCTATGAGAATGGTGCCAAGGTTGTATCTCTAACATGTGATGGGGCTCCAGCCAATCTGACAATGTTGCACAACTTGGGGTGCAACTTCAGTGTTACCCAATTAGCGACAACCATTCGGCACCCAGACACACCAGTTTATGCTTTCTTAGACCCCTGCAAAATGCTAACATTGCTTAAAAATGCTCTTTCTGATAAGCATGTTTTCGTGGACAGAGATGGAGGCCTCATTTTATAGAAGTTTGTGAAAGATCTTCATGATATACAACAAAAAGGAGTGCTCATTGCAAACAAGCTGAAAAAGTCACACATTTATTGGAAAAGTCAGCCAATGAAGGTGTCGCTTGCTGCGCAAGTATTTAGCACATCAGTTGCCGATGCAATTGCAGAGTGCCGCAATCTCGGTATTCCCAGCTTCTACCAGTCACGCCCAACAAAGCAGTTTATCAGGCATGTTAACAATGTCTTCGACATCCTGAATTCGCGACATGTCGGCCAGAAGCCATTGAAGAAACCACTGTGCAAAGATAATATAGGAGAAGTCCGGTCCTTTCTAGACATTGCTACATCCTACTTCTCGTCTCTGCAAGATTGTGTTGATGGACATCTGATGACTGAAACGAAAAAAAAAACTGGATTCATCGGCTTCCTAGTATGCATTCGCAGCAGCCTTAAACTTTATAAGCATGTCACTCAAGACATTTCACTGATGACATATCTTCCAACATACAAGTTCAGCCAAGACCATCTCAAACTTTTTTTTTTTTGAGTGATGAGGAAACCCAACGACAAGGAAGTTTGCTAATGTCTTCAAGAGACTGATTGTGTTGAACGAGGTTAAAAACCTCACATCAGGTAATAGTCTTCCACTTGAACAGGTCAAGATCTTACATGTCACAAGTGCAACACGTGTAAATTCTGTCGAAGTTCTGAACTGGACGTCTGCTGGAAGAACTCTAATTGAAGATGGTGAAGATTGAAGATAAAGTAAGTAGGCAGGCGAGCTGGTTGATGTTACACATTTTTGAAAACCAAAGACGACGGACGAAGAAGGGGACAACACACAAAACGTCTCAAACGCAGCTGCGTTTGAGATGTTTTGTGTGTTGTCCCCTTCTTCGTCCGTCGTCTCCGGTTTTCAAAAATGGTGAAGATGTGGAGCGTGGTAATGATGATCTTCTTCATCATGACTATCTTCCAGACCCAAGACATATCTCGGAACGGTCGCAGAGGACTGTTCTGTATATAGCTGGTGTTCTGGTTTGGTTCCTCCTCCAAAAACTGAGGTGCACAGAATGTGTTGTCACACTAGCAGCAGCTCCTGACAGGGATCCAGCACACTCACTTATGCAGCAAAAGACAGCGGAAGACTTGCCTTGTCCATCTGTGGATGCCTTGGAAGTTTATCGAGAATGTGAGATCAACCTCCGTGCCACTTTGAGACAATCTTCAACTGCATCAAGAAGTTTTGTTGAAAAGATGCTATGTAATATTCTTGAATGCTTCCTTGGCAAAGATGTCTTTAGTTCACTAAATGACCACATGCTTCAGAATGAACCTATGGAAAACCTCACCTATCATCTCATGGGGTCTGTTGCACAGAATTACCTGGACATCAGACTGCAAACTATAAGCATGGTGTCCACAGATTAACTACACCAACAGAAAGTAAGGCAAAGGCACACCAAACTCATAGTTCAAAGGCCAGTTGCCATATATATATGAGCCAAATTGTACATGTACATATTCCAACATATACATTGCATAAATATTTTGAACTGATTACCATGTCTTCTGTCAACCTTGTAATTATTTTGTCCGTCTAAATGGGGTACGTAACTATTTTATAAGTCAATGTTGTGTTGCAAATCAAGCTATGCTCTAAAAAGGTGTTGCATATATTGTTTTAATTTTTGAAGTGATTCTAATGTAAATAAAGGGCGTGATTGGATGGAAGAGCACAGATATACAGTGTTACTACCGGTGCCTTTTTTAATACCCCAAGCCAAGCCCACTTGCATCGAAAGACCGGACGCTTCCTTTCGGGAGCTATGACACATGCTGCTTCATCGTTCGGGACTCAGCAGTTGCATTTTGCAAGTTCCTGCCTCGCCAAGTTCCTTTCACCTGCAGGCGACAAAAGAGCGGAGGGATCTGGCTCGGGAAATTTCACGTCGCCTGCACCTTTGTTTGGGTCTGCAAGTGGCGCCTTGCTGACGAACGCACTCAGCGGGCTTCCTACCAGTGAATGTCGTACATCGACAGTTCGCCCACTATCTCTGCTTATCGACCTCGGAGCCAGTTGACGTCATGGTTCTACTTGGGCAACCTGAGCTACTTCCCGGATACAGCAGAAACGTGGGGTGTGCGGGCAAACCTCAAGACTTAAAGGCGCCCAGCTTGTCATTTGAGCGACGGGAGGTACAGCTGACAGGCGATACCCTGGTGGGCCAAGAAGCGCTTGTCCTGCAAGTTCATCGAGCAGTCATGGCCAGTGAAGTCCTGGAATGAGGACCCCACCCACTTGACCTCAAGAGCAATGACCTCGATGGTTTATATAAACATTTTTTCTCTCTCTCTCTTGAACCGAAGGACATAGAGATTTTGGCCAGTGGTATGATTAGAGCGAACTGCTTGTTTGGATGCCAGCCGAGACCGAAAAACAGATGAAGAAAGAAGGAAAGGATGCACTGATCACAAAGTTTCTGAGGAAGGAAACATCATGTTGGTCCGCCGGCAAGCCAACGGCATGGTCAACATGACCTCAACGCATGTGGGAACTGGAAACATCAGCAAGGCGAAGAGGTGGAGCAAGTCCACAAAAACACACATGGAAACAGATTGCCCCGAGGTAATTTTTCAGTACAAGTATGTTCGCTGTGCAATGGCCGCCGGTATGGTCCGCGCCTGTTTTCCTTGTTTCTCACCGACGTATTGCAATATGAATGCTCCGGGCTCCCCAAGAAGCTGAACTGCTGGCCACTATGCGTGAGTAACGTCGGTACCACTGCCGGTTATGCCGTAGCCTCAAGCGCCACTAGGCCTAAAAGCCTGCGTCTCACGTCTGCCCGACTGCACGTTGCCTGGCTCCTACTTGCTGCCGCAGACATCCCCCTAAACCACGGACCACGACACTCATGCCCTCGTTGCGCCCGGGCTTAAAGGACAACACAGCAGCACTACAGTGCAACAAGTGCAAACCTCTGGGTGCACCAAAAATGTGAATACTTCCGCTTTTGACCTAACGCCGCAACTCCGCATCTCCTGAAGAAGGGTATTGTGGCACATGCCAGCTTCCACGCTTCGACGACGAGCTATTCACAACAGTAACCCGGCAGTCTCCTGCAGCTCCCTTATCCACTACACTGCGGAACCAACCAACAAACAATCCCAGTCTGTCCATGCCACGAAGAAAGCATGCAACGCACCTGAACTTCTCATAATACAAGGTCCGGTCAGTCAAAAACAAGTTGCCTGAAATGAACAAAATGCTTGACGACACAGTGTTCACCCTCTCTCAAACCAGAAGGAATGGCTATGGTCAGAGTGGAGCACCGAGGGTTTGAAGGAAAGCTACCACTTCACATACTGCGTGAAGATGGTCCGCCACTGATGGGAAGAGACTGGATTTCTAAGATCAGACTGGACCACAGCCAACGTCAAGGAGGTGGAGTTAAAAGACAAACTGTGCGATCTCCTGAAAACACAAGAGGGGTTGTTTCGGGACGAGCTTGGCTGCATTGAAGGCGAAGAGGCAATCACTTTAGGGAAGGAAGCTCGCCGAAATTTCTGAAGGCACGCAACATGCTGTTTGCATTGAAATCAGCGGTGGAGAAGGAGCTGGAGAAGCTCGAAGCGCTTGGAATTATCGAGCCAGTCTCGCACAGCGATTACGCAACACCCGTAGTGCCTGTAATGTAATGTAGTGCCAGAAATCGATGCAGATATAGAACGTTGCGTGAAGCTGTGTGATGCCTGCCAGCAACAAAGGGGTGCTCCAGGACCAGCACTGCTTCACCCTTGGTTGTGGCCCACTCGCCTTTGGCAGTGGTTGCATCTCAATTTCGCAGGACCATTTCAAGGTCAGAACTTCCTGATCTGAGTCGACTCCCTTTCAAAATGGCCCGAAGTGTTTGTAGTGGGCACTACAACAGCAGAAGCCACCTTTGGTGTTGAGGGAGCTGTTAGGCCGTTTTGGGCTACCGGATGTGATTGTGACTGACAATGGTCCTCAATTTATTGCTGACCAGTTTGAAACCTTTTTAAAGGAAAATGGCGTGTGACATGTGAAGACGACACCCTCTCATCCGTCAAGCAATGGGCTAGAGGAACATGCTGTACGCACACTCAAAAACGCTTAGCGAAAGGATGCCAAGGGTCAACCCCTAAACCTTAGGCTGGCCAGTTTCCTGCTCACATACAGAAACCTGCCACATGTGACCACGCTCCAGAGCCCAGCTGAGCTGCTTCTTGGATGTCGACTGACAACACGCCTGGATCGTCTGAAGCCTTCCACTGAGCTGAACGCCCAAAAAGCCAAATTCCGACAGCTGTCAGCTGGTGGTAAGCGATAACACCAGTTCCAGATTGGTGAGACGGTGTACGTGAAGAATTTTCGCCGATGAGAGAATTGATTGCAGGGAAGAATCACCTCTCGAGCAGGACCAGTGTCCTACCGGGTGAAAGTCAAAACACCTGGTGGTACGTTCATTTGGCGAAGACACCTGGACCACCTGAATGACTATCTGTCTACCGTTCCTGACATGGACGACTACGAGCTGATGCTTCCGTGTTTGGGAGCCCCTGATCGAGTGTCAGAGCTGGCAAGTGACTCCGCAGCTATGGAAGCGAACGTGTGTGTCAGTGCGCAAAACTAGTGCAATTCAAGCACCACCACTATGCTAGCCTCAGCTTCGCTATCCACCGAGAACGCGGCGTGCCCCGAACTGGCATGAAGATTTTGAGATGTAGTTTTCAACTAAGGTGAAAGAGTGTTGTATTGCTGAACTACTGACGGCAGCACCAGCGCGCGCGCACGCCCAACGTGGCTTGATTGCTCGCGCCTCGCATTCCATCAGTGACCCAACTGCTACGATGCATGTCTGTACTCTAACATTTTAACTCACTTGTTCTTTTCCCTTACGCTATTAAATATGCTTGAACCTTCTACTGCTCGGAGGTATCCTAAAAGCACTACACAGTGCATGCTGCTTTTCTCCAGGTCTCCGCCCCTCTGATCAAGCCCATCCTGATCCACAGCTTTCAATGCATACTTGACTCTGGCACTGTACCTCTGGGATGGAAGAGACCCATCATAATGCCCAGCCTCAAGGGAAACGGACTTGACACCGACAGCACTGGTTCCTATCACCCCATCACCTCCACTTCAGTTGTGAGCCGCACACTCGAAACAATAGTAAACAAAATCCTGAACCAACTGGAGGACAGCAGCCTGCTTAATCAGGCACAACACGGATTCCGAAAGGGACGCAGCTGCGAGATTGCCTTAGCAGTGGCAGTCCACACGCTCAGCTCACACATAGACCAGTGCAAACCCTGCCAACTAGTACAATTGGATTTCTAAAAAGCATTTGATAGCATCGACCACACACTTCTCCCTAGACGAGTTGGCAAGAATGCTACAACATGCTTTGATTGAATTGTCAGTTTCAGGGTGTTTGGTTGGAAGCGGGGTCCAGATACTAGTCTTAGGTTTAATGGTGTCGAACATGGTGTGATTAAAGTTAGACGGATGCTGGGTGAAGTGGGCATCTAAAACTAGGCATCAGAAGAATTGTTTGCTCTCCACATGTAAAGAAAAAGGGTCAGGTCGGCTTTGAAGTGCAGGGACGAAGGACAGGCCCTTCGATAAGAAAACGTGTTCAGGGGCAGTAAGGGGTAAATCGTCAGGTATGGTGACATCATCATTGCATTGGATGGCGGCCTGATCATTTCGGGGCAAGAGCGTGTCTAGTTTCCTTGATATAGAGGAGAGACCATCGGCATAGAGATATGAGTTGACTTCAAGAATTTTGTTGACAAGTGTGTGAGTGACAAGGGAAAGATGAGTCAAGGGACTTGAGGAGTCTTTTAGCGACAATGAGGTTTTGGCGTAACCGGGCACAGTGGTCATTATGACATCTCAGATGTGCCTTCCCTAGGTGGAGAGCGGCATTATCTAATATTTGATTGTGACGCTTTTGAAGGGCCGGAGGGATTCTCATTGGCAGGTTGGGAGGAGGGCCGGTGTGTTTGAACGCAAGACACGTCAGGGTGCCGCACGGCGTGGTACAGGGGAGAAAAGTCAGGAGGTTTTGCGGACTGGTTGCTGCATACTAGAAGGGATCATAAGTTGGGCTGACAACAGTAACCCCCGAATTCATAGATGCAACTTAACTTGAAGTTGCGCCTCGACTTGCTGAAGACCGCCTCAAGACCCGCCTTGACTTGAACGTACTCAAGTTGGCTTTTTCATTTCATAGACCCACCGGCGCACTTCCTTCGTCAAGTCCGGTTGAAGTCACGGCCAGTCGCGGGACTCCACCTCTGGGAGCGAGAGTATCGTGCTCTTTTACACTTAAAATTTGTTGTATATTTAGAAAACAAATTATTTATTAAAGTTTTTTTTGTTACACTTGTTTAGCACTCAGAAATTGCCAAATCCATTATCATAAATGTTTTAAAAACGAAAGTTGCACGCGCATTTTAGACAAAAAGATGTTTTCATCTGGCAACGTTCGCACTGCGCGAGCGTAGTCGGGACTCACGAGCGTGCTTCAAGCCGATCGCCATCGTCGCTCTCATCTTTTCTATTTGAGATTTCCCCAACCTCTCAACGGCAACTAACAAAAAATCCGTGCCCCGCTTTACTCTCGATAAAAACCATATTCTAATTGGGCTTGTGCAGAAGTATAAAACTGTATTAGAATGTAAAAAAACCGACATTTCATCAGCAACTCTGAAGGCGGAAACGTGGGAGCGACTCAGCACTGAGTATAACAACATGCTTGTGGTCAGTCCACGGGACTCTAAACAGCTAAAAAAATGTTGGGGAAATCTCAAACAGAAGTGGAAAGAAGAGTCAGACCAAAAGCGAAACATTCACAAGACAGGTGAGTAACAAGTTACTTTGAGCAATCGAAGCACTTCAACGAGTGCGATTCGCGGATCTCGCTATTGCAGCCTTTTATACTGCCTTTTTGCCAGCTTGTGCATTTCGTATTGTCAGAGGTTCCCCATCAATATTTATGTTGAGAGGCTAAATCAACGAGTATGGCAAGACCGCAACATACACACAGTGTATGTTGCATTTGAGTTGAGTTCCTGACTGTCTCTATAGCTAAGTCTGCTCAGTTTTATATTAACCTTCTACAAATAACACGTTGGGGAGTGTGTGGCGATCGATTGTTTTGTCTGTGCAGTGGCATAACTTTATTGTCGTGACGATTCAGTCGTTGTCTTTAGGTTTTTACATAACAAGTAAACATGTTAGTATTCCCTTACCTTGTCTTTGTATGGAATTAGGTGCGCGTTATCCGTGATTTTATCCAGTGCCTCGACATATATAAAACTGCCATTAGGAGGGGGATGCCCCCCTGCCCCCGTGAGTGCCATCTCACTGTTGTTGGGGTATTGGCGGGGCACATGGCCGCTCGCCTCCCCAACGAGGACGACTGCAATGGGGCATCATACCTGCCCCCTGTCCAGAGCGAGCCGGTGGTGCGGATGCTTCAGCCAATGATCGACGGCGAGGATGACCATCATGACTACATGGGTACAGTGTTACATGCATAATGCGTCTGTGCAAGTTGCAGCACATTGGTACAGATTTGTGACCGTCAGACTTGTATGTTCGCGTGCGACTTACGTGCAAGTTGTGCGCGATGCATTCTCGATACATCACCATCTTTGGGTCCCTGACAGCACAGTCGCGGCCGCGCCAGAACCAGTCACATTTCGCCACAAATCTTTCTCTGGTTTCAAATACCCGAGAATTTTCAGCCCCTGTTAGGAGTCGTGTGTAATGGTTGGCTGCCGCATCAAGTCACAGTAAAAAAAAAAAAAAAAAAAAAGAGGAGAGCAAGCTTGGGGACTCTTTTTTTTTGAAGACTGATTCCGAGTGTCCGAATAGACGAGTGCAAGGAAGAGTGGCCGCTCTCCGTGAGAAGGCAATGCGAATGGCTCACGCAGATCAATCGGGGAAGACCTCGACAAGTGCTGAGTGTGTTCAAGGCACTTCGTTTCGAGTTAGTGCGCCGTTTGCTTTCGTCGGACATGAACGATAAGATTTCCTTAAAACCTCGCCCGCCGCTGCTGGTTATCGTAACATGCGTCGGTTGCATTTGGTTTTGACAGACCGAGCGACAGCGGTGTTGTGTCGCATCTTTTGGAATCAACAAGAAAAGAACCGTATGAGAGCGGAATGGGAGTGTGATTCTTTTTGCCCGAACTGTGGCAACCAAAGGGTGGCAAAAACAAACTCATGAGCGGAGATTTGTTTCAGGGATGAAGAAAGAATAAACAATTAAAACAGGGACAACACAACCACATCTTTCAACTAGCAACAGACGAGTAAACTTTCAACAGCGAGCAGCCGACTATACCCAGTAGGAGTGGGGGAGAGAAGGGGAGAGAAGGGGAGAGAAGGAAAGATAAAACACGCGAAGTGCAAGTCAGGGTGGTAGGGTTATCTCAGATTTTAAAAATTCAACCTCAGTTTTCGTCAGCAGGAGTGAAGGGTTTGACACGTTATTTTTTGCTGTGGTCATGGCGAATGATTCTATGATTTCCCTGCCGAATCTGCTGTCATGCCCCCCCAAGGATTTTTGTGTCATCAAAGAGGGGATGACAACGCAAACACGAACGGGCATGTATGACTATGGGATGATAAGAATCTGGGGAGGCCTTAGAAACTTCGTTGTGATGTTCGCGGAGTCTGTGATTGGTGCATCTGCCGGTCTGTCCTATGTATTGATGGCCACAGCTCAAGGGGATGGAGTAAACTTTCTTCTCTTTGCATGGAATGAATTTCTTTTCGTGTTTGACAGTGCAGCCAATCGGAATCCGGTTGTTGTTCACTTGTTGACAGAGTTGTTTAAGACGCATGCGGCACGAGAAGACAACATTCGTGTCGAACTTGGAGGCAATGGATTTTATCCGGTGGGCTGAATTGTGTACGTAAGGAATGACGGCGAATCGGGCTTTCTTTTTTGTGGCTGGTGACTGGCGATCAGGCCCGCGAATCATCCTTTCCATTACAGATTGGAGAAGGTCGACGGGAAACCCTGCCCCGACGAGCCTCATGTGCTGCAATTCGAAGCTGTCTTCTGAAAGATGACAGCAAGACTTCGTAAAGGATGAAGAAAACAACGATTTGATGATACCGTGTTTTACTGACTTCGAATGGGCGCTAGAAAAAGGTAGGACAGGTTTGGCAGACCTTTGTTGAAAGGCCCAGCAGAGTCCAGTGGCACTGACATGAAGCCGCAAATCTAGGTACTGAAGCCCTTTATTCGATGGTTTTTCCTTCGTGAATGCAAGGCCTGACGAACAACCGGAAAAAACAGCTGTAATGCTATCTGTAGAAGTCCGAGCAGGATGAATGATTAGGTAATCGTCTACATATCTGAAAACATGGCAGCCAGGCGCGGAGATGTCCAGTTGTGCTTTTATAGCTCTGTCAACGAATAAAAGGAATAATTCGCTGAGAACAGGGGCAAGACATGAACCGATGCGAACTCCCTTTTTTTTTTGCGGTAGATCGCTCTCTCATGTTCAACTAAGGTGGACTGGAGGTATAGATGAATCAGGTCCACGAATCCAGCAACGGAGACACCGGAGGAATTCTGAAAATCCACAGCTCCGTGCTCAAAGATGGTGTCGGAGATTGAGGCAAGCAAAGCGGTAGGATCTAGATTGAAATACTGTACATGTCTTCTATGTCGAGTGAAAAAATAGAGTGGGGCAAGGAGAAGAAATGTTGGGAACTGATGACAGAAATGAGTTCTATTGAATTGGACACTCTAAAGGGTTGAGGGAGGTGGATGCAGGACAGATGCTTCGTAAATGTCCTGTATCCACCTCCCTCAACCCTTTAGAGTGTCTAACTCAATAGAACTCATCTCTGTCATCAGTTCCCAACATTTCTTCTCCTTGTAGAAGGGTGTGTACTTGGGCTAGTTGGTTATTCATGAATAGGAGGTAAAAGCGCTAAAAAACGACGGACAAGTTGAAGAATGACGAACACCACAGAGCGCTAACTTGCAACTGAAGTTTATTACTGAAAAACACGTACACATATATACACCGTGACATCAAAAAGACAAGTGGCAATAATGCCGCTTCATCTATCTAAGGTTAATCTATGAATTGTTTACTCTTTCGAATGATTTCAAATATGCCACCTCAGAGCTATACAGGTTTACTGAGGGAGCGCTGACACACTTGCCCTGATCGTACTTCAAAATAAAAAACGCCTCCGATATCTCTCTCGTTTTTTTGTCTCTATTCCGAGTTAAGATTTTTGTCTCTATTCCGAGTTAACCTTAGACAGGCTTGACAACACCGTTATCTTAACTCGGAATAGAGACAAAAAAACGAGAGAGATATCGGAGGCGTTTTTTATTTTGAAGTACGATCAGGGCAAGTGTGTCAGCGCTCCCTCAGTAAACCTGTATAGCTCTGAGGTGGCATATTTGAAATCATTCGAAAGAGTAAACAATTCATAGATTAACCTTAGATAGATGAAGCGGCATTATTGCCACTTGTCTTTTTGATGTCACGGTGTATATATGTGTACGTGTTTTTCAGTAATAAACTTCAGTTGCAAGTTAGCGCTCTGTGGTGTTCGTCATTCTTCAACTTGTCCGTCGTTTTTTAGCGCTTTTACCTCCTATTCTTCTCCTTGCCCCACTCTATTTTTTCACTTGACATAGAAGACATGTATTTCAATCTAGATCCTACCGCTTTGCTTGCCTCAATCTCCGACGCCATCTTTGAGCACGGAGCTGTGGATTTTCAGAATTCCTCCGGTGTCTCCGTTGCTGGATTCGTGGACCTGATTCATCTATATCTCCAGTCCACCTTAGTCGAACATGAGAAAGGGATCTACCGCCAAAAAAAGGGAGTTTGCATCGGTTCATGTCTCGCCCCTGTTCTCAGTGAATTATTCCTTTTATTCGTTGACAGAGCTATAAAAGCACAACTGGACATCTCCGCGCCTGGCTGCCATGTTTTCAGATTTGTAGACGATTACCTAATCATTCATCCTGCTCGAACTTCTCCAGATAGCATTACAGCTGTTTTTTCCGCTTGTTCGTCAGGCCTTACATTTACGAAGGAAGAACCATTGAATGAAGGTCTTCAGTACTTAGACTTGCGGCTTCATGTCAGTGCCACTGGACTCTGCTGGGCCTTTCAACAAAGGTCTTCCAAACCTGTCCTACCGTTTTCTAGCGCCCATTCGAAGTCGGTAAAACACGGTATCATCAAATCGTTGTTTTCCTCATCCTTCACGAAGTCTTGTTGTCATCTTTCAGAAGATAGCTTCAAATTGCAGCACATGAGGCTTGTCAGGGCAGGGTTTCCCGTCGACCTTCTCCGATCTGTAATGGAAAGGATGATTCGCGGGCCTGATCGCCAGTCACCAGCCACAAAAAAGAAAGCCCGATTCGCCGTCATTCCTTACGTACACAATTCAGCCCACCGGATAAAATCCATTGCCTCCAAGTTCGACACGAATGTTGTCTTCTCGTGCCGCATGCGTCTTAAACAACTCTGTCAACAAGTGAACAACAACCGGATTCCGATTGGCTGCACTGTCAAACACGAAAAGAAATTCATTCCATGCAAAGAGAAGAAGTTTACTCCATCCCCTTGAGCTGTGGCCATCAATACATAGGACAGACCGGCAGATGCACCAATCACAGACTCCGCGAACATCACAACGAAGTTTCTAAGGCCTCTCCAGATTCTTATCATCCCATAGTCATACATGCCCGTTCGTGTTTGCGTTGTCATCCCCTCTTTGATGACACAAAAATCCTTGGGGGGCATGACAGCAGATTCGGCAGGGAAATCATAGAATCATTCGCCATGACCACAGCAAAAAATAACGTGTCAAACCCTTCACTCCTGCTGACGAAAACAGGTTGAATTTTTAAAATCTGAGATAACCCTACCACCCTGACTTGCACTTCGCGTGTTTTATCTTTCCTTCTCTCCCCTTCTCTCCCCCACTCCTACTGGCTATAGTCGGCTGCTCGCTGTTGAAAGTTTACTCGTCTGTTGCTAGTTGAAAGATGTGGTTGTGTTGTCCCTGTTTTAATTGTTTATTCTTTCTTCATCCCTGACTTAAACCAACACGCTCTTCTACCAAGATTTGTTTCGGTGTTATTTTAGAGCGCAGCTCTTAGGGGCCCGTTCCCGGCTTGAGCGGCGTCGCCGTCGGCGTCGGCGTCGCCGTCGGCGTAACCAAGGTCATCCCAAGGTCACGTGACCCCCCAAGGTCACGTGACACCTCCCAAGGTCATCTCAAGGTCACGTGACCCCCTGAAGGTCACGTGACCCCTCGAGGTCACGTGTCCCCTTCCAAGGTCATCTCAAGGTCACGTGACCCCAACATGACCCCACGTGACCCTTTGAAGGTCACGTGACCCCCAAGTCACGTGACCCCTCTGAGGTCACGTGACCCCCGAGGTCACGTGGTCGCCTCCCCAAGGTCACGTGACCCCCGAGGTCACGTGACCCCCAAGGTCACGTGACCCCTTCCAAGGTCATCTCAAGGTCACGTGACCCCACATGACCCCCAGGTCACGTGACCCCTCTGAGGTCACGTGACCCCCGAGGTCACGTGACCCCTCCAGGTCACGTGACCCCCAAGGTCACGTGGGGGTCACCTTTGGGGTCACGTGGCCTTGAGGTCACCCCCAGGTCACGCCTCCCCGAGGTCACGTGACCCCCTCCCCGAAGTCACGTGACACCCCCCCCGGAGCATATTAAAGAATGAGGGGAGGAGGAGGAGAAGGGGGAGGGGTCTACCCTCCCCTGAGTACCCTTCACTCCTCCTCCTCAAGAGCTGCGCTCCAATTCGGCGTTACAGGGATTTGTAAACGGCTTCCACTTTTTTTCCGCTGCTCCTGAGATAAGCTCACATTCGAGTTTCTTGAACATGTTTTTCTGTTGCTATTGAAATTTCACCACAACTAGGCCTAAGGTATGAACCACATATGAGCAATTCTTCCAGACAAAGCGACCGAACTGGACCCCCTGTCACTCGTTTCATCGAGACCACGTGCAAGCGACGCACGTCACGATGAGCTGCAGCGACGGGCGACTGCCGAAGTTTTGTGCAAATCTTGCTGCTCATGTCCGACGAAAGCAAATGGGGCCCACATTTACCCGAGATGAGGTGCCTTGAGCACACTCGGTACTTGTAGACGTTTTCGTCGAGGTATTTCCGGTTGATGCGTGCAAGCCATTTGTGGTGCCTTCTTACAGAGAGCGACCATACTTTCTCGCACTCGAGTGTTCGAACTCTCGAAGTCTTGAAGAAATGGGAGTCCAGAAGCTTGCTCTCTTCTTTTTTCTTCTTGGACTGCAACTTGCTTCAGCAGTAGATCATCACGCACAACACCATACTGGCACTGAAAATTCTGGTGTCAACGAAACCAAAGAAAAGTGAGTTTTCATAGGTTATTTATGCTGTCCCGCAACGTTCTCTGCAACCCGCTATGAGATCTGGGACTCTGCAGGCAAGGCTAGCGCCACTCAGGTGCAGTTCTGGCGTCCTTGTTTCGGAGAGCGGAGGTGGGAAAATGGTTTACGAAAACTCTCTAAAGATTTGTGGTGTAGTGCGGCTGATCCTGGAGTGGCCACGCGGCTGTCTGCTGTCGGGGACCCAAAGATGGTGATATACTCAGAATGCACCGCACACAACCTGCACGTAAGCCACAAGTGAATAGTCCCTATACTTATAAAGCTATAAAATGTGTATCAAAACATTTGCACTTTCAAAATACACTTGAGCTGCCGACAAAGTCACGCTAGGAGAGGGCCATGGCATCTTTCCTAGTGTAGTGTTACATAATAGCGTGACCAAATAGACTGCTTCCATAAAACCATGCACGCAACACTGCATGTTTTGGTTTAAATTCCTGTATTCACGAAGTCGGACATATATAAAGCGTGGGCCACGTGAAGCCTGGTTCAGAGTTGTGTTCAAAGCGACTGGAATGACAGAACAGAGACTCACTGAGACAATTGTTTGCCACAGTTTCAGTGTGACAATCAGTACAATTAATAATAATAATAATAGTTTATTTTCCATGAAGCATGGTGGAGCAAAGGGTAAAAGCCTCAAAGGAGGCTTGACCAGCCCTCGGCCCCGTACATTAACATTGCAGCAAACAAAAAAAAAAAAATATATATATATATATATATATATATATGCACCAGATTACAAAACAGTTATTAAACACCTAAACAGATGGCATGCACAGTCGTTGCAGACAGAAATCCGAAAAACACAAAAAGAATGCATTTTATATAGCATAAACAAATTTAAAGATTCATTTGAGTGGGGGAGGTAAATTACTGCTACAGATAAAGAGAATGCAAAGCCTTGAAGGAGGTAGTGTCAATGCAAATTTCTTTTTCTCGAAAGAAATTTAACAGTTTTGGTATGGTATATCGCGACGTTTGCCTACCGTAGTTAGTAGAACAGTAGACAACCTTCCAATACTCCATGTGTCTAGTTAAGCCACGTGTAGATTTGGTATCAATGCCGCTAGAGTTGAATTAATAACATTATCAAGCCATCACAGGTTCTGGTTGCCTTGTCTTTGTCATTAGAGTAACTTTTGTTACTTTGCATGCAAGTGACTTGAACAATGAACAATAAGCAGAAAAATTAACACCAGAATAGAGACATGCAGTGGAGGGAAATATGGCTGATTGTCGTAATCAACAATTGAGCCCACTACATAATTTCTGGTATGTAAGTTGTATGCAACGTGCTGCATATAACTGCTCAACCAGATATCAGCTTACCCTTTTTATTTCAGATGCCCACAATCGGCCTACAAGCCCCCTCAGCAAGCCGGAGGTTACGTCAGCGGCTTGCGCAAGCGCCAGTGCCGTAGACACGGGAGCAGCTCTTAGCGATGGGCACTTTCGAGCTCATGCCACCCAGCCGCCTGCAGCCGCTGCTAGGTACAGCGTTGATGGAGCTGAGGCCTCAAGCCACGCCGCCACTAGGCTACCCAAAGGCAGGACGGCAGTCCTAGAGAACACCTTAGCTAAAGAGAATGAGGTAAGAGAGACCTTACTGCGAGAGGAGCATGCACTCCGCCTCCGTCTCATGAAGGAAGATCATGACGACAAATTGCAGAAAAGGGCAACAAAACACAGCTTGGAAATGGAAGTAAAGCGAGCTAAAAAGGAACTCATACTTCTGAAGCTGGAGCAGCTGAAGCAAGCCAAAAAATAAAGAGGCTGCTCAAATTTAACCTGGAACTTTAAAAGGTGGTTTGATTTCTTTCATAGAACTTGCAAGAGGAAAGCTAGAGCTATATCACTTGACTCTCTCAGATGAAGGTAACATCAAATATACATGAAAGGACCACCACAGAATTTCACACCATCATTGCTTAAAGGGGCACTAAAGAGGATTCTGTGATCGTCTGTTCTTGGTCATAACTGATCCTATCGGCCCTAAAGCATCGTAAAAATCCAAAAATTACAATCATGCAACACTGATTTCTTTATTAAAAAGTGAAAGCCGTTTACAACTCCCTGTAACACCGAATTAGAGCGCAGCTCTTGAGGAGGAGGGAAGGGTACTGGGGGGGTCAGGTGACCTGGGGGGCGGTCACGTGACCATGCCGATGATGCCATCAGTGATGTCACTGATGACCTCATCAGTGACAATGACGATGCGGATTCCGATGACGTCATCAGCGATGATGACGATGACGATGCGGATGTCAGTGACGTCATCAGTGCATCCGTGATGATGACAATGACGATGCGGATGCCGGTGACGTCATCAGTGATGATGGCGATGACGATGCGGATGCCGGGGACGTCATTCGTGACGTCACTGATGACATCATCAGTGATGATGACGATGACGATGCGGATGCTGGTGACGTCAGCAGTGATGATGATGACGATGCGGATGCCGATGACGTCATCGGGGAGGTTACGTGACCTCGGGGGGGGGGAAGGGTCACGTGTGACCTCGGAAGGGGGGTCACGTGACCTTGGGATGACCTTGGGGTAACCTTGGTTACGCCGACGCCGCTCAAGCCGGGAACGGGCCCCTAAGAGCTGCGCTCTGAAACACGATGAAAGGTCGCGACACAGCCCTTTCTGAGCGGATCTTTCCGCTTGGGCAAGGCTGACACCAGCAGCGGTGTGAGTGCGGCGATGATGGGCGCTCGTCGGCCAATTGCAAACCCCCTCTTCAGGAGAGGCGGCTTGCAATTGGCCGGCGAGTGCCCATCGTCACCATGCTTACACAGCTGCTGGGGTACGCCCCGCCTTTCCCGAGCGGAAAAATACGCTCAGTAAGAGGTGCGTCCTGGCCTTCCATCACGTTTTTAACAAGGAAATTGGCATCATGTGATTGGAATTTATGGAATTTTAGGATGCTTAAGGCCCATGGAATCCGTTAGGACCAAGAACAGACGATCGCAAAATCCCCTTTAGTGCCTCTTAAAGTCTTGAGACAGAAACAACACTAAAGCCAGTACCAAGATGTCAATCAATCCTTGGATGATCTAAAGAGGATTGAATTCACTCAGAAAGGGATCCCATACATACCCATGCCTTCTGGAACACTCGAAGGTAAATATATTCCCAGCGTTACTTTAGGCCGGGGCTATGTCGCAGTGCACAGCGATTCGTCTAAGATTTTCCATACTGCCAAATGAGGAAGCGCCCGCCTCGGTTTTCTACGTGTTTATTTATATTGTTGCCTTCACCTGAATGGTCATTTCGAAGAATTGAGATTTATCTTATAGGACCACTGCATTCCTCGACGTCAGAAAACCACTGGGTCGTCGTGACAATTGATCATATGACCAGCCACGCGGAGAGATCCGCACTGCCAGCTGCCACTGCTCCGGAGGTATCAGATTTTTGACTCAGCATTATTATGCCATAGAGCTCCACAACAATTGGTGAGCCACTGTGGTGTCTTAATTTGATCAACACATGTACAAGAACTTCTGCAGGCCTGTAATATTGTTTACCGCACCATCACAGCTTCGGCCCAGTAAGCAAAGGGCCCAATTGAGCGGCTCAACCAAACGCACATCGACATGTTTTCAACATACATAAACTCAAACCATACAAACTTCGAGAAAGTTGTCCTATTTATAACATTACCCCACAACACCAGCGTTCTAACCATAACCAAAATTTCTCCATATTTTTTTTTTGTTTTGGAAGAGAAGTTTTGTGCACCCTAGATACAGTCTTACCGTACTGGTCCGATTTTTTTAGTCCAAACCATCCTCATTGTCACGTAGGTCCACGGTACAATGGGACACATGTGGGAATAACTCTAAATGTCAAATGTTCTACTCGTAGCGGGACTGGGTGAACAAAAGTCCAACACAGTCTCTCAATCGTACCGGCAGACGTCTCTGCCGCCTTGACCGATAATTGTCCGACGGAGATGCCTGGGAAGTTCACTAGAGTTGTATTTTATTCAGACAGGTCTTCTAAAGAAAAATAATAGTCCGATCTTCTTTATCAATATCAATGAGGAATGTGTCTTAATATTGTCGATATTAATCTTTTGCCTTAGGTCTAAGCCATTGATTGTCATTGTATCAGCACTTCTGATACAATTAATTTTGTCATGAGGTAGGCCATTTTTTTTGGTACTGAGTTGTCGTTATCGGCAAATCTTCATTTCTGAAATTTCGGTTATCATCATCGTCGAATCATGGACGATGGTGATCGAGCACTAATGAAACATGTCTAGGATTTTTTTGCGTAAATTGTGACTACTAAAGTCGTTCCTTTTAAATGTCTCTTTCAAGAATGGCAGTTGGTCAGAACGAGACAATGCCACATCCCTCTCATGTCTTAGAATTGTCTCTGACAATTTTAAGTAATGTTCCAGTCTGTTGTGTCTCCATACGAAATAGCAGGTATATGCCATACTTCATTCCCGAATAGTACTGGTGTACACGTCAGTCTGTGAGAGCAGGGTAAGCTCAATTCACCATATTCCTTAAACATTCAAAGTAAATGACATAGTCTTTAAGCACCTAAAAGTAAATGACAGTCTTTAAGCATCTAAAAGTGAATGACATCCGATGGTCCGTGCACATGTATGTTTTAGTTGTGAGTGTGACTACAAAGGTAGAATAGTGATTTTTCTTATGTCTTGCATATGTAAATGAGTACAAGTTGTCAGAGTGTATTTTGTTCTACATACACAGGATGCCCGATGTTGAATTTTATTGGTGCACTAGCGTCGGGCAGAGGAGACTACTGCCAACTGAGGGTTCAGTACAGTGGGAAGGTCAAAATAATTCCTAAACTGTTCGCCACCAGAGGACATATACAGGGTGGTACAGTATTGAGTTGCTGCAAGAACATTCGTGAAAGGAAGGTGTTATTTCTTATGTTTCTCAGGAAACTTGTCAAACTGAATTTTTCTAAGGGGAAAATTACGTTCTTTCTCACATTTTCAGGAACTGTCCAGTTGAACTCGCTGGTGAAAGTGAAAGTGTTATTCTTTACGTTTCTAAAGACTAGTCATTCATTTCACTCGCGGAGGTGAAAGTGTTATTCGTGTTTTAAAGGACTCGTCTTACAGCGCGATTTTTTAAAGTGTTCTTCGTTTCAAAGGACTCGTCAATGACATTTTTGGTTGCAGTGAAGAGAGCACTTTTCAGTCTAACTAAAAAGTGTTCGACATAGTACAAAGTGTAGCATTAATGATTGTACCTTTCCAATGTATTTCTTATCCTTATTTTCTCCGACCACTTCACAAATATTTTGCTTGTAGTGATTGGTCGGTAGGACTTTGTATGCGTGTGATTTTCCATATTGTAAAGAGTAAGCTGTTCTTTTCGGTCTAGCACCAAGTTATCCAACAGTCATTTTCTAAGGGGGGAAAAGACATAGTGTGCCATCAACCAGCTAGATGGCGCAAGAAGTCATAGTATGTGGCGCTGCAACTAGATGGCGCCACTTGTCCGAGAGTTGGCATCCGCCCCTGCGAGCAGAAGTGTTGATCCCCGTGGATCTGAATGTTTGTATGCTGGTCACGACAAAAAAGACAGTCTTCACGAAAGAGGAAAAGAAACCCACTGACTCCGGAGGATGCGGAAGCGTCAAAACCAATTCCACAACCAACACAGATGGTGGTACTCCGGTCCACTGGAAGAAAGGCGGTGAATGCCTTCACAGGGCAGGAAATCTTTGACGCTGTCAAGCAAACCGGCATTCAGAGTAATGAGCAGTACACCGTTCATCGTAATGAAAAGGCAAATGCAATAGCCATAACAACACGCGACCCCCTAACATTGGAGAAACTTCTCAAGGTGAAGGAAATACGAAAGGGCACAGAAGTACACCCACTGCAGCCCTATAAAGCTATGGCAGGGAACGAATGCCGGGGAGTACTCTACCTCCCAGGCGAGGGAAACGAGGTGACCGCCGAGTCTCTACAGGCAGACCTTGTGTGCACGAGTCACAAAGTCGTTGCAGCAAGACCGATGGGACCCAAGGGGAACACCATTTTCGTGACATTTGAAGACAGAGTTCTCCCCACGAAAGTCAGCTACATGTGCGAGGTCCTTAATGTACGCGAGTACCGTCCACGTCTACTGGTGTGTTTTCACTGCCACGCGATCGGACACAAGATGGATGTGTGCCCTAGGGACGCTGCTTGATGCGGAATGTGCGGCTCCGAGCACGACGGCATGGAAGGATATGAGCAAACCCCAAAGTGCAGGAACTGCGGCGGTGCCTACGTAACCACCAGCAAAGACTGCCCGCAGCGAGTGATCCCACTGCGGCGAAACAACCCAAAACCAACAGCAGGAAAGGAACAAAGACAGGAACAGCCTCCACCTCTGCCAACAGTTCCTGCGCCACCGGCACACCTAGGCGGCGGGACCTCATATGCAGCTAAGACCACGGGATCGATTCAACCCAAGACACCATCAGCACATCAACACAACAGGCCGGCATGATGTTTCTGACATATTTAAAATTAGTGTAAGCAACTCTCTATCCCGGTTTTCTGTTATATTTTGTTGTCCCAGCAGACGACACAAAAAAAATAGTGTTTCGTTGTTATAATTGTTTATGCCCGAATTTGCCAAGCACTTTGCCAACTTTGCGACCGCAATCGTAATAAACATCACTTGATACATTATTTGAAATAACATGTTTTAATTATTTCTAAAAACAAGCTCCACCTTCATTATTTTTAAAACAAATAACTATCAGATGGAAATTTTGTGTATATTTTAAACTTGAAGTGTTCTGGCTTATTGTCCAGGGGGCCTAATCCACTGTCCGTTTGCTTCCTTGTCCACTCGTTCACCTGCTCGTTCGCTGCTCACTTTCGTTCATCACTGTTATTAATCTTCTCTTATACTTATCTCTTTGTTTATTTTTATTTTATCAGCTAATAGCGTGTTATTTTCCATGCTGTATGTATATATTCAATCTCGTGTATTTTCTGTATATATTTTGCATTCCGTAAGAACGTTGACATGAACGATGTTGACCGGCGCGGAGGCAAGCGCGAGCAAGAAGGGGCAGCCTCGTGTCCAGTGGGGCGTGCACGAAACCTGGGTGTTGTTGGCGATCTGGGAGGATCGCCTGGAGGACCCCCGGAGAGCAAAGTGGAACTTCGGGGTGTACGCCGACATGGCGATGAAACTGGCCGAGGCGGGCTTCAAGAAGACTGTCGACCAGATGCATCATAAGATTGAGAACCTGTCGAATACGTACCGGTAAGTTGAACGTAGCCTGCTGTAGCGACTGATAATAAACAGAGAGGAGCCTTGTTCTGCCGGACTGCCTCCCGTGCGCGCTCGGTACCTTCGATAGCGTTTTGGCTTCTCGTGAGTATGGGGTCCTCGGGCATGCACGCCCAGCCAAGGCGCGGCGAAGGGCAGCGGGCGCGTGCTGAAGCCAGGGCATTCGAAAGGAGCGTCCTGCCGTTCTCAAGCTCTAGTAGTGCGAGGACGCACGCAATCCAAGTGGCAGGAGGGGCGACCAGCGAGATGCTCGCCTACCCACCACAACTGCACTGCGTACCTCGAAATAGTGGGAAGTCCCATATGTAGGCTGACTTTCCGACTGCGTTTCGTGAGGCCCGCTTCAGACGGGGCAACTTTCTCAGCAATTTTGGGGTTGCTAGCGGGTTTTTCCCTAGACCGACACAAATTGCTGGGATCGGGTCCGGTCGTTCGGCTCGAAACGAGCGAGCAACTTTTTGAATCGGCAGCAGCTAATCAGGGACGCGATAATTTCATGATGAGTCTGTATTCTCAAAGTCAGTTAAATGTATAAAAACATGTTTATAGTGTGTAACTGTGTGTCTAAATAAAGCAAGAAAAAAAATTAATGATGATAGCATGATCACGTCATCAATGATTGCAACTCCATCGAGCTCCAAGTGCACAGTGCTACGTGATGCGGCAGAAACAGGTTTCACATCATCAGCCTCATCTGTAAGTGGAATAGAACAACTAGCATAATATGTGCACATCCCCATTCCGAGATTGCTTTTATGCTTATTTCAGCTATATGGGTAATTTCACATATGTTGAGGATTTTCACCGGAAACCTGCCACTCGCTGCAATTTAATTTCCTAGAAAACACCAGAGGACCTGCACCTTGTTATGAACGGCCCCCGGACCAGACCATCTCTATCTAATCCAACCGGCACCGGTGAACCCCTTGAGTATCGTCGCCATATGTTTCCGGTCAGTTGTGCCCAGAAACGAAGCGAGAGGTGACAAAGGGATGCCGTGGCTTTCGACGGAGGACCATCGTGTTGATGTCGCCACACCTAAGCGCGAAGCTGAGCCGGACCCTTCTTTCTGGCTGCAAAAGCGCTGGCCGGAAAAGGGGTCAGCCGACGTAGGAACCGGGGGATTACCGTGCGAGGATTCTGGGTGACGGCGCGCCAGCTGCCGGACCTCCGTGAGGGTGTGTTCTGCAGGGATTATCTTCGGACGTCACTAGCGGATGTTCCGGCCAAACCCTTTCTCATGCCACAACGCCGCCTGATGGAGGGATCAGCACTATCTCGGCCAACGTCGTCTCCCGGGCTGACAGTAGACCCTTTGTGGTCGCCTCCTCGGCGCGGCATTCGAGGGCGAGAGTGTCTCAGCGCCGGAATGTGATGTCCGGCCGCCACTACCGTGTGTGTGCGTGTGCATGCTTGGGGGATGAGTGGGGGCGGGGCCTGAACAGGACGTTTGTTGGCAGTTTGGCCACCATTGGCTGCCAACCGGTGGGGCACCAACAGCGACCCTATAAAAGGAGTAAACAAGAGGGCGCATGGGTGCTCTCGGACGATGTAGTTACTTTGTATATATGTATTAAACAAAGTGCGTCGCGAGAGACCCTCCTGTCTCGTGATATTCTTGCCGGGAGTCGGCCTGCTGTTCCTGTTTTGGCCTGGCCCTGATGGAGGCTGCCTGGAGGACCCCCTCGGACCCAACAACCACCACTGGGTCTGGTGGTATCACCTGGCCCTTCTACTGCAGAGGTGGAACTCATGAAATGTACCTGGGAGCAGCCACGGGAGCAGCTGAAACAGCTGTTATGGAGCAGGTTGGGAGCAGCTAAAACTACGTTCTGGAGCAGGCTAGGAGCAGCTCAGATCAGTTTTCATTGCACTTCAGCTTGCGTCTTAGACAAGCACGGGAGCAATTTCAATCGTACTTAGCAGAACAGATGCACACGAATGGTTAGGGACCTAGGTAGATGGGATAACAGTGTAACAGATGCGAAAACTTGAAACTTTGTGAGCCTTAATGAGAATCAAAAAGCCAGTACCCTGTTTCTCAAGATAGCGTCCTTGATATTTTCCGAGCAGCTTTCAGCTGCTCAAAATGCAAATCAGCACTGCTTATCGCACAACCCACACGTGCTTGACATAGTAATTATATGTGCGAACCCCGTGACAAGCGCAAGCAATGGACGTACAGTTGCACGGAGGAACAGGGCAACAAATTTCGTGTTTATCCTATTGTGCAACTCGATTACGAAGCAGCAGACTACGATTAACGAAGTTATCGTATTTGAAGTGATAAGCAGGAGCAAGGTTAAAGTACGCCGAGCAGATCCATCACTCGCAAAAGAGCTGCTGGCCGGAAAGGTTTCGGATCGGACCGCGTTTCAGTTCAATCAAATCACGATTTATCTTGCAAGAATGCGGTTCCAACTTCTAACGATGAAGTACTAAAAGGAATATCTTGCTCATTTGTTTTCAACTGGCTGACGTCCGGATCCCGGGCCGCAGAGCCTCAGGCAATTTGACGCTTAACGACTCGACCTCACCTCACCCGACTTGCTTAACCGTTAATTATGGTTGAAGAATAACAATCCAGTCGCAGGTGGTGTGGCGCTTAGAATCCGAGTTTTTTCGCGCGCTTCCGACTCGGGATACACAGGGAGAATAAACAGAACAAAGGATTGCAAGGCCGACCAGGCTGAACGCGCTCATTGTTGCGAATCGAGTCAATAAAACCGAAACCAAGACAAAATAAAAAGTTTCTTGGCGCACGTTTTGCGGTATGGCGCATATTGGCGCGAGGTATTGGCTGTGGCGCAGTTTCTGCAACATGGCGCAGGATGGCGCAGACATATGCGTCTGGCGCAAAATGGCGCAAATGGCGCAGCCGTTCCACCCCTGTACTGGAAAATACATCGGATCCTGGGGTCGCTGCCTGTAAATGACAGCAGCCTGGTGGAGGAGAGAGACTGCTTGGAGAGATCCACACCTGCAGTTTCGAAGGTATCCATCTTTCAGTTTTTAATCGTGGCTCTTTCCTATGTACATGCTTTGTATGTGTTACGTCCTTATAGGAAGTGCAGCCAGTGTGCATTTCTTGGTAAGCCATACCATTGTGGCAGCCCTAGATGGACATAGTTGGCGGGCGCTCCGTATACACCAACTCTTTTACGTCACGCAGCAGCAGAGGTGCTTCGTGTGCACTTCTTGTCTGGTGTGTGGGCAAAACATGCCAGTCGAGCCGGGCATTATTAATACACTGCTTTAGAGCGCAGGTCTTGGGCGCCTGTTTCCGGGATGAGCAGTGTCGCTGTCGCCGTTGGCATAACCGCGCGTTACATTATGGGACATTTCCCATAATAATGCCACACATGACGTCACATGTGACATCATGAGGGTAACATTTTCTTGCTACATTTGGCGGTAAATATTCCCGCTAGATTAAGCGGAAAAATCTCCCACCACATTTACTGGGAAAATTTTACCCTTGTGACGTCGCACCTGACTCCGCCCTACCCGGGAAAATTTCCTGCCAAACTTAGCAGGAAAGTTTAACACCGCATACAACACACTCCTCTATGCTAGATTAAAGTACATTACAAAATCATGGCACCAGTCTGGAGTGCCCCAAATTCTCTCTGGGTACTGTCGCTCAGGCCGGTGTTGCTTGTGATTCCCGGCCAGGAGCTCTGACTCCCACATCTCGTTCTGTTTCTGGCTCACTTCCCAGCTCTGGCACTTGGTCCACAATTTCTGTTTCACGTGCCTGCACCGGCACTCAATCGGACACTCCAAAGCACGAAAACACCAAATTGATGTCTTCTATGCCAGGAACGGTAGACTCGCGTGGCCTCAGGTGGTCTAGGTGCTGTCGCCAATTGAATGTACCACCAGAGTTTTCATTCACAATTGGAAGGACAGAGGTCCTGCACGAGACAGGATGACTCTTTTCAGCCAACGGTCTCCTGGGTGGAAGTTCTTGACATACACATGCTCACCAACAGCAAACTGACATGCTCTATGACCTCTGGTGACAGCTGCCTGTACTGTGCCCTCTGGACATTTAACTCAGCAGAGGGCTTCAAGAAATCCAGGCGTGTAGTCAGGCGAAGTCCAAGCAGCAGTTCCGCTGTACTCTGAAGCGAGGTGGCATGTTTTTGTATGCAAGCAGAAAACTAGCCAACAAAGGATATATTACTCATGTATTTAGAAAGAAAGTGCTTCAATAATTAGGTCGCTGTGGTACCTGATATCATTGGTCTTCCATTCATGCTAAATGCTCCTTGATTGAACTTCGCCAGAGGTTATTCACACAGCTGCGTCCCAACAGAAGTGTCTCATGCACGTCAGCCGTCTCACGTGTGTTGCTGTTGATGCTGGTGTTGGTGTCAATTATTGACACAATAGTTTAAAATGGTGGCAAAGCTGTGAAGCCTTTCTGAAAGCCTTCACAGACTGGGGGAATGTAAAGATTGTGACTGGGTACTTTGTGTATATACCAGTGCGCTGCTAGCAAAGAAATTAAGTTTTAGTCAGTGAGACTCTTAAGAACTCAGCAACGAATGCACCTCAAAGGGTTTGTATCGCTACCAGCTTATCGCTTTCACTGCTTTCCTGGTGTCATGGACGTCTTGACTTAACAAACTACTGTTTCCTGAATGGTGCATGCTTCTTTTGAGAGCGGCTCTACCGAGGGTTTACTCGAGGTATTTTACTGCTTTTCAACTATTACACTTTATGTCGCATGGTTGTGCTGGCATCTGCTTTTGTGCGCATTAGTTCCTCTGCAACAGCGTGAGAATTCAACTGTCCTCTCGTCGGAGGGCAGAACCGCTGGCACAAAGAACTGCTCAGACAGAAAACCAAAACCTAGAAACTCATCAAAATCTAGCTTTTTGTTCGGGACACCGTAAAGCCCTGTATGTGCTTTATACATTTCTAAAATGAATTAAGTGATTTCCGATGATGCTGATAAAGTTTCTTGGTAAAGGCATACTATTAAATTTACAAATTCAAAAGCCATTACTCTAATGTAAATAGTGAACCTATTACACCAAAATAGTTTTTTCTGGAAGTGGCCTTTTGTGTGCGCTGCATGCTTTTCAGATACAATTTGACTCTCGTCTCGAGAAACACGTTGCATGGTGGCTGCGGGCAATACTTGGCCACTTGCAAGTTCATGTTCTTTTATATGCAAAGCTCATCTTGTAACATTCTTCACAGCTCCTTTCAGAGACACAAGGCAACCTCCCCGAGGAAGACGTCCACTGGGAGTGTGCTGCAGATGTCGAGGATGAAAGCACAGATGCCAGCGCCAGTGCTGGCTTCGACTCTACCATGGCTTTAAGAAGAAGTAGTGGGAGCAGCAGTGAGGCGACGGACGAGACCCAGCCGAGAGGGCCAAAGAGGAAGAGGCAGAGCCCCAGCACTGTTGCGTTCCAAGTTATAAAAGACCGCCAAGCACAACTGCTGGCAAGCTATGAAGCGGCACGCAACAGAGAGTTCGAGCTCAGGGAGCAGGAGCTGGCTGTCCAGCGAGAGGCACTAAAGATCCAGCAGGATGCTGTGAAGGCACAAAGAGAAATGGCAAAGTCGCAACAAGACTTTGCAGGTGCCATGATGGCGTTTCTTAATAAAGCCTCCAAGTAAACGGTCATTTAATAAAGCCTCCAAGTAAACGGTCATTCTGTGCAGGCTCATTATAGTCATCTCAAGTGAAGGAAATACTAGCTAGGTGGTCCAAGCAATTTTCTTCTGTTTGAATGAAACCCACCACCGCCTGTACTTCATTAGGTATAAGCTTGCATGACAGCATGTCACCCGCGACATTTTTGCACTGTTGTTGCCTGCACCAAAACCACTGTGCTTCCAGTACTGTGAAAGAATCAGGTCAGGCTGTTGTTTGTTGCATGCCAGCTAAGGACATCTCTGGATTTTGTTGCACTACCGGGGCAATTCCTAAATTGCTGCAGTGTAGTGCAGCCTTTATTGTGCAACTTCAGTGCTGGAGGCCCATATCGGTATTTACTGTAGCAATAGACCTCTATATAATAATTATATTCTGAGAGGTGAAGGAAACTGCCGACTATGAAATAATCTCTACCTCGGCATTTAATGCTAGGCATGATGCTCCATTTCACCCTTATGACAGGGCTGCAGCAGACACGAGCCATCGGATTCAATTCAATGCCATGCAAGTGTCTTGAGGGAGCATAGGAGCTTGGTCAGCACTCAATCGGTTGGGATCACTCGTAGCAACAAAGTCTAGTGCCATTTGTGCAGATATTGTTAAAGAAAAATTTCACGGATGACTTTCTTTCAAGGTAACTATTAGTATCAAAATATGAAGTATTTCAGAGCTGTGGTAACAGTTAAGAGTGCAGATTTCTGCCTCTGAAGCTTTTTGCCTTTTGCGACACTTGGTTAGGTGGAAGGCAATAAACACGCTAGAGATAGAGCATCTAATGGGTCCTTAACCTGCCACCAAATATAAGAAAAAATATCCAATGATTTAGGTAATTTCTTATCTAAATCATTGGATATTATCCAATGATTCAATAATATCCATTGGATATCATAATCATTGTGTACATATTTCATATATTATTGATATGTATTTGTGACTAAAAATCTGCCAAGTATTACAAAGCTTTCTATATTTTTCGTAAAGAAGTTGAGATATAAACTGGAATAATTCAATATATATAAAAAATAGTTTATTGCGGAATTAACAATCGTTACCGCAAAAGCATACTCTGTGTGACTGATTTGACTTAGCGAATGCAATCCCAATGAACATCACCTAAATGTCATTTTAGTTGTCGTCTGGCAGGTCCCATCTCGAATGTCATTTGGCGTAAATGCCATTTTAGTTGCCATCTGAGAGGGGTATTAGGCGCAATGGGGGTAGGGCATTCAACATTCACTGGGCCGATGACCAGGTGCCAACCTCCCCCCCTAACTTTGCACCTCCTTTCCCCCCTGAGCAGAAAACCAAAAATTAACCCACTTGACTTGAATAAGGACTGGGCTCCATAGCGAATATGCGGCCAAGAATCAACAAGCTTCGCCTGGCATCAACAATCACTCTTTTGGCATTGCGTGCAGGTTCAACACCACTGAACAAATTTAGAAGGCATAAATATATAGTGCAACTCTTATAAATTTGAAGAACTGAAGAAAAAAACTGGTCAACATTGTAAAATAGATATCTGCTCTTTGCAAAAACAAAACAGTTGAAAGGCAAAAGAAAAATGCTTTAAAGAGAATTAAACGAAACTTCTTAACTGTGAGCAGTACTACCACAGGAATCTCAGACTTCGTATTAAAAGAATCCTGCGCTGATAATTCAAACAGTGATGCCGTGATCAGTACGCCGTGATCAGTGAGGCCGGTGAACTATTTGATGGAACACCACTACCCCAGATATCTAAGTCTGTCACCATGTATCAACTAAAACATTTGGGGGGAAAATGTAGTTCGTGCGAAGTAAGAAACATGCAAAATGGTGAAAAAAAAATGTCTTGTCTGCACCTTGGCATTTTACAAGTAGGCAACAATGCATGCAGAACACTGCCCTCAAAACAAGAAGCAAACAACAAGGGCCTGTGCCGCCACAACGACAAACCGCAATGGGGATTGCCTTGGCACTTGCTGCTCCCTTTCACAACCTATACATATTTGCACAAGACATACCTGAGCTAATTACCCAAAGATACATGACACATATCAAATTTAATAAACTCTAGTTTTCTTGCTTGCACCGTTTAGGGGTTAATCTCTGAAAGTACTAGCTTCATAGGTTGATATTGGCTGAGTATAGCAGTGATTTTGTTCCTTCTGTCATCTATCAGCTATTGACAAAATTTTAAGGTATCAAAAGTTGGGTGTCGTCTACAAAATTCCAGTTAGGTGTGGGGCATGCTATATGGGGCAGGCTTGCTGTCCTAGTGACAAGAAATACAAAAAAGCAGTTAGAAACAGCATGAAGCTTTTAAAGTTGAAATAACATACCATATTTTCCAATATACAAGACACTTTTTTCAAAAATTTTCGGCGGTGCGTTTTATACACAGGTATGTCTTATGTACTAATTTTTACTTAGAAACTTCCGAAAAGTGGGGGGGTGCATTTTATACAAAATTGTGTCTTATACAACAAAAAATATGGTACCTCAAATTAACGATTCTGATGCTGATGACAAGGATACTACAATATTGCACTGAGAAGTGTAACAACCACTTAAAGAGGGAGCCATTGATGATTGTTGTGAATGATGATTGTTTCAGCAATATGTCTCTTTCACTTAGTGATCTATTTAAAGGGCAACTCCACTTCATTTATGGTTTTCAAAAAACAATGCAGTCTTCTTCAGTATCACCTAAGACCACATGTCAAATATTACCACGCAGTTCTGTCTAAATGTCTCTTAAATGGCCCGGCAAACTTCGCACCTCGCCAAGTTGCCGAAATCAGCTGACTCGAGCGGGCAAAACCAACAGCGCAGTCAGGGCTACGGCATGGGCGCAGCCAACATTGAGCTAAACGTCATCACCATTGCCCTCTTTTGCTTGTTTTTACTTCTCCGTGCAAGCTTAGTTGATGACGTCAGCAAAGTTTCCTTTCGGCGCTCAGCGGTGTCTACATGATTGGTGCTACGTGCCTGCGCAGCGCACTTCTTGGGAGCCGTACGGCCGCCCCGCCCTGTTCTCGCCGTTACCGCCGTCCTCGTCTCACCGTTTGTGATTATTGTCTCTTGGAGTTTCGTCCACACTTCAGACACCACGTGCGCAGACTTATACCGCAGTTGTGCTGATGTCGTCAAATGTTGTAGACTTCAAAACGTGGCGAAGCATGCGGTGCAGACGACACTTGCGCTTGGCACACGCCTGCCCCAATCCCGCCTGTAGCTGAGTAGAGGATCACGTGACATCTCGTACCACGTGATCGCCATGTTCTTGGCAGCCTGCAGTCAATGTTGCCAGACGGAGCCGAAGTTTCGGTTTCGATTTCCGCTTGTGTTTAAAATTAGATTTAAAAATATATATCTCGATTTTCCCGAAGCAAACGACGTAGTGTCTTTTACTAGGGCTTTTCATTGCGAAATCACTCATTATCCCTAAATCTTCGGAAATGAGCAGAGTTGCCCTTTAAGCATTGCTGAATACACAAAACAAAATTCTTTATTAAGTTTACCTTTGTTATTTCAGTGTGTGGTATTTCTGCTACGTATGTTTAAATGCAAAAATGTTCCAAAAGCCGGGATTCATGATTAAAAACAAATACCTCCGACTTGTATAACAATACCAACAATTTATCAGACGTTTCGTCTCCTATGCGGGAGACATCATCAGTGCGGCCTGGAAACACCCGACTAGCTACCAGCAATCCAACGCTTATGGTTGAAGAATAACAATCCAGTCACAGGTGATGTATCGCTTGGAATCCGACCCCCAAGTTTTTTCACGCGCTTCCGACTCGGAATACACAGGGAAAATAAGCAGAACAAGGGACTGAAACATAGAGGTTTTATATATGGATTGCAATGCCGACCAAGCTAAACGTGCTCATTGTTGCCAATAGAGTCGATAAAAACCGAAACCAAGACAAAATAATTTTTTTTTCGCGCATGTTGTGCGATTTGGAGCATAATGGTGCGAGGTATTGGCTGTAGCGCAGTTTATGCAAAATGGCGCAGGATGGGGCGGACAAATGCGCCTGGCACAAAATGGCACAACTGGCGCAGCCGTTCCACCCCTGGGCATGTAAGGTCTCTGTTTTTGCCGCATAACGACGGCGGCCTAACACATGTTCATCTCAGCCTTTTGCCTGGGTGGGCTGTGAAACGCGAAGAGAAGACAAACAATGGAGAAAAGCGTACCGGTTGTTTGAAAGTGACAGCAGTAATATAGACCCCAGAGATAGCGTGCACTTTCACTTGCCTTCCTCGTGAACCATCCAGTGGACGCTTCGTGAGCATCGTCCGCGAGTATGGCATACGCTAGCGCTTCCCGCATTTCGATAGCTGAATCGTACAGCTTAAAGCGAGTGTTCTGCGCTGACTATCTCAACAGGCACAAGAAAAAAATTGAATATCAAAGAAACTTTCGCAGTGTAAAGGATTTGGACATCGCCTTGTTGAAGCGTACGCCAGGTGCAGCTCACTTCATCCGAGATGCCGACGTTTTGTGTCAGAATTGCTTCAGTAGCTTCAAGAAACTCCCCAAAGAATCTCCAGAGACATTTCAGCCTGATGAAATTTTTGTTCCACAGAAAGCAGCCGTCCAGGATCTCCACAGATTCATTCAGTGAACAGAAATATTACCTCTGAAAGCACGGACTGAGTTGAGATCACATTGTCGGAAGCCTTACACAAGGTGACAGAGGGAGATTGAGAGCGTTCTCGTTAAGAAAATTTCATCAAGCCTCACTGCAGCACACAGAGTCATCTATGAGCCTGGAGCCTCAATACAAAGCTGGAACATCTGTCCAGAGTTGTTCAGCAACCCGAGATATCCGTTCAATTCTTCCGATTCATACCAAGAACAATACCGTCTCCTGCGTGATCTTGACCCTGACGAATCTCTCCCAGCAACAGATCCAAAAGATGATTCCTTCAGCAATTTGCCACCTGATCCAAAAGCAAAGAAGAACCAAGAAACATTCAGAGTGTGGTCAATTCCTGACCCCTACACAAGAATGAGGCTGAGCCCAGGGGACATTCAGGCGGCAGTTAATTACTACACGAAAGATGAACTCAAATACTTCCAACAAAGCCCAAACAAGAAGGACGTTATTAGCACCATTTCAAAGGGACAAAAAGATTATCTGTCAAATGTTTTATGACTACCATAAAGTTCGAGAGAACGTCCCCATCCGAAACCTTGCCCACCCACCTGTTTGGGCGAAATATATATCTTAATAAAATTCCCAAACATCACCACCCCCTAAAATTCGCAATAGCTTTGACGTGTTCGAAAGCTCGGGAAACCCCCGCCGCGAACATACCTCTGGAAAAACCTTGGATGACATCCGCGAACACCGCCGGTGACCCGATTTCTAGCAAAAGAGAAGATCTCGTCTGGTTAGATTAGAACTAGAAGTGAATCATTTAAGACGTCCGGATGCAAAGGAAAAGAAGAAACAGCTCAAGCAAACAAACTCCACAGGGCGTTTTCAGATAAGATCGAACAACGATGTCTGGTGACCATTTTTAATTTTAATGAAAAAAATATATTTTGCTGGCTTTATGCCAAGGACAACAAAACCGATCCTTGTTTTGGCAAAAAAAAAATTTGTCTTCCCAAAAAAAAAATTGTTAGCACCCCCTCAGCCACGTGCGCGTTTTGCGTATAGCGCGATGTTGGCATTTCGGGCGGCTTCCCCAAAAAACTGTTCTGGCTACGGGTCTAGAAATATTTACTGACCAACTAGGCATAAGAAGGATTGACACCAAGTATTAATAATCGAGTATTGGGGTTGTTATTTTTACAAACAAAATTGCAAACACGGCACATTGCGCAATAATGCTCTGGATTAAAGATTTTTTTTCACCGTATCTATATAGGCTAAGGTTATAAAACTTTGCCAGTGTGTTGCCCTGTGTATAGTTAATCTTTTCATGGAATATTGTTGTCCTGGTTAGCAGGATATATTTACAAGAATTGCTCACACAGGGGCATTTAACCAAAAATGCATTATTTTGAAAATCATTTAAAAAAAAAAGGCCATCTTCAATATTTTTTAAACTCTCCGAAATTAATGTCTATAATATGTACTAACAGAGTCTGCAAAAACATAATGCAATATTTGTGTGGCTTTCAAGCTATAAAGCGAGGAATATGGCCAAATTGACGCTAACGCGGTTGCCATAAATGGGGCGTGCGCATACCCGTTCTTCACAATTTCTTTATTGATAAAAAGCGTGAAAATGCTACGGGGTGGTCAGGAAGAGACAAATTGACAGCACAGAGGTGGACGGTAGTTTTAAAGTAAGAATTCCTAATACATTTTTGAACAACCGACCCAAAAATGCCCATGGGTCAGATCGATCGGGAGGCGCCATCCTTTGACAAGCTCCGCAGCGCCTGTTTCAACAGCCGGCGTATAGCGTCTCCATCTACGCGACGTGAAGGAAGCAACCGGAGCGACTATGCAAACAGATCAACCTTCAACCTTGGCGGTAACATAATATAGGATGTAGGGCCCGGCAGAACTTGCGCCTCCTCTGAGCGCCAATAGATCCGCCGCCGAAAAAAAGAAAAAAAGAAAAACGCACAATGCCAAAAAAAAATACTGCAAAAAAAAAAAAAAAAGATTTGCGATTGACTGAGATTGTCTGTTTATCGCGAGAGAATCTGCGGCCCAAGTCAATACGCAAGATGGCACGGGATTGCCAGCTAAAAAGGGCACCGCAATCCGACCGCCCCTGCGGGTGGCCTTTGGCCATGAAACCGAAGCCGCGAAGAAACAGCACACACCAAAAGAGCAGATAGCTGGGACCTTGAGAGCTGTGAGATAGAGTTGGGACCTTCTCTATATTCGCAAGGGGGCCCACTGCCTAAGCATCAAACGATTTCATCGTGAGCAGCTCCTGCGACGGCTCACGTGCGTGGTCTCTATTTCGATGGCTGAACGTTACAGTTCGAAGCGCGAGTGTTGCGCTGATTACCTCAAGGGGCACGAGAAAAAAATTGTTTACCAAAGGAACTTTCGAAGTGTGATGGACCTGGACATTGTTTCGTTGAAGAAGCGTCTCCGTGGAGGAAGTGTTCCTGTGCGAGAAACAGACTTTGTGTGCGTGAACTGTTTCAGCCGTTTCAAAGAAATGACGGCGGAATCGTCGGAATCAACGGGGCCAGAGGAAACCTTCGTCCCAGAACACGCAGCCGTCGAAGAGCTGAACAGGTATGCGCACTCTTCAGGAGTTTCACCCTTGAAACCACGTTCCGCCGTAAAAAGGCACTGTAGGAGGTCTTACGCCAAGCGAAAGCAGGAAGAAATTGAACGCGCTCTGAGCAAGAAGCTAAGATCAGACGTCACTACAGCGTATGGCGTGGGAGACAAGCCAACAACCTCAGCACAAAGCTGCAGCACCTGCTCAGAGTGGTTGAGCAACCTTCGGTCTGCGTTTGACGCTTCGGACTCGTACCATGAGCGCTGCCGACTTTTAACGCTACTCCCGGAGTCGCTCTCAACGAAAGAAATTCAAGGTGTTATTCCTTCAGCGACCCGCTATTTGCTCCGCAAATCAAGACATTACAAAGAAAAACTGGGAGTGTGGGCAATTCCTGACCCTTACACAAGAAGGAGAGTAAGCGAGGCGGAACTGCAGGCAGCGATGGACTATTACATCAAAGATGATCTAAATTGTACACAGCAGAGTCCGAACAGAAAGGACGTCGTTGGCGTCATGGTGGACGGAACGAGACAGTACATTGCGAGACGTGTGATGACGCGGTCAATTCGCGAGGCTTATCGAATGTATAAGACAGCCCACCCAGACACAGCCATCGGCCTTACAAACTTCTATCCTTTGAGGCCCAAATGGGTTGTGCACATCCCCTCGCATGACGTTTGTGTGTGCGTTTATTGCGCAAACACGAAGCTCGCTGTGTGCGCCCTGGAAAACATTACAGGCGTCATAAGGAGCGCCGAAGACCTCCGTGACCTTTCTCTGTGCAGTCCACCTTCTGCCAAGTGTTCACTCGGAGAGTGCAGGGCATGTCCCTCGGTCGGGTGTTTTGAGGCGCCTAACCTTGGAATTCCAGATGAGGAGGTGCTTTACGCAGTCTGGGAGAACGGCTATCTAATAAAGAAGGAAGTGAACCCAAATACGTTTCTGGAGCACCTTCAAAGAATGTGTCAGGAAGTGGACATCCCATGATTACATCAGGCGCCTCCAGGGGAAGGCGATAAGCGATGAAAAGAATTATCTGCGGAAAGCTAGCATTGTGCTTCACTTCGATTTCGCGGAGAACTGGACGGTTGTTCTGCCCGAGGAAATCCAGTCTTACCACTGGAGAAAGAGTCAAGTCTCCATATTCACCTGCGTGGTCACGACAAGAAAAGGAACCTGCAGCTGCGCCGTCATAAGTGACGACATGTGCCACGACTCCGCCCACGCATGCTACGCTGTTAGCAAGGTGCACGAGTGGCTTGAGGACAAAATTCCGGTGTATGCTCATGTGACCTACGTTAGTGATGGTGCAGCAAGCCACTTTAAGAACAAATACCAACTGCATGAGCTGCAGGGCAGCAAGTACACGTCAACAAAGTGGATTTTTTCCGCAACTGGACATGGTAAGAGTGCCTGTGACGGAATCGGGGGTCTTGTCAAACACCAGGCAACATTGTACAACCTCCGAGGGCCCACCACGTCCGTGATCAAGACTCCGTCAGAGATGTTTGCCGCACTGAACACTAAACTGCCGAACGTGGAACTAATCCACCTCCCGAAAGGTTGACGTCAAAGCGTTCAGGGACATGAAAGCAAGAGAGTGGGACTCTGTTTCTGCTGTGCGTGGAATTCGGTCCTGTCACTTGTGGCAGTGTACGCGGTCCGGCACCTCGCAACCAAAGCTGTTTGTAGCAAGAACAGTAGACGCAGAAAAGATATATCTTTGAAAGTAAAGTCTCTTACGGCTGCGAAAAGCAGATCGAGGTCGCCAGATTACAATGGCAATGAGAAGAAACGAACAGCAATCGCTACAGTCAAAAGAGAAAAAAAATGTTCCGCTTCGGAGTGCCAGGACTGAATCAGGTTAGCGGCCAGCAGATATAATGCACACGACAATCGCCGAAACTGCGCACATGATCTTGCTTAATTAAACTCATTTCAATTGTACCACTTGAAACATGTGTTCTTTCTTATCACTAGTCAAACATGGCCATCAGCAGCCCAGCATCTCTACGAAGGGGAGGCTCCGAAAGTCACTGATCCAAGATATCTGTATTTAAATTGTTGAGTTGTGGTTCAAATTCATCTGAAATCGTTTGTATGAATTATTATTTTTCACGAACTCCTGTCATAGTGCTTTCTGTTCACGCAGGAAGCACTATGACAGACGCCAATAGATCCGGAGCGGCGGATCTGTAAGCGCCAATAGATCCACGGCGGCGGATCTATTGGCGCTCACAGGAGGCGCAAGTTCTGCCGGGCCCTACATCCTATATTATGTTACCGCCAAGGTTGAAGGTTGATCTGTTTGCATAGTCGCTCTGGTTGCTTCCTTCACGTCGCGTAGATGGAGACGCTATACGCCGGCTGTTGAAACAGGCGCTGCGGAGCTTGTTAAAGGGTGGCGCCTCCCGATCGATCTGACCCATGGGCATTTTTGGGTCGGTTGTTCAAAAATGTATTAGAATTCTTACTTTAAAACTACCGTCCACCTCTGTGCTGTCAATTTGTCTCTTCCTGACCACCCCGTAGCATTTTCACGCTTTTTATCAATAAAGAAATTGTGAAGAACGGGTATGCGCACGCCCCATTTATGGCAACCGCGTTAGCGTCAATTTGGCCATATTCCTCGCTTTATAGCTTGAAAGCCACACAAATATTGCATTATGTTTTTGCAGACTCTGTTAGTACATATTATAGACATTAATTTCGGAGAGTTTAAAAAATATTGAAGATGGCCTTTTTTTTAAATGATTTTCAAAATAATGCATTTTTGGTTAAATGCCCCTGTGTGAGCAATTCTTGTAAATATATCCTGCTAACCAGGACAACAATATTCCATGAAAAGATTAACTATACACAGGGCAACACACTGGCAAAGTTTTATAACCTTAGCCTATATAAATACGGTGAAAAAAAATCTTTAATCCAGAGCATTATTGCGCAATGTGCCGTGTTTGCGATTTTGTTGGTAAAAATAACAACCCCAATACTCGATTATTAATACTTGGTGTCAATCCTTCTTATGCCTAGTTTGTCAGTAAATATTTTTAGACTCGTAGCCAGAACAGTTTTTTGGGGGAAGCCGCCCGAAATGCCAACATCGCGCTATACGCAAAACGCGCACGTGGCTGAGGGGGTGCTAACAATTTTTTTTCGGAAAGACAAATTTTTTTTTGCCAAAACAAGGATTGGTTTTGTTGTTCATGGCATAAAGCCAGCAAAATATATTTTTTTCATTAAAATTAAAAATGGTCACCGGACATCGTTGTTCGATCTTATCTGAAAACGCCCCACACCAGTAGACAGTCATTCCTCTGCATGCCCCACCGCTGTTCACCTGCCCTTGCTTCCAGCATTGACCATGAGGAACAGCTACACAATCCAGAGAAAGGTGGAAGTTGCCCAATGGCACAAGAAGAATGGAGATAACTTAAGCAAAACTGCAAGACATTTTGAGCTGGACAGGAAACAAGTTCGCGAATGGAGCAGTAACTACCAGTCTCTTCTACAGCAGTGCCACAACAAAAACAAATTCAAGAGAGCCATAAACAACGGGCGGCCGGTCTTCAGTGAAGAGCTCGATGAAGCGCTCATGGACTTCTTGGACACCGAGTGGGCAGCGGGGCGAGCGGTGAGCAATTGCGTCCTTCAAGAGCATGCACGCAAGTTGGCAGTTCAGATGAACCTTGGCAACTTCGAAGCTTCGAAACACTACCTGGCCCACTGGAAAGCCTGCTTCAATGTCTTGATACGAGTGGGGACGAACGAGAGTCAGAAGTTGCCGGCTGACTACGCTGAGGCCATCTCCATCTTCCAGTGGGCTGTGGGAAGCCAGTGCCTGGAGCACAGATACTCCAACTTTAGTATAGCCAACATGGACCAAACCATGGTACACGTGGACTGCCTAGCCAAGCGGACCAACAACGTTGATGGTGAATCAAGCATCCGCATCGTAAACACAGGCTGCGCCCGTCGTGGACTGACGGTTGCACTGTGTGCAACAGCTGCAGGCATAAAACTCCCGGCTCTCGTCGTGCTAAAGAAACCGACGGGCTGGATCTTTCCAAGGGCACTGTTCGCACTTCCAATCCCAGGTATTGTCTCAATTTCCAAGTACAATCTACGTTACTTCTGGTTTGATGGTCCAAACAAACTTCAGCCTAAGAAGACATTGTAAACATGCAATTAAACCTTTCACAAAAAAAAAGAAGGAAGTTTTAGAGCAGCGTTGCTTTGTTAATGATATAGAAAGCGTCTTCCACGTGTATTTGTGTCTAGTAGAGGGCGCTGCATTGGCTCGTCACTTTTGTTTTTTCATCAATACCATCGATACAATGCAGCAATGCGGCAATGCTTTCTTTCGTGTTTGCGGCTGCTTTGGCTGCTCCGGTGCCGGAGTTTGGAATGAAACCGAATCTCAGCTCCTTTCAGAAAACAAGTGAGTGACCTGCTCAAGAAACGGACAGATGACCACGCTGGTCTTCCTCGAATGGGTGCGGAGGGTGTGGGGTGCCAACAAAGACAACGTGAGGCGGCTGCTCGTCCTGGACCAGGCACCCATTCACAAGACAGGGGCAGCGAGGGAGGCCCTCGACGGGAAGGAAACCGACGTATTCATTCCTGGTGGGTGTACGTCTATCCTCCAGCCAGCAGACATGTGCTGGATGAAGCCTTTCAAGGATGTTCTCAGGAATTGTTCGTCTTCCTTCTTGCGGGAAGGGGCTGTCGCTGCCAAAGGAAACCTCAAGAAGCCGTCGCGCCAGGATGTCGTCAGCTTTGGGTCTGAGGCTTTAGCGTCTCTATCGGAGGAGGCCGTCCCCACCGCCTGGCCTCCATAAGCGACGAACCAGAGATGGGACCCAAAGCTCGGGAGAGCATGGTGGACGAAGTAGTGCAACTTGTCTTTGACAGCGACAGCGATGCGTCTTTCAATGAATTTAGCGATGACGAGTGATCAATAAATGTGGACGCACCACTGATCTGTCAAATGCCGCCACGTTTTTATAGTTTTTGGCACTTGACCCGACACTTCGCCCACCCCAAGTTTTTCACCATTTATCTTTACAGTTTGGTTGGGCATTCTTTCGGAACTTTACAGTAGGTCTATTTGTGAAATAAGGTGGCTCACCCCGACACGACCATTAGGCTCACCAAGTTCTACTCACTGAGGCCAAAGTGGGTGAAATACATCTTGGCACAAGGTGTGCGTGTACACGTACTGCACTAACATCAAGCTAAGTGTTTCTGCCTTAGAAAAAGCCACTGGAATAATAAGAAGTGCTGAAGATATTCGTGAACTGACTATATGCGACATTCCATCTACGAAGTGTTTCCTCGGTCAGTGCAGGTCATGCCCAACAGCTGAAACTCTTACTGCACCTGGCCTGGGAATCCCAGATGATGATGAAGTGTTGTACACAGCCTGGGAGAAAGGAGGGCTGGTAAGGAATGAAGCGAGTCCTGTTATATTTGTGGAACACCTTCGAGAGTGCTTGAGGAAATGGGTGCAGCTAAAATATATTCGACATGAGTAGGGCGAAACGATAAGTGAAGCAAAAAATTCCTAGAGAATGGTAATGTCCTCTTTCAATTTGATTTCACACAAAACTGGACAGTTGTACTGCCAAAGAAGATCAGTCATATTACAGTAAAACCTCGTCATAACAAAGTTGAGGGAGTGGTCGTAATTATTTCGTTATAACCATTAGTTTGTTATAGCCAATGTCCATTTCTTCACTATTAGCAAGCAAGGGGAATTACGATTGCTTTGTTATATCCATTAGTTTGTTATATCCCATTTTGTTATAACGAGGTTTTACTGTACTGGCAAAAGACACAAGTTTCGATCTTCACATGCATGGTGACAACTAGAAAAATAATGCGTAGCTGCGCCCTCATCAGCGATGACACCAGCCACGATTCCGCCCATGCATGCTACACCGTTGCGAAAATTTACGAGTGGTTTCAGGACGTTGCTTCGCCGTACGCACATGAGACGTACGTCAGCGATGGTGCAGCAGGTCATTTTAAGAACCGGTATCATCCATGAGCTCACAAAAACCAAGTACCTGTTGGTCAAATGGCTATTTTCAGCTACTGGGCATGGCAAGACACCTGCAATTGGATTGGAAGCCTTGTCAAACATGAATGCAACTTTTTTCAATCTCCACGGGCCTGCCACATCAGCTATTAAGTGTGCGCCAGATATGGTGGACGTCCTCAAGACAAAATTGCCAAATGTTGCACTAATTCACCTGCCAAGGCCTGACGTACAGGTGTTCAGGAAAATGAAAAAAGACTGGGATTCCGTCCGGCCCGTGACTGGAATTGAATCTTGGCACTTCTCGCAGTGCACAAGCGCCAACGCACTGCGGCACGAATTGCTAGTATCAAAAACGGGAGCGTCAATCTACAAAGAAGCCACTTCGGAAATAAGACTCACTTCCACCAGCGTCTGTGAACAGTGTAGTGCAAAGCGGCTACAACAAATCTCATGACATCTGATGACCAAAGTATTATAAAAACAATTTTATACACCGGATACCCTTCACTATTCATCTTTTCCTTCGCGTTTTACGGCCTGTGGGTACCTTTTTAGAAATGCAGTCCAACCCCGTGGTGTGAAACGGCTCTGAGTTCTTATTATCCGTCCGAAGGCGACTGCGCACGGAGGGGAGAAACCTGACCCTTGGGCCCGGTTGTCACGTCCCGCTGTTTACACCAATGCACGTGGGAGACCCAGGTGGAGCGCGCTAGGATGCCACGACGTCCGAGATAAACATGTGTTAAGCGAAGCCGCTCCGGTAGTTTTCTTTATGTGGCGTACACAGAGACCCTACACGCCAGCTATTGAAAACAGGCCCTGCGAAGCATGCGACATGAAAATGCCTCTCGATCGATCTGGGAAGCGCGATTTTCCTGCCACTTGTATACAAAAGCGCACTAAAACTTCTCACTTTAAAAACATTGTTTGCCTCTGCGCCATCAATTTGTTTCTTTCTGACCACTCTCTAACGTTTTTACACTTTGTAAAAATAATGAATTTGTCATCTGTGTTTATCTACACGCCCCATTCACAGTGCTGTGGTAGCCCCAATTCGGTCATATTTCTAGCTTTATAACTTCAAATACACAAAGATAATGCAACATGTTTTTGCAGATTCTTTTAGTACCTATCATTGGCCTTAATCCGGGAGAGTTTAAAAATAATCGAAGATTGCCTTTTTTTTTATTTGAGCAAAATAAGTCGTAATTATTAAATGACCCCATTTGAGCGTTGCTCAAAATTATTTAGCTGCCCTGGACAACCATATTTAGCACCAATATTAACAAGATATAGGATAACACCCTGGCAAAGTTTGAAAGTTCTGGTATTTATAGATGCGGAGAAAAAGATGAATAAAATGTAAGTATTTTTGCAAAATGTGCCATGTTTGCGACTTTTTTCTAGAAATTAACGTCAACACATAATGATAAATATTTTGAGTCAATACTCCTTATACATAGTTTTTTAGTAAATATTTCTAGACCGGCAGGCACAACAGCTTTTTTGGGAGCAGTGACTCAAATGCCAACTTCGTGCAATTCACAGAAAGCGCTTCACATTGACAGTCTGCTTCTAAATTTTTTTTTCGCAGGACAAACTTTTTTTCCGCAAAACTGATGTCCGTTTTGTTTTAATGGGTGTTGAGTCTACAAAATATATATTTTTGTAAAAATTAAAAATGGTCAACGGGCATGGTTGATCGAATTTATCTGTATGCTAAAGATTGCGGGCTTTGCGGACGCGTGCTCAATTGATGCTCAAAATAATGGCACAAGCTCCCGCTAGCAATGCAGTCCTTGCCTACAATCCACTAAAACTGTTTATTTACATTGAGAAAGAGGTGCCTTCTATCATGTGCCTGCTCTCAGCACTAGCTGCAACAAACGGGTAAACACAATTTATTCATACTTGGGAGTACATTGGCATTTTTTTTAATCATCTGCGTTCAGCCGAATTGGAGAAAACCTGTCTTCACAACCAAGCGACTGTAACTCTGCTCGTGTTATTACATTTGCCAATCGAGACGTCTTTCCATGCTTTAGAGCCCCTATAAAAGTGCACAAACGCTAGTTCTGTCACATTAAAAAAAAAAAACTATCCTCATATGAAAAAAAATCTTATTTAATTCTTATACAACAGCAAACAAGTACGGCCCAGCATGAGACATGCTCCTTGTGGGCCTCGCACGAAAATAGCGGCGGGTGGGTGGAAGGAGGAAGAGGAAGATTGCCCACAATGGAAAGGAGAAAAATGTGGGGACAGGGGGGATTGCACTTCTTTCAGTATATAGGGACTTTACCCATTAAAAGGGTACAGCCATTATCCTCCATTCATTCATCCAGCTTCAACTCTCTGGTGCAAGACATTGAAGAGGGTACAGCTTGCCCCAGTGCCCCAGCGGGTCTATATCTGGTGTCACCCTATCGCCTGAGCACCTCCAGGAAGCCCTCCGTCGCACCGTAAAATAACCGTAAAATTTACGGTGGTATTTGCGTAATATAAACTGTGAGTATGCCATGAAAAGGAATTAACTGAAATGCACAGTGAACGAGCAAAAAGAAATGAAAGCTTGGTCAAGCTTGGTCACCAAGCTTGACCTTCGGAAAAGCCACGGGTGCTGCGAGAACCCAGCGAGGCTCCTCTCGCCTCTTCACCTCCTTTCTTTATCCTTCATTTCAACATGCAACGCCGTGCCAATCGAAAAGCCCGAAACAAAGCTAAAAAAAATGCCTTTGGAACGAATGGCAGCGGGAGGGGGAGGGGGGCACTTGCTCGGTCATGTACAGAGATGGGAAATTTCTGGAAGATGTGCGGGGGGGGGCGACTGCTGAAGTGAGGGCTCATGCTCAGTATTTTACGGTACAACAGCCTAATACGAATGCATTTAAACGCTGGTTCAGCGGTCAGGTATCAATCATCTATTTATTGTCTTTCGCGGGTACAATAAAAACATATTGACTTTTACTTTTTGTGACGTGTCTTCAATCAGGTTGTCAGACGGAACCCAAGCTACAGACGAGATTAAAATGGTTATTTTTCACAAACCCGCAGCCAGAACATAACCGAACCACAATCTTCAGTAGCGGTTACCGGTTGTTAGAATAAAACTGTGCTGCAGTTAACTTAAAGCAATTCACACACACACAAAAAAAGAAAGACTGAAATAAAGTTATTGTTCAGGACATTGATGTATTTTAAGAAAATAAATGGACAAAAAAGAGAACTTACCAAAGCGTTTGTAAGTTCTCTCACCACAAACATAAGAAAGAGCAAGACCTTTCTTGTGGCTGTGGTGTATGTGAGTGTTGTGCGCAAGCTCGAGTCCAGAACTTCATCCACGAGCCCAGAACTTCATCGCTTCTACACCAAACCCTTCTCGAGCAGGACCATGCCTGTGTCACTCTCATGCCCTAAGTTAGTGAAGCTAGTGGCGTTTCGTGCGAAGCCTATCACGTTTTTTTGTCTCGATCTGTACGTAAAAGTGGCGTATGATTCTTTATTGCAGTAGCAAACGTCCATCTCTCTTGGACAACAACACTATGGTGCGATGCTGGAGTTTTGCGGCTCTGTGGGGTGAACAGGTTTGGTCCGCCCTTGCTGGCGTCAGCTCATCGTCTCCCTTGTATAGATTCGCCTGGGAGACGGAAAAACCGCGGACATATCTTCATGTGATCAATCTGTCCGCGGATCAGTTCGGCATGTGAATCAGCCATAAGCAGGCGCTCCCATATGTGGAGCCACTGGAACTTCTAATTGGAAACACTGGATATGTGTTTCAGTACATGTCTGTTGGAAGTGTAATGAAGAATGTTAATTCTGCAGCAGAAGGATGTCAAAGAGATGATAATTTCTCCTCAGTCATCCCCACCCCAGCTGACTATGACAGCAAAGTCTTCAGGGACTTTAGAGATTGTAGTATCTACAGAAACTTGGTACCCGATACAGCTGTGGCAACCATTTGCATTCTACACAAATGAGCTTGAGATCTAAAACCCTTTGGGCTCCAAACGTGGTGTACACAAGCTGACAGTGATCTACTTCCGCAGACTGGACATGCACCCCAGGTATCAATCGAAGCTGAAGCCCATATACCTGGCTCTTACAGCTAAGTATGCACATGTCACAAAGTATGGCTTGGATGTGATCTGGAAGCCACTCCTTGAAGAGATACATTAGCTTTACACTGTTAGCCTTAAGATTGATTGCCCAGCCTGTGAAGTTGGTGGTGCTAGCTGTTTGTGGTGACAACTTGTCACAACACAAAGTTGCTGGCTCCATATGTTCCTTCTCGAAGGGCCGTGTGTGCCGTTTTTGTATGGCCTCTTCCGATGAGCTTCGCAAGATTACACGGGAGGAACTTTGCCAAGTACGAACAAGCGACATAAACAGTGTTCATCCTGCAGCAGTAAATGTAAACCCCGACACAAATTGCAAGCTCTATTGTGTTGTTGGACTCTCGCCACTGGGAACGCTGCCATACTTCGACGTGGCACCACAAATGGCTCCCGACATCATGCACGACCTTTTAGAAGATGTTTTTGTGTGTGTTATCCGTCATGTCATAAAGTAACTAGTCAGTGACAAAATCCTTAGAAAATCGGATCTTGAGCGAGTTGTCCACTCCCCCCGTATGGCCACAATGACAAGAAAAACCGACCAGCAGGGCTGAGCTTCAAATTTATCACCAGGACAGCCAACATGAAAGGGACTGCATCTCAAAAGTGGTGTTTATTTAGACCTTTGATCTTCTGTTCGTCTGTACCCGAAGGCAACCCACATTGGGACGTCATGCTGAAGCTACAGCAAGTAGCGGATATTATCCTTGCAGAAGAGGTTCCAGACGACATTGTTATGTACCTCGAGGTCGCTGTCAAGATGTTCCTCGAAAGTTTCTGTTCAATGTAACCCGACGTTCGACCAATCCCCAAAATGCACTACCTTGTGCATTATGCGTGAATGGCTGAAGGGCTTGGGCCACTTTGCCAGTACTGGTGCCTTTGTTTTGAGGCCGAACACCAGTATTTTAAGAGCATGGCCATGAAGGTAAAGAACTTGCACAACATCTGTCACAGCTTGGCATCGAGACATCAACTTCTGCAAGGATACCAAACGACATCAGTTCGTAAAGGACCTTGCATGGTGTGTGCAATAAGACTGAATGAAAGACTTGCCAGCATGCACATGGAGCCTGACCAAAGATGGCACTATAGTGAAAACAAGCAGCATATCTTTTGACTCCTTCTTCCAGAGTGTACAAGACGTCCTGATCATGCACAAAGCTGAAGTACCAGTTTTCACACAGGTTGCTAAAATTTATGCAACATCTAAACGAGTCACACTTTACATGGAAATGCTAAAGGTGCAAGAGTTTTGTAGTCATGCTGATGATTTTAGAGTGATAAAAACAGACTTGTTCGGAGTCTCTGAGCCTGGGAGAAAAGCCTCATGGCAGCAGTTAGACATGTACCTTGGAATGTATGTACCTCTGCAGAGTGAAGTAATTTTTGAGACACTTGTGTTGCCTAATTAAGGCATCCTTCTCTCTGTGTTTGTAGCTTTGTATTGTACATAGTACTATTATCTAGTGTTGTATATTGCGTTGTGTATAGTACTTGTATATGGTGCTTGTGTACGGTATGTGTGAAATAAATTAATGTATGTACATTTTTAATATGCTTTATTCTTGCATATTGAGTAGTGATGCTGAAAGGTGTGCTTGGATTACCTCCCCTCACCGAAACAAGGCAATACAAAAATTATCTAATAGCGCTATTTAGTGGCTCAATATACTTAAATATTTATTCATGAAATGTTCTGTTGCAACAGGCCTTGGTCAAGACCACTCCCTTCCTGCGATTTACCCAGGCGAGGTTGAGGCGTTAATAACGAGCGACATCTCCTGGAACCGTGTTGACGTCGTCACTCCTAGGTGCGGCTGGCTTTCAAGGGCGAGAGTGACTCAGCGCCGGATGTGAAGCCCAACCTGTCAATGCAGTGTGTTAATGACGAGCAACATCTCCTGAAAGCGTGTTGACGTCGTCACTCCTAGGCGCGGCTTTCAAGGGCGAGAGTGCCTCGGCACTGGATCTGAAGCCCGGCCGCCACTGCAGTGTGTTAATGACAAAGACATCTCCCGGAAATGTGCTGACGTCGTCACTCCTAGATGAAGCTTTCAAAAGCGAGAGTGCCTCGGCACTGGATGTGAAATTTGGCCTGCCACTGCAGTGTGTTAATGACGGGTGACATCTCCCGGAACCGTGTTGACGTCGTCACTCCTAGGTGCAGCTTTCAAGGGCGAGAGTGCCTCGGCACTGGATGTGAAATTTGCCCTGAAACTGCAGTGTGTTAATGACGGGTGACATCTCCCGGAACCGTGTTGACGTCGTCACTCCTAGATGCAGCTTTCAAGGGCGAGAGTGCCTCGGCACTGGATGTGAAATTTGGCCTGCCACTGCAGTGTGTTAATGACGGGTAACATCTCCCGGAACCGTGTTGACGTCGTCACTCCTAGATGCAGCTTTCAAGGGCGAGAGTGCCTCGGCACTGGGCACTGGATGTGAAATTTGGCCTGCCACAGCAGTGTGTTAATGGCGGGTGACATCTCCCGGAACCGTGTTGACGTCGTCACTCCTAGATGCAGCTTTCAAGGGCGAGAGTGCCTCGGCACTGGATGTGAAGCCCGGCCGCCACTGCAGTGTGTTAATGACGAGCGACATCTCCCGGAAATGTGCTGACGTCGTCACTCCTAGATGAAGCTTTCAAAGGCGAGAGTGCCTCGGCACTGGATGTGAAATTTGGCCTGCCACTGCAGTGTGTTAATGACGGGTGACATCTCCCGGAACCGTGTTGACGTCGTCACTCCTAGGTGCGGCTTTCAAGGGCGAGAGTGCCTCGGCACTGGATGTGAAATTTGCCCTGAAACTGCAGTGTGTTAATGACGGGTGACATCTCCCGGAACCGTGTTGACGTCGTCACTCCTAGATGCAGCTTTCAAGGGCGAGAGTGCCTCGGCACTGGATGTGAAATTTGGCCTGCCACTGCAGTGTGTTAATGACGGGTAACATCTCCCGGAACCGTGTTAACGTCGTCACTCCTAGATGCAGCTTTCAAGAGCGAGAGTGCCTCGGCACTGGATGTGAAATTTGGCCTGCCACTGCAGTGTGTTAATGACGGGTGACATCTCCCGGAACCGTGTTGACGTCGTCACTCCTAGGCGCGGCTTTCAAGGGCAAGAGTGCCTCGGCACTGGATGTGAAATTTGGCCTGCCACTGCAGTGTGTTAATGACGGGTGACATCTCCCGGAACCGTGTTGACGTCGTCACTCCTAGGTGCGGCTTTCAAGGGCAAGAGTGCCTCGGCACTGGATGTGAAGCCCGGCCGCCACTGCAGTGTGTTAATGACGAGCGACATCTCCTGGAAGCGTGTTGACGTCGTCACTCCTAGATGCAGCTTTCAAGGGCGAGAGTGCCTCGGCACTGGATGTGAAATTTGGCCTGCCACTGCAGTGTGTTAATGACGGGTGACATCTCCCGGAAATGTGTTGACGTCGTCACTCCTAGGTGCAGCTTTCAAGGGCAAGAGTGCCTCGGCACTGGATGTGAAGCCCAACCTGCCACTGCAGTGTGTTAATGACGAGCAACATCTCCTGGAAGCGTGTTGACGTCGTCACTCCTAGGTGCAGCTTTCAAGGGCAAGAGTACCTCGGCACTTGATGTGAAGCCCAACCTGCCACTGCAGTGTGTTAATGACGAGCAACATCTCCTGGAACCGTGTTGACGTCGTCACTCCTAGGTGCAGCTTTCAAGGGCAAGAGTACCTCGGCACTGGATGTGAAGCCCAACCTGCCACTGCAGTGTGTTAATGACGAGCAACATCTCCTGGAAGCGTGTTGACGTCGTCACTCCTAGGTGCAGCTTTCAAGGGCGAGAGTGCCTCGGCACTGGATGTGAAATTTGGCCTGCCACTGCAGTGTGTTAATGACGGGTGACATCTCCCGGAAATGTGTTGACGTCGTCACTCCTAGGTGCAGCTTTCAAGGGCAAGAGTGCCTCGGCACTGGATGTGAAGCCCAACCTGCCACTGCAGTGTGTTAATGACGAGCAACATCTCCTGGAAGCGTGTTGACGTCGTCACTCCTAGGTGCAGCTTTCAAGGGCAAGAGTACCTCGGCACTTGATGTGAAGCCCAACCTGCCACTGCAGTGTGTTAATGACGAGCAACATCTCCTGGAACCGTGTTGACGTCGTCACTCCTAGGTGAAGCTTTCAAGGGCGAGAGTGCCTCGGCACTGGATGTGAAGCCCGGCCGCCACTGCAGTGTGTTAATGACGAGCGACATCTCCCGGAAATGTGTTGACGTCGACACTCCTAGATGCAGCTTTCAAGGGCGAGAGTGCCTCGGCGCCGGATGTGAAATTTGGCCTGCCACTGCAGTGTGTTAATGACGGGTGACATCTCCCGGAACCGTGTTGACATCGTCACTCCTAGGTGCGGCTTTCAAGGGCAAGAGTGCCTCGGCACTGGATGTGAAGCACGGCCGCCACTGCAGTGTGTTAATGACGAGCGACATCTCCTGGAAGCGTGTTGACGTCGTCACTCCTAGATGCAGCTTTCAAGGGCGAGAGTGCCTCGGCGCCGGATGTGAAATTTGGCCTGCCACTGCAGTGTGTTAATGACAAGCAACATCTCCTGGAAGCGTGTTGACGTCGTCACTCCTAGGCGCGGCTTTCAAGGGCAAGAGTGCCTCGGCACTGGATGTGAAGCCCGGCCGCCACTGCAGTGTGTTAATGACGAGCGACACCTCCCGGGAATGTGTTGACGTTGTCACTCCTAGGTGCAGCTTTCAAGGGCAAGAGTGCCTCGGCACTGGATGTGAAGCCCAACCTGCCACTGCAGTGTGTTAATGACGAGCAACATCTCCTGGAACCGTGTTGACGTCGTCACTCCTAGGTGCAGCTTTCAAGGGCGAGAGTGCCTCGGCGCCGGAAGTGAAATTTGGCCTGCCACTGCAGTGTGTTAATGACGAGCAACATCTCCTGGAAGCGTGTTGACGTCATCACTCCTAGGCGCGGCTTTCAAGGGCAAGAGTGCCTCGGCACTGGATGTGAAGCCCGGCCGCCACTGCAGTGTGTTAATGACGAGCGACATCTCCCGGGAATGTGTTGACGTTGTCACTCCTAGGTGCAGCTTTCAAGGGCAAGAGTGCCTCGGCACTGGATGTGAAGCCCGGCCGCCACTGCAGTGTGTTAATGACGAGCGACATCTCCCGGGAATGTGTTGACGTTGTCACTCCTAGGTGCAGCTTTCAAGGGCAAGAGTGCCTCGGCACTGGATGTGAAGCCCAACCTGCCACTGCAGTGTGTTAATGACGAGCAACATCTCCTGGAAGCGTGTTGACGTCGTCACTCCTAGGTGCAGCTTTCAAGGGCAAGAGTACCTCGGCACTGGATGTGAAGCCCAACCTGCCACTGCAGTGTGTTAATGACGAGCAACATCTCCTGGAAGCGTGTTGACGTCGTCACTCCTAGGTGCAGCTTTCAAGGGCAAGAGTGCCTCGGCACTGGATGTGAAGCCCAACCTGTCAATGCAGTGTGTTAATGACGAGCAACATCTCCTGAAAGCGTGTTGACGTCGTCACTCCTAGGTGCAGCTTTCAAGGGCGAGAGTGCCTCGGCACTGGATGTGAAGCCCAACCTGCCACTGCAGTGTGTTAATGACGAGCAACATCTCCTGGAAGCGTGTTGACGTCGTCACTCCTAGGTGCAGCTTTCAAGGGCGAGAGTGCCTCGGCACTGGATGTGAAGCCCAACCTGTCAATGCAGTGTTTTAATGACGAGCAACATCTCCTCAAAGCGTGTTGACGTCGTCACTCCTAGGTGCAGCTTTCAAGGGCAAGAGTGCCTCGGCGCCGGAAGTGAAATTTGGCCTGCCACTGCAGTGTGTTAATGACGAGCAACATCTCCTGGAAGCGTGTTGACGTCGTCACTCCTAGGCGCGGCTTTCAAGGGCGAGAGTGCCTCGGCACTGGATGTGAAGCCCGGCCGCCACTGCAGTGTGTTAATGACGAGCGACATCTCCCGGGAATGTGTTGACGTTGTCACTCCTAGGTGCAGCTTTCAAGGGCGAGAGTGCCTCGGCACTGGATGTGAAGCCCAACCTGTCAATGCAGTGTGTTAATGACGAGCAACATCTCCTGAAAGCGTGTTGACGTCGTCACTCCTATGTGCAGCTTTCAAGGGCGAGAGTGCCTCGGCGCCGGATGTGAAATTTGGCCTGCCACTGCAGTGTGTTAATGACGAGCAACATCTCCTGGAAGCGTGTTGACGTTGTCACTCCTAGGCGCGGCTTTCAAGGGCAAGAGTGCCTCGGCACTGGATGTGAAGCCCGGCCGCCACTGCAGTGTGTTAATGACGAGCGACATCTCCCGGGAATGCGTTGACGTTGTCACTCCTAGGTGCAGCTTTCAAGGGCAAGAGTGCCTCGGCACTGGATGTGAAGCCCAACCTGTCAATGCAGTGTGTTAATGACGAGCAACATCTCCTGAAAGCGTGTTGACGTCGTCACTCCTAGGTGCAGCTTTCAAGGGCGAGAGTGCCTCGGCACTGGATGTGAAGCCCAACCTGTCAATGCAGTGTGTTAATGACGAGCAACATCTCCTGAAAGCGTGTTGACGTCGTCACTCCTAGGTGCAGCTTTCAAGGGCGAGAGTGCCTCGGCGCCGGAAGTGAAATTTGGCCTGCCACTGCAGTGTGTTAATGACGAGCAACATCTCCTGGAAGCGTGTTGACGTCGTCACTACTAGGCGCGGCTTTCAAGGGCGAGAGTGCCTCGGCACTGGATGTGAAGCCCGGCCGCCACTGCAGTGTGTTAATGACGAGCGACATCTCCCGGGAATGTGTTGACGTTGTCACTCCTAGGTGCAGCTTTCAAGGGCGAGAGTGCCTCGGCACTGGATGTGAAGCCCAACCTGTCAATGCAGTGTGTTAATGACGAGCAACATCTCCTGAAAGCGTGTTGACGTCGTCACTCCTAGGTGCAGCTTTCAAGGGCGAGAGTGCCTCGGCGCCGGATGTGAAATTTGGCCTGCCACTGCAGTGTGTTAATGACGAGCAACATCTCCTGGAAGCGTGTTGACGTCGTCACTCCTAGGCGCGGCTTTCAAGGGCAAGAGTGCCTCGGCACTGGATGTGAAGCCCGGCCGCCACTGCAGTGTGTTAATGATGAGCGACATCTCCCGGGAATGCGTTGACGTTGTCACTCCTAGGTGCAGCTTTCAAGGGCAAGAGTGCCTCGGCACTGGATGTGAAGCCCAACCTGCCACTGCAGTGTGTTAATGACGAGCAACATCTCCTGGAAGCGTGTTGACGTCGTCACTCCTAGGTGCAGCTTTCAAGGGCAAGAGTACCTCGGCACTGGATGTGAAGCCCAACCTGCCACTGCAGTGTGTTAATGACGAGCCACATCTCCCGGAAATGTGTTGACGTCGTCACTCCTAGGTGCAGCTTTCAAGGGCGAGAGTGCCTCGGCACTGGATGTGAAGCCCAACCTGCCACTGCAGTGTGTTAATGACGAGCAACATCTCCTGGAAGCGTGTTGACGTCGTCACTCCTAGGTGCAGCTTTCAAGGGCAAGAGTACCTCGGCACTGGATGTGAAGCCCAACCTGCCGCTGCAGTGTGTTAATGACGAGCGACATCTCCCGGGAATGCGTTGACGTTGTCACTCCTAGGTGCAGCTTTCAAGGGCAAGAGTGCCTCGGCACTGGATGTGAAGCCCAACCTGCCACTGCAGTGTGTTAATGACGAGCAACATCTCCTGGAAGCGTGTTGCCGTCGTCACTCCTAGGCGCGGCTTCTAAGGGCGAGAGTGCCTCGGCACTGGATGTGAAGCCCGGCCGCCACTGCAGTGTGTTAATGACGAGCGACATCTCCCGGAAATGTGTTGACGTCGTCACTCCTCGGTGCAGCTTTCAAGGGCGAGAGTGCCTCGGCACTGGATGTGAAGCCCAACCTGCCACTGCAGTGTGTTAATGACGAGCAACATCTCCTGGAAGCGTGTTGACGTCGTCACTCCTAGGCGCGGATTTCAAGGGCAAGAGTACCTCGGCACTGGATGTGAAGCCCGGCCGCCACTGCAGTGTGTTAATGACGAGCGACATCTCCCGGAAATGTGTTGACGTCGTCACTCCTAGGTGCAGCTTTCAAGGGCAAGAGTACCTCGGCACTGGATGTGAAGCCCAACCTGCCACTGCAGTGTTAATGACGAGCAACATCTCCTGGAAGCATGTTGACGTCGTCACTCCTAGGCGCGGATTTCAAGGGCGAGAGTGCCTCGGCACTGGATGTGAAGCCCGGCCGCCACTGCAGTGTTAATGACGAGCGACATCTCCCAAAAATGTGTTGACGTCGTCACTCCTAGGTGCAGCTTTCAAGGGCGAGAGTGCCTCGGCGCCGGATGTGAAATTTGGTCTGCCACTGCAGTGTGTTAATGACGGGTGACATCTCCCGGAACCATGTTGACGTCGTCACTCCTAGGTGCAGCTTTCAAGGGCGATAGTGCCTCGGCACTGGATGTGAAATTTGGCCTGCCACTGCAGTGTGTTAATGACGGGTGACATCTCCCGGAACAGTGTTGACGTCGTCACTCCTAGGTGCAGCTTTCAAGGGCGATAGTGCCTCGGCACTGGATGTGAAATTTGGTCTGCCACTGCAGTGTGTTAATGACGGGTGACATCTCCCGGAACCGTGTTGACGTCGTCACTCCTAGGTGCAGCTTTCAAGGGCGATAGTGCCTCGGCACTGGATGTGAAATTTGGCCTGCCACTGCAGTGTGTTAATGACGGGTGACATCTCCCGGAAATGTGTTGACGTTGTCACTCCTAGGCACGGCTTTCAAGGGCAAGAGTGCCTCGGCACTGGATGTGAAGCCCGGCCGCCACTGCAGTGTGTTAATGACGAGCGACATCTCCCGGAAATGTGTTGACGTCGTCACTCCTAGGTGCAGCTTTCAAGGGCGAGAGTGCCTCGGCGCCGGATGTGAAATTTGGCCTGCCACTGCAGTGTGTTAATGACGGGTGACATCTCCCGGAAATGTGTTGACGTTGTCACTCCTAGGCACGGCTTTCAAGGGCAAGAGTGCCTCGGCACTGGATGTGAAGCCCGGCCGCCACTGCAGTGTGTTAATGACGAGCAACATCTCCCGGAAATGTGTTGACGTCATCACTCCTAGATGCAGCTTTCAAGGGCGAGAGTGCCTCGGCGCCGGATGTGAAATTTGGCCTGCCACTGCAGTGTGTCAATGACGAGCGACATCTCCCGAAAATGTGTTGACGTCGTCACTCCTAGATGCAGCTTTGAAGGGCGAGAGTGCCTCGGCGCCGGATGTGAAATTTGGCCTGCCACTGCAGTGTGCTAATGACGAGCAACATCTCCTGGAAGCGTGTTGACGTCGTCACTCCTAGGCGCGGCTTTCAAGGGCAAGAGTGCCTCGGCACTGGATGTGAAGCCCGGCCGCCACTGCAGTGTGTTAATGACGAGCGACATCTCCCGGAAATGTGTTGACGTCGTCACTCCTAGATGCAGCTTTCAAAGGCGAGAGTGCCTCGGCGCCGGATGTGAAATTTAGCCTGCCACTGCAGTGTGTTAATGACGAGCAACATCTCCTGGAAGCGTGTTGACGTCGTTACTCCTAGGTGCGGCTTTCAAGGGCAAGAGTGCCTCGGCACTGGATGTGAAGCCCGGCCGCCACTGCATTGTGTTAATGACGAGCGCCATCTCCCGGAAATGTGTTGACGTCGTCACTCCTAGATGCAGCTTTCAAGGGCGAGAGGGCCTCGGCGCCAGATGTGAAGCCCGGCCGCCACTGCAGTGTGTTAATGACGGGTGACATCTCCCGGAACCGTGTTGACGTCGTCACTCCTAGGCGCGGCTTTCAAGGGCAAGAGTGCCTCGGCACTGGATGTGAAGCCCGGCCGCCACTGCAGTGTGTTAATGACGAGCGACATCTCCTGGAAATGTGTTGACGTCGTCACTCCTAGATGCAGCTTTCAAGGGCGAGAGTGCCTCGGCGCCGGAAGTGACATTTGGCCTGCCACTGCAGTGTGTTAATGACGGGTGACATCTCCCGGAACCGTGTTGACGTCGTCACTCCTAGGCGCGGCTTTCAAGGGCAAGAGTGCCTCGGCACTGGATGTGAAACCCGGCCGCCACTGCAGTGTGTCAATGACGAGCGACATCTCCCGAAAATGTGTTGACGTCGTCACTCCTAGATGCAGCTTTCAAGGGCGAGAGTCCCTCGGCGCCGGATGTGAAATTTGGCCTGCCACTGCAGTGTGTTAATGACGAGCAACATCTCCTGGAAGCGTGTTGACGTCGTCACTCCTAGGCGCGGCTTTCAAGGGCAAGAGTGCCTCGGCACTGGATGTGAAACCCGGCCGCCACTGTGGTGTGTTAATGACGAGCGACATCTCCCGGAAATGTGTTGACGTCGTCACTCCTAGGTGCAGCTTTCTAGGGCGAGAGTGCCTCGGCGCCGGATGTGAAATTTGGCCTGCCACTGCAGTGTGTTAATGACGAGCGACATCTCCCGGAAATGTGTTGACGTCGTCACTCCTAGATACAGCTTTCAAGGGCGAGAGGGCCTCGGCGCCGGATGTGAAATTTGGCCTGCCACTGCAGTGTGTTAATGACGAGCAACATCTCCTGAAAGCGTGTTGACGTCGTCACTCCTAGGCGCGGCTTTCAAGGGCAAGAGTGCCTCGGCACTGGATGTGAAACCCGGCCGCCACTGTGGTGTGTTAATGACGAGCGACATCTCCCGGAAATGTGTTGACGTCGTCACTCCTAGGTGCAGCTTTCAAGGGCGAGAGTGCCTCGGCGCCGGATGTGAAATTTGGCCTGCCACTGCAGTGTGTTAATGACGAGCAACATCTCCCGGAAATGTGTTGACGTCGTCACTCCTAAGTGCAGCTTTCAAGGGCAAGAGTGCCTCGGCACTGGATGTGAAACCCGGCCGCCACTGTGGTGTGTTAATGACGAGCGACATCTCCCGGAAATGTGTTGACGTCGTCACTCCTAGATGCAGCTTTCAAGAGCGAGAGGGCCTCGGCGCCGGATGTGAAGCCCGGCCGCCACTGCAGTGTGTTAATGACGAGCGCCATCTCCCGGAAATGTGTTGACGTCGCAACTCCTAGATGCAGTTTTCAATGGCGAGAGTGCCTCGGCGCCGGATGTGAAATTTGGCCTGCCACTGCAGTGTGTTAATGACGGGTGACATCTCCCGGAACCGTGTTGACGTCGTCACTCCTAGGCGCGGCTTTCAAGGGCAAGAGTGCCTCGGCACAGGATGTGAAGCCCGGCCGCCACTGCAGTGTGTTAATGACGAGCGACATCTCCCGGAAATGTGTTGACGTCGTCACTCCTAGATGCAGCTTTCAAGGGCGAGAGTGCCTCGGCGCCGGATGTGACATTTGGCCTGCCACTGCAGTGTGTTAATGACGGGTGACATCTCCCGGAACCGTGTTGACGTCGTCACTCCTAGGCGCGGCTTTCAAGGGCAAGAGTGCCTCGGCACTGGATGTGAAGCCCGGCCGCCACTGCAAAGTGTCAATGACGAGCGACATCTCCCGAAAATGTATTGACGTCGTCACTCCCAGATGCAGCTTTCAAGGGCGAGAGTGCCTCGGCGCCGGATGTGACATTTGGCCTGCCACTGCAGTGTGTTAATGACGAGCAACATCTCCTGGAAGCGTGTTGACGTCGTCACTCCTAGGCGCGGCTTTCAAGGGCAAGAGTGCCTCGGCACTGGATGTGAAGCCCGGCCGCCACTGCTTTGTGTTAATGACGAGCGCCATCTCCCGGAAATGTGTTGACGTCGTCACTCCTAGGTGCAGCTTTCAAGGGCGAGAGTGCCTCGGCGCCGGATGCGAAATTTGGCCTGCCACTGCAGTGTGTTAATGACGAGCAACATCTCCTGGAAGCGTGCTGACGTCGTCACTCCTAGGCGCGGCTTTTAAGGGCGAGAGTGCCTCGGCACTGGATGTGAAGCCCGGCCGCCACTGTGGTGTGTTAATGACAAGCGACATCTCCCGGAAATGCGTTGACGTCGTCACTCCTAGATGCAGCTTTCAAGGGCGAGAGGGCCTCGGCGCCAGATGTGAAGCCCGGCCGCCACTGCAGTGTGTTAATGACGAGAGACATCTCCCGGAAATGTGTTGACGTCGTCACTCCTAGATGCAGCTTTCAAGGCCGAGAGGGCCTCGGCGCCGGATGTGAAGCCCGGCCGCCACTGTGGTGTGTTAATGACAAGCGACATCTCCCGGAAATGTGTTGACGTCGTCACTCCTAGATGCAGCTTTCAAGGGCGAGAGGGCCTCGGCGCCGGATGTGAAGCCCGGCCGCCACTGCAGTGTGTTAATGACAAGCGATATCTCCCGGAAATGTGTTGACGTCGTCACTCCTAGATGCAGCTTTCAAGGGCGAGAGGGCCTCGGCGCCGGATGTGAAGCCCGGCCGCCACTGTGGTGTGTTAATGACAAGCGACATCTCCCGGAAATGTGTTGACGTCGTCACTCCTAGATGCAGCTTTCAAGGGCGAGAGGGCCTCGGCGCCGGATGTGAAGCCCGGCCGCCACTGTGGTGTGTTAATGACGAGCGACATCTCCCGGAAATGTGTTGACGTCGTCACTCCTAGATGCAGCTTTCAAGGGCGAGAGTGCCTCGGCGCCGGATGTGAAATTTGGCCTGCCACTGCGGTGTGTTAATGACGGGTGACATCCCCGGAACCGTGTTGACGTTGTCACTCCTAGGCGCGGCTTTCAAGGGCAAGAGTGTTTCGGCACTGGATGTGAAGCCCGGCCGCCACTGCAGTGTGTTAATGACGAGCGACATCTCCCGGAAATGTGTTGACGTCGTCACTCCTAGGTGCAGCTTTCAAGGGCGAGAGTGCCTCGGCGCCGGATGATAAATTTGGCCTGCCACTGCAGTGTGTTAATGACGAGCAACATCTCCTGGAAGCGTGTTGACGTCGTCACTCCTAGGCGCGGCTTTTAAGGGCGAGAGTGCCTCGGCACTGGATGTGAAGCCCGGCCGCCACTGTGGTGTGTTAATGACAAGCGACATCTCCCGGAAATGCGTTGACGTCGTCACTTCTAGTTGCAGCTTTCAAGGGCGAGAGGGCCTCGGCGCCGGATGTGAAGCCCGGCCGCCACTGCAGTGTGTTAATGACGAGCGACATCTCCCGGAAATGTGTTGACGTCGTCACTCCTAGATGCAGCTTTCAAGGGCGAGAGGGCCTCGGCGCCGGATGTGAAGCCCGGCCGCCACTGTGGTGTGTTAATGACAAGCGACATCTCCCGGAAATGTGTTGACGTCGTCACTCCTAGATGCAGCTTTCAAGGGCGAGAGGGCCTCGGCGCCGGATGTGAAGCCCGGCCGCCACTGCAGTGTGTTAATGACAAGCGACATCTCCCGGAAATGTGTTGACGTCGTCACTCCTAGATGCAGCTTTCAAGGGCGAGAGGGCCTCGGCGCCGGATGTGAAGCCCGGCCGCCACTTTGGTGTGTTAATGACAAGCGACATCTCCCGGAAATGTGTTGACGTCGTCACTCCTAGATGCAGCTTTCAAGGGCGAGAGGGCCTCGGCGCCGGATGTGAAGCCCGGCCGCCACTGTGGTGTGTTAATGACGAGCGACATCTCCCGGAAATGTGTTGACGTCGTCACTCCTAGATGCGGCTTTCAAGGGCGAGAGTGCCTCGGCGCCGGATGTGAAATTTGGCCTGCCACTGCAGTGTGCTAATGACGGGTGACATCCCCGGAACCGTGTTGACGTTGTCACTCCTAGGCGCGGCTTTCAAGGGCAAGAGTGCCTCGGCACTGGATGTGAAGCCCGGCCGCCACTGCAGTGTGTTAATGACGAGCGACATCTCCCGGAAATGTGTTGACGTCGTCACTCCTAGGTGCAGCTTTAAAGGGCGAGAGTGCCTCGGCGCCGGATGTGAAATTTGGCCTGCCACTGCAGTGTGTTAATGACGGGTGACATCCCCGGAACCGTGTTGACGTTGTCACTCCTAGGCGCGGCTTTCAAGGGCAAGAGTGCCTCGGCACTGGATGTGAAACCCGGCCGCCACTGCAGTGTGTCAATAACGAGCGACATCTCCCGAAAATGTGTTGACGTCGTCACTCCTAGGTGCAGCTTTCAAGGGCGAGAGTGCCTCGGCGCCGGATGTGAAATTTGGCCTGCCACTGCAGTGTGTTAATGACGAGTAACATCTCCTGGAAGCGTGTTGACGTCGTCACTCCTAGGCGCGGCTTTTAAGGGCGAGAGTGCCTCGGCACTGGATGTGAAGCCCGGCCGCCACTGTGGTGTGTTAATGACAAGCGACATCTCCCGGAAATGCGTTGACGTCGTCACTCCTAGATGCAGCTTTCAAGGGCGAGAGGGCCTCGGCGCCGGATGTGAAGCCCGGCCGCCACTGCAGTGTGTTAATGACGAGCGACATCTCCCGGAAATGTGTTGACGTCGTCACTCCTAGATGCAGCTTTCAAGGGCGAGAGGGCCTCGGCGCCAGATGTGAAGCCCGGCCGCCACTGTGGTGTGTTAATGACAAGCGACATCTCCCGGAAATGTGTTGACGTCGTCACTCCTAGATGCAGCTTTCAAGGGCGAGAGGGCCTCGGCGCCAGATGTGAAGCCCGGCCGCCACTGCAGTGTGTTAATGACAAGCGACATCTCCTGGAAATGTGCTGACGTCGTCACTCCTAGATGCAGCTTTCAAGGGCGAGAGGGCCTCGGCGCCGGATGTGAAGCCCGGCCGCCACTGTGGTGTGTTAATGACAAGCGACATCTCCCGGAAATGTGTTGACGTCGTCACTCCTAGATGCAGCTTTCAAGGGCGAGAGGGCCTCGGCGCCGGATGTGAAGCCCGGCCGCCACTGTGGTGTGTTAATGACGAGCGACATCTCCCGGAAATGTGTTGACGTCGTCACTCCTAGATGCAGCTTTCAAGGGCGAGAGTGCCTCGGCGCCGGATGTGAAATTTGGCCTGCCACTGCAGTGAGTTAATGACGGGTGACATCCCCGGAACCGTGTTGACGTTGTCACTCCTAGGCGCGGCTTTCAAGGGCAAGAGTGCCTCGGCACTGGATGTGAAGCCCGGCCGCCACTGCAGTGTGTTAATGACGAGCGACATCTCCCGGAAATGTGTTGACGTCGTCACTCCTAGGTGCAGCTTTCAAGGGCGAGAGTGCCTCGGCGCCGGATGTGAAATTTGGCCTGCCACTGCAGTGCGTTAATGACGAGCAACATCTCCTGGAAGCGTGTTGACGTCATCATTCCTAGGCGCGGCTTTCAAGGGCGAGACGAGAGTGCCAAGGCAAGGAAGGCATGGCCCTTCCTCGCCTTGGTCGGTTCGCCCGTCTGGTGCATTACTACTCTCAAGCTAACCTAACCCACCTGCCTATGTTGAACCACCTGGCCCCGTGGTCCATGGTGCTCGAGGACAACTCTGAGGACGACATGTTAGAACTATGGCGCGAATTCATGAAGGCCATCGTGGCTGAATGTGTCCCAAACTCCTCTGCACGATGCAGGCAACAAGCCCCTTGAATCACACATAACAATATCAAAGTGTCAAGATGAAAGTGCCAACTCTTTCAGAGAGTGTGGAAGTGCTCCTGCACAACTAGTTTCAAGGCGGCCAAGAGCACCCAGAAGGTAATCAAACTAGTAATGCAAAACTACGGATAGTACTATCGATAGTATCGACAGTCGCCAGAAATCTGACTATCGATAGTAAAGAAACTATCGATAGAACTATCGATAGTCGATTATCAAAAAACTATCGATAGTACTATCGATGGTCGACTATCGAAAAACTATCGATAGTGCTATTGATAGTCAATTTATCGATAGTTTTGCATCACTAAATCAAACGCCTCATACACATATCCTACAGGAAGTATGCCTACGATGTTGCAGCATGCACTGCTCAGAACCTAAATTTTTCTGAGCCTTCTTCAGATCTCAACGGAAGTCCTCCTATATCCGACCGAACCTCACAGAGGACAACCATTCAATCACCGACCCCACTGCCATTGCTGATCTCTTCAACCAGCACTTCTTATCTGTCTGTCCTCCTGAAAACCTCCTCCCAACGCCCGCTTTCGACCCACCTGCACTACCCAGCTCCATATCCTCTATCACAATAACTAATGTAGGCAATAAATTCTCTCGCTCTACCCAAGTCCTCCCAAATGCCGGCCATGATAGCCCATCCCTCCTAAAGCTCTCCTCTTCTATACTTATGCCAATTTTAACCATGTTGTTTCAGAAAATTGTTGACTCTGGCACAGTCCCTTAAGCGTGGAAACATTGTCATCACACCTGTCCTCAAAAGTGACCTCAGCACCAATTCGACAGGCTCCTGTCACCCTATAACCTCCATATCAGCTGTCTGCAGGACCCTCGAAAGAATTATAAACAAAAAATGAAAGCCGCTTACAACTCCCTGTAACTCCGAATTAGAGCGCAGCTCTTGAGGAGGAGGAGGGAAGGGCACTGGGGGGGGTTAAACTAACCAGGGGGGGGGTCACGTGACCTTGGGGGTCACGCGACCCCCAATGCCGATGATGTCATCACTGACGTCACTGATGACGTCATCAGTGACGATGACGATGCCGGTACCGATGACGTCATTAGTGACGTCACTGATGACTTCACCAGTGATGATGACGATGACGATGCGAATGTCGGTGACGTCATCAGTGACGTCGCTGATGACGTCATCAGTGATGATGACGATGACGATGCGGATGCCGGTGACGACATCAGTGACGTCACTGATGACGTCATCAGTGATGATGACGATGACAATGCGGATGTCGGTAACGTCATCATGATGATGGCGATGCGGATGCCGGTGACGTCATCAGTGATGATGACGATGACGATGTGGATGCCGGTGACATCATCAGTGATGACGATGACGATGTGGATGCCGGTGACGTCATTCGTGATGATGACGATGACGATGTGGATGCCGGTGACGTCATCCGTGATGATGACGATGACGATGTGGATGCCGGCGACGTCATCAGAGATGATGACGATGACGATTCGAATGCCGGTGACGTCATCAGTGATGATGACGATGACGATGTGGATGCCGGTGACGTCATCAGTGATGATGACGATGACGATGTGGATTCCGGTGACGTCATCAGTGATGATGACGATGACGATGCGGATGCCGGTGACGTCATCAGTGATGATGACGATGACGATGTGGATGCCGGTGACGTCATCAGTGATGATGACGATGACGATGTGGATGCCGGTGACGTCATCAGTGATGATGACGATGACGATGTGGATGCCGGTGACGTCATCAGTGACGATGACGTCATCGGGGGGTCACGCGACATCGGCGGGGGTCACGTGACCTCGAGGAGGTGGTCACGTGACCTCGAGGAGGGGGTCACGTGACCTCAGTGGAGTCACGTGACTTCGGGGGGTCACGTGACCCCCCCACGAGGTCATGTGACCCCGGTGGGGGGGCTCGCGCGGTGCATTATGGGACATTTCCCATGATGCACCGCGCGGTTACGCCGACGGCGACGGCGACGCCGCTCAAGCCGGAAACGGGCCCCTAAGAGCTGCGCTCTAAAAGATCAATTAGAAGCAAACAGCTTACTCAATAAGGCACAACGCGGTTTCAGGCAGGGACGAAGCTGTGAAACCGCCCTCGCAGTTGCCGTTTACACCATCAGCTCACATCGACAATCGTGTTCCATGAGAACTAATCCAGCTAAACTTCTCCAAGGCCTTCGATCGGATCAGCCACACGCTCCTATGCAACAAACTCTGCAACGTTGGAATCCAAAGTACCCTCCTGCATTGGTTATATGACCTTGTCTCAGTCAGAACTCAGCGAGTGATCTTCCATGGATCAGCGCACCTCCCCCTTTCTTCTCTGGCGGGTGTTGCTGTGGCACGCTTTCCAGATCAGTGCACGTCCCCCTCCCCTTTTTTCCTCCCTTCCTTTAAGTATTTGTATATTGTACCAGCCAATTGCCTCCAGAAAGGTGGCAAGGGCACACAGTAAGCATGGCCTCCCTGCCTTTCCTTGTTGCCTGCACGCCTGGTATGAATTCACTTGAGTGCAATAAAAACTATTCTACTGACAGCGCAAGGTGGGGTCTAGTATGACACTTCAAGCCGCACCAGCGATAAGGCCCTCACGGTCCGAGCTGTCCGGGAACGAACGGAGTGGCTGCTGACGCTGTTCCAGCAGCAAGACAATGCCAACATCAAGAAGTATGTTGTCGTTCAATTATTCATAAGACTTTTAATTGTAGTATGTATTGGATGTACCCTTTATGGCGGGCAGTCGCTTGCGATGCAGTTGCTGTTATGACTGTATCTTGTTGCTGCAGATCAGGCACAGAAGAGCAGTACTCCGAGAAAGAAGTGCTTCTCCAAGAGGTCGCCAACCTTGTACGAAGTTTTTCACCGGCGAAGAACAAACCATTGCAGAATGCTGTGAAAACCACTGCGACGATGCGGCAAGATGGCGCCGCAGAAACAAGGGCAGCGGCCGAAGGCAGGTTTTAGGGTCACGCTTTGTTTACGTAGTATCGTCAGGGGTGGCACTCGATTGGTCAAACAATGTTTTAGCAAACGCCGACGCATCAAAAGACACTTTAGTGAATAGTCGGCCGCCGTGAAGCGGCGTTTACGGGTGGGCCAAGTGGGTTAACATTTTTGTAATGAACCACCGCGAGTGCAGCAAGGGGGTGGGTTAACATGCGCCCCCGTTTAAACAGTTAAGCCCGAACCACATGGGGCGTATTATTCTCAACGAGATTACGCGCATTTTAGCGGGCGTAATCGTGGCGTCTAGCGGACATTTTTTTCGTAGGAAGGAAGAGGGGAAGGTCGCCGACCCACATGCGGCGCTTCCCGTCGGCGTCTCGTCGTATAGCGCGGTGTTGTCAACCTGTAGCTTGAAAATAAGAGTACATCAAACCCGAAACTTGAGTTAAACTCAGTTAGCCTTTTGTATTGACTTGTTATCTAACGCATAAATATGCTTCAAAGCTATTACGTGTCAACATATTTTGTCTCTCTCAGTATTGACATGCCAAATTTGTTATCATCATCATTAAAAACATTACGTGCTCAGCTTTGTTCCTCGTACTTTTGTTTTTAGTTATTTTCAGTATTTTCCTTTTTCTGTCCGTTTGCATTGTGTTTTCTACCGGACTCCGCAAGGATGGAGCGTGAGCTAGAAGCGCTTCTGCTACAAAAGAAGGTAGCGTTGCTACAATTAATGCGCGAAAAGAGGAACCGGAGCGAGCGGACCTGTTGGCTTCGCTCGATTTTTCTCAAGAGGAAAGAGGAAAGGCTCTACCACACTGCCGTAAGTAGAAGAGCCTATAAATATTGACTTTTAGTAGACTTCCGACACCCCCAAAACGATACTCCAAACGATACGATGCGTGCCAAAGGCGGCGGCGATCGCTTCGATCCCACTTTAGACTGTCCGCACAAATCGCATTCTTAAATCTTATCGCTCTAGGAATTACTACAGAGGTGCCTGAAGGTGGTGGAAGCTTTCACTAAAATTGTGGAAAGATTGGCTCACATGAGTAAATCAAGAAAATCAAAAACTGTTTTTCCTGTACTTTACATGTACAGTTAAATAATATTTTGTGTCGCTACGGCGCTTATTTTGGCCAAATAAAGTAAAGAATTTACAGTTGGGACCAGATGCCAAAGTTTCAGATCTTTCCGTCCTCCGATTTAAAAGAAGTTTGCGATTTTTGTAAACCTTCATTGAGAGAATAGACAAGGTTCTCAGTAAAAGACGCCATTCATGTCCATAATTAAAAAAAATCAAAATCAGGCATCCAGTTGAAAACATTTGCGCTACTATTGGACAGAGACACTGTTCGGTGATATAGTCTAAGTTTACTGTCAGAAAAACATGGTTCTCTTTTCTCCAAAAACAAGCTGTATATTGACCAGGCAATCTAATTACAAGGATTTCCTGCTTGCTCAGATGAAGCTGATGAGACAAGGAGACGACCAGTTCTTCAAGAAGTTTTATCGGATGAGCCAAGCTACCTTTGACAAGCTGCACAAGCTGGTGCAGGCAGATTTGCAGTGCATGCACTGCATACGTGAGCCCCTGGCATCGGAAGAGCGACTCGCTATCACCCTGAGGTATGTGTAGTTTCCTACTGAGGCATGAATGGCAATGGTTCTTCAGAGGCAGACAGCCTGTTCTTTTGACCACATCTGCAGTGTCGTTTGAGCTCTTGTTTATAATCCAATGTAACGTTGACGGGCGCGCGCGCCCGACCTCGTTGCGTTACGTTGCTGCGAAAGGAGCTTCTATACTTCGACAACAGTCAAACGCAACGTAACGTAGCGCGCCTCGGCAACCGTCGGCGAAGCTTTCGACAAGGTAGGCTCTGCTCAAATTTTGGCGTCGGCTGGCGACGGTCGTTACCCAGAAGCCTTCATGCCAGCTCCTGTGATTGCCGTGCTCCCGTCGTTGCCCCAGTCAGGCATCGGTCAGGCGGAGTTGTATGTTCGTCTGCATGATATTCGCGCTTGTGTCATGGAGTGTAGCCGCTGGTGAGTTGGATGTGCTTGTGTTGGCGCACAGTTTGCCGATGTCATTCTGTTGATTCCGTTTGCTCGATGGAGTGAGCCGGCGCGTCGACGTATACCTGTCTCGGAGCCGTTAAAATATGTAGGCGTAACGACACCGCGAATATGCTTGAAGCTTTTCGACAAACATTGGCTTCCCATTTCGGTGTCATATCCGTGAGTTTTCGACGCAAAAGGCTAGTCATGAGGTTTGTGCACAAGACATATCATATGTTAGAAGCTGGTCGCTCCGAACCACCATCTACTTCTTTTTCGTTGATGTTGGTTGACACCACAATCGGCTAATATTGTTCTTCTTTTGCTGACCACGTATGACTTTCGTCAGGAAATAAATGCGTTTCTACACAAGTTACCTTCGTTATTTCCTCGTCTTCAAGCACACCAGAGTGCGGAGATATCAACTGCCGCGAATCGCAGCTTTTAACACATTTAACTGCTTTCATCATCACCGTCGAAAGGCAGCTGGGCAGCGCTGCATCTTGCGAACGGAAGCGGAAATTTGCCACCAGCGAGACCAAACCACGCAATCACCATGGAGACGCGCATGCGCAATGTGAAGCAATTCGTTGGAGTGCGTTGAACGACGCCAGACTATAAACACGGTTGACAATTCCTTTTGCAGCGTAACGCAGCGTGGCGAAGTGGACGACGAACGTCGTTTCACGTCGTCGGACGTTAGGTTCGTCAGTGTCGGTGTATAAACATACTCAATGCAAGTAGAAAACTACTTTTCCCCCATGTCGGGATTATGAATTTGCTTTGTTCTAACCACAGAAGTATGCTATAGCAGTAGCATTGCCATTTGCTCTGAATATTAATGATATAAATTACAAAGAACACTTAAAAAATGTAGGCCTTAACTGCATCCGGTAATTGAATATGTTCTTTACCTCAGCTACCTTGCATCCGGTCAAGATGTGAAGGACGTGGCCTTGGCGTACAGGGTCGGGCTGGAAACAGCTCGGCTGGCTGTTCACGAGACCTGTCACGCCCTCTGGGCCAGACTGTGCCCCATTTACATGAAGCTGAGCACTTTATTTTTAATACTGGTAGAATGATGTGACAAATTTAATTTGTTAGGAGATGTCCATAAGCGTGGCCTGCGGGGGAGGGGCATTGGGGCTCATGCCCCCCCTGGTAAAATCTGGGGGGACAGAGCCCCCCGGGCCGTGATCATTACCAAGACGCTGTTTACGTGCCATGTACAACGAGCTTCTAGTAGCAGCATGTAAACAAAACAATGCCCACGTTGCTTTTATTGACAAAATACATAGGAAATTGAATTCCAGCGTGCTTTCGTTAGCTTCAATCTCCAGTTCTGGCAAGAAGAGAACGTGCAGCACCCCCCCCCCCATGGGGGGGGTGCTGCATGGCAGAACATGGCAGAAGTAAGGCTAAGTACAACTGCTGTACTCTGGTACTAAGGCTAAGTACAACTGCTGCACTCTGGTGCATGGCAGAAGTAAGGCTAAGTACAACTGCTGTAACTTCCGAGTCAGTCTCTGTGTGGCCTATGCAGCAAGTTATGAATGTTTTGAGATTGAGGGTACAGCTTCTGTACTGCAACATTAAACCTAAAAGCTTGTAAGTACTAAAGAACCTTCCTTGTCCAGCACCAGTACACTGCCTTATCTCACATCAGGTGCATGCTAATGCTGAGACATTGACACTGGCGAAGCACATAAAAAACAGTCTGTGTAGTTGGGGCCTAAGACTCAACCTGTGTGCATGGTTTTGCATGTGTATCTGTCATTTTGTTTTATAGAACAAATATATAAATAAATTTGAAGCATGCATTGTCTACTCATATTCTTAGTGAAGTTGCAATATAGCAGTCTATTAAGAAAATCGCAACTGCCGGAAAAGTTTTCATAACAATAGCATTCAGCATAGACGGCATGAATACAACAGTGCTTTCTTCTATGTTTTGCTTTTTATGAATATAACAAAATGGGCACAAATGCAGCATGTACTTAGGGGCTCAAATTTAATATAATTTGTCCTATACATTGCTTCAGCTTAAATCCAGACGCAGCAGATGCTACAAGCGCGAGCATGTGGCCCTCAACAGTGCTTGTACCGCATGAGCGCGCGTGCTTGGCAGCGACGCTGAAAGCATGGAGCTCGCACTTGTAGCTTCTGCTAAAGGTTTGAAACCACGCTTTAGAGTTAATTGGTGGACAAGTTGGCATTGGAATAAGGAATACTAAAGGAATGGTTAGCTTGATGACATCTGAAAATGATTGCAGCACTGCAGCTGCAAATAATGATGAATGTGGGAACATTATTCAGTTGATCATCTCCAAGCAGAAGTTAGGCAAACATGGGATACTTTGTGTAATGTTATCATGAGCAGTTTTGTTAGCCACAACACCTCTTTTTTGAGCACACCTTCTTCATAGTGCTGATGGCGGTTGTCGATAGTGGCTACCGCTTCGTTTTAATCGACGTTGGGGCCGAGAGACGGCAGAGCGATGGGGGAATCTTCAAGGCATCTGATTTTGGGCAAGCTCTCGAGAACGGCACCCTCAACATCCCCGACCTGGGCAAGCTCCCCCGGTGCCAGGATCCTCGACTAGCCTCTCACGTCTTCGTCAGGGATGAAGCATTTCAACTAAGGCCCGATTTTCTGCGGCCATATCTCGCCAAGGACCTGACCGGGGAGAAGCGGGTGTTCAACTACAGGTTCAGCCGAGGAAGGTATGCCCAGATAACTAGTTGGTTAGCTTACATTACATGTAGCAACAACTGTGACAACATGAATTACAAAATCTGTCCACATTCATTCTTCCACCCCACAGAAGGTGCGCTGAAAATGCGTTCGGCATAATGGCGGCTCTGTGGAGAATCCTGTTGCGGACGATCAACCTGATTCCACAAAGTCTGGATTACGTCGTCAAGGCCACGTGTGTGTTGCACAACTACCTGCTGGAACACTGCGAGCATCCTGAAGGCTATGCAGATAAGGACGATAGTTTCGGGAACACTACAGAAGGGTCCTGGAGAGCGGAAACGTCGGAGGCTTCGAAGAAGCTGCTCTTCTCGATGCAGCCGACATTTTCTCGCAACTTCTCAGATGAGGCTGGGGCAGCTAGAGAAGTATACAACCACTACTTCTCTTGTCCACCAGGAGAGGTTAAGTGGCAGTGGAAGTTGCCTGGTGTAGACAAAGAAAAAATCCAGAGAGGCCTCGTGCAGAAAGGTGCAATGATGAAGTAAAGCCATGTTCCAAATTTGGTGTTGGAAGAATCGTTAAGAGCTCCAGTGATGAAAGTGGCATTCAACCTTTTGTAGCAGGTTCTGTAGCAGACAAAACATTAGTTTGGGGCAGTCACTGATTCTTTTGGAGCAGATGCCAACATCAGTTAGCACATCACTTGAAAATTAAAAAAAACTGATTGCATCGCTAAATGAGTTCATCTTTAATAAGGACTGAAGGTTCTTTGATACTGGAGCATAATATTTATTATCTTTTGTAATGAGAATAGATAAGACACCAAAGGAAGATAGAGCGTTTTTTTTTGTTTTTTTTAGAAATGACCTTTTAGTCAGAGAAGGTTCCGTTTACAATGGGTACTAAAGAATTGATAAAAAATGAGTGAGTGCAACACTTCAGTTGCGATAAAGCTCCTCTCCCCTCACTCTTTTGCAGCTGGTAGTTTCTTTAACCTGTGTATGTAAGTTCTGTAAGATGGTTGCAAAAACCAGCTTGTCTATCAACGAGACATGCATCCCTGAAGTTTTATGAACCTACCAAATTTAAGACTTCATTATTATGAACTGCCAAAGCAACCACCGCCAAATATTATGAAAACCTACACTGCTGCAAGTGATACGTCTTCTTAGTGGCGTTGGAACCAGCGAAAGGTGAAAGTCTGCTGTTTTTTCAATCGACAGCTTCACAACATTGACTACTATGTATTCACATATAGACCCACATTTTCTTTATCAGCACAATTTTTTAAAATTGAAGATCAGCTTATCATTAAGACAAAAAAAGAAAAAGTAGACCTGGACTAGTATTAAGCATAATTAATGAGCCTATAGTGCTAACCCAGCAGCTCACCCATGTCAGCTGCTGCACCTAGCACTATGATGCAAAGCGGTGAAGCTTGGCACGCGTCCGCTGGTGAGAGGCGGCACGGAGGCTTGCGGCAGGCATGATAATTTAATGATCTCGTCAGGAGTACAAGACCCTGGTTCTCTCTCCTCACAGTAGCCACCATCCTACAATTTGGCCGAGTTTTCTCGCAACTTTTAGTTCCTCACATCGCTGACATTGCCTGAAAATTTAGAATATGTCGGCCATCAATTCCTCAGCACATCAACCTACCAGCGCGGTTGACGAGTAATCTCAACTCTTTGTTTCGCTTTAAAGGGAAGCTGAAGAGGTTTTTCAAAAAATCGAGTTAGAGGTAAATTCTAGATTATTTTTATTCGTGAATTTGAACCTCACGTTCGGTTTCCCCGAAGATGTAACCAAACATGAGAAACACGAAAAACTGCAAACCAGTCGTTGTATCATAGAAGGATCTTTCGGCCGCCAAGTGTGTGTCGCTCATGCGGGCAGCGCATGAGCGACACACACTTCCCCTAGCTTTCACAGTGGGATGCTTAAAACATTAATAAGTTGACTACAGAGTCGCATGAATACAAATCTTTATGTCACGACAGACCGCTTGCAATGTCACTTTGGCCTCACCAATGGAGAGACCAGTTCCCCTTGCGCTTTTCTGTCTCAGCTGTTGATGACAGACAAATCTTTGAGATGTAACAGCAGGCGTCCTTGTCCTCAATACTTTATTAGGCTCCGGAACTGTTTTAAACAGATTTAAAGGGACGTTGAAGTCAATTTCAAGTTTGCAGTTGGTGTCGCCACAGAGCTATTAATGCTGTTCTGTGCGCAGACTGGGTTTCACAGCATCAGAAACCCATAAAGCAGGCCCACTAAATAACACCTAAGCCAGACTATTCCATTTCAACCAGCTAGTTGCGACTTCCTGAAAAGTCAGCATGCTTCCTGTGGTGTTTGACTTTGGAGCTTGGCAACACCTGCAAGGGTATGGGCAGCAAAGTGCTATGTGCAGTGGTTTTGGATCAGAATTAAATGGGGGGGCTAGTTGGTCGGACATCTAGACGGTGGTTTTAAAAGTGCAAAGGACTAAGAAGAGAAGAAAGGGACAGGACAGGAAGCGCTCTGTCCTGTCCCCTCCTCCTCTTCTTAGTCCTTTGCACTTTTAAAACCACCGTCTAGGTGATTTTGGAAACACAATTAAGGGAAAACTGCCTTAGAACAGTAAGCGTCTGTTTTCAAGGAATGAAAACACTATTTTAGCCCACTGTACGTAACACAAGTATAACATGTTTCATGGTCAGATGAAAAAAAAATAAAACCACCATTCTCAATTTCAACACAGTAAAATCGAAAAGAATTAACAGGAATGATGAGAGGATGTCCTGTCATCACCCTTTGCGTTTCTTTCCATTCATTATTATTTACCAGCACATTCTACTTCGTCAAGTGAGAAATTCGGGTAGTGTGAATATTGATGAAAGCATCACATTTTATATTGTATCTTAAAGGATGCCTACGTGTATGTGGATTGTCTTAGGTGCCTTTTTCAAGCAGTGTATCCATGGCTTGTTTCTAAACATTACGGACACTCCAGAAAAGATCCTGAAGTCAATGTATGTGTCAGCCTCGCTTTCTTTGACGCTGTTTCTTCCCAAGATGTTCACCTCAAACCAACTAGCCCAACACCTCACATTGTTGCTCGCCAGTTGTTGAGGTGGTGTGTGCAGAAACAGAGGAAGCAGTTCCAGTCATGGATAGGCCCATTTCTCCTTTGCCATCCACAAGCCAGGTTCATGCTGTGCACCAAGGTGAGGAACCATTTCAGAACTGTTTAGTCACTAGCCAAGTGCTTTGAATCCAATCCAATTTGCTAGAATGGGGTGGTAATTATAGAACAAGACTGTCCTTAATTCAATGAACTAGTGAGGGAGTGCATTTAGTGTGAAGCTGTGTAGGTGTTACGAAAATTGTAGGTAGCAAAGGAGAAGGAAAAAGTCTGTGTAGTAGAGTCTAGCTCGCATTAAGCTTGAGTGCACATGTTAACGACTATCACTGATATGAGAAAAGTTCAAGCTACGTTTGACATCACAAGACTTCATATCTTTCGCACCAGGTGGTGCAAAAAGGTGAAAGTCCCTGGTGGCTATTCCAGAGTGGCAATCCAGCATCTCTGTTTATGTAAAGTGTGAGCTGTTATTCACAGTATTTGCATAACTATGAGAAGTTACTCAGATTATCATATGCAATACAAACTCTATTAAGATTACTTTATAGGGAGGCCAAGGACACTGGATTCTGCAGTGGATGCACTGACATCTAGAATGTCCGGACACCAGCAACAATTGGTACTCTATGAGCGTAAAATAAAGCTAGAGGAGAAGTTCAAGCCTGAATCTGGCAGGTATGAAAACCTTGAACCTGCTAGGATGCAACTTCTAATTGAAGACCACAGAGACCGGGCTCTTGAAAGGCAACAGCGAAGTGATGAGCACAGGATGATCATGGAACTCCTTAAAACGGTGATAGAAAAATTTAATCCTTAAATTGTTCTTTCGTATGGTGTTCCTGGATTTCAGTGCTCCACGACTGCTTGACCTAGGTGAGGGAGTGTTCTCCTAGCGGCTCTTGTTTCTGTAGTGTAGTGTACCGCTGTATCACTGAATGGCACAAGCACCACTGCATCCGTAAAAGAGGCTGAATAAACCTTGAGCGACAATTCCCCACTTGGAAAGTCAGCAGCCGCGTCATTCACTCGACATGGTGTCAGAAGTGGGCGGGATCCGTCTCCGCTGATCCCATGCCTGCGGCTTCGACACACGGCCCAGCCCCGCCGCTGCCACTCTCCGTCGAGGAATCACCTTCCCTTCGCCATGGCCAACGGTGAAGGGTTCGTTGCTCCATTTCTACAAGGCATGGTCCAGCTGCGTCCACCACCACCGTTCGACTTCGACAACCCCAGCTCCTGACCTACGTGGCTGCTGCAGCACAAGGATTACTCGTTTGCAACTGGACTCTACGCCACTCCGACGGAAGTCCAGGTGCGCTCTATGTTCTACTGCATGGGCCCGCAAGCCAGGGTGGTCCTCGCGTCCACCACACTGGGAGAGGCAGACCTCAAGGATGTCATCGCCATGAAGAAAGCATTCACCAACCACTTTGTCCACCCACCAAACGAGCTGTACAAGCCAACGCACTTCCACCACCGTACACAGCAACCGAATGAGGTGGCCAATGCATTCTTCACTGCACTCCGAACGATGGTCGGCGCGGCAACACTGCTCGACCGATGCCGAAAAGTGGCTTGTTTGAGACCGTTTTCGATCGCAAGCTCTCGGACCAGCTCTGTCGAAATCCGCAATTGTAGTTGCACGAAGCGCTCACGCACAGCTTGGAAGTCACTCCCCGATGAATGGCGTCCAAGTCGTTCCCACATTGGATGTCGCAATGTGGGACACAAGCAGCGAGAAGCACTCGTTGTCGGACGAAGGTTCTAAGAATCTGAGTAGTAATGCTCACACACTTCCTGTTTTATTGCGTGCAAAATAATTAAATAAATGTGCTGTGTTTTCTAGTCCTTCCGTATGCTTGGCCAAATTTGTTACCAAGGTAAGGTTGCATTTTCTTCCCATAAAAACTTTTTTTTCTCGCTTTTTGCAACTTGAATTAGGGGGTCGACCAATATTCCGGTTCAATCTATATTCCAATTTATACAGTATGTTGAACATTAACCTGTGCAAAGTTCAAAAAGCTTTGAAGCATAAGCTTAAAGGGGTTTGCACCTGATTCGGGCATCTTATAGAAAAGTCTATCTATGACTTATGTATTCAATTGTTAGTAGTACTGCACTGTTCAAAGTATAAGAGATTACTGTGTTTCTGATGTCAAACAAAATTTATCCTATCAGCTGCTTTCAGAAACCCAGGGAGAGGATGTCCTGTCAGATGACATGATAGACGGAACATCTGATGAGATGTCTGAGGAGCTGCTTGATAGTAGCCTTGGGGCCAGTGATGCGAGTACCAGCGACTGCAGGAACGACCACAACACAAGTAGCAGCAACCATACTGGCCGTGGAAGGAAGACTGGTGGTGCCAGTAATGAAATAACTGTCACGTTGCAGCAAGTGCCCGAGTCAGGGAAAAGGAAGAGACCCCTGCACCCCTCTGCCACCCTCGCACAGTCAGTGATTGAAGAACAAAAGTTGCTCTGGCTAAGTTTGGAGGAAGCTCGGGGCCAAGAGTTCACTCTGTGGGAGCAGGAACTGAAAATTCAAGCGAAGGCACTGGTCTTGCAAGAGAAGCTTGCAAAAGCCATGATGGCTTTTTTTTAATAAAACAAGTTAGAGTGAAAGCTGTGGTTTAAAAAACTGGTGCTGCTTTTTTTTTGTCCTTTGCTGACAAATTATTTTGGGCTTACCAGGGAAGCAACATCATTTTCAGGCCCCAGAATAACACGTTTAAAATACATGGTGCTTGCATGACATCACAACACTGTGACGGCAACAATGGGAATTTATTCACCACAGCTGGCATCCAAAGATACAGAGGTCCACAATTTGAAGGTAGACAGTAAATAAGTGTTGGGCACCCATCGGCAAGACAGTAATCATAAAATGTAAAATACAAATCCAGATGGGCTGGAGAGCTGCACATGCTGCAGAAAAGGTGTGCTTGAAGTTAAATGCCCTTACCGTGCCAGGTATTGTTGGACTTCAGAAATCCCTAAGCTTAAGAACTCCTGCCTCATCACAGAATGTGGAAAGTTGATGTTTAAAACAAACCACAGGTACTATTTTCAAGTACAGATGCAAATGCTGGTCTGTGGCAGAACATACTGCGACTTCGTAGTGTAGACTACGAAAGATCTCTTTTAGGCAGCGAATCTATAGATAGAGGGTTTTGCAGCGAGATGGTTGCCTGTCTGAAGATTCCGTCTGAAGACCACTATTAGCCTGCACATTTACCATACTTCACGTCGCCGTCGTCGTCATCATCAGTTGCATGAAGTGCTAGGCCTAATGAACTATGAAAGACTCGGACGCTACTCATCGCACTGCTGCTCTGTGCCGGCGATGTCTCCCCAAACTCTGGACCGTGTCACTGCCAACGCTGCTGTCGTCAGCTGCGCAGAGGCGTGGGTGCTCTGCGCTGCGAGGCGTGTCAAAAGTGGTTTCACAAGAAGTGCGAGCAGATCCCGCCGCTTCCGTACTGTCGACTCGATTACTTCATGGATAAACCAAACGCTCGCCCCGATCATGTCGCTCCACAATGCTCACCCGATTCCAGCTGATCGACGCAGAGATCCCGATCTCTTCAGCCGAGACGTTCCCCCAATCTAAACTTCTGGTCTGCAAATCTTCGCTCGATCAGACACAAGCTCACGGATTTCCATGCTCTGCTTGATACCTATCCAAATATTGTGTTCTCGTTGAGCGAGACCTGGATGGACTCATCCACAAGTGAGTCAACAAATCGCGGACACTGTCCGCTTCCATATTTTCCGTAGGGATCGGTTCAGATCCCGAGGGGGTGGGGTCATGGTGCTAATCCCTGCTCAACTCCCATGCCGGTGACGAAGAGACGTCAAAAGTAACTCGCTCGAGGCAGTCTTTGTAGAGATAAAAAACGGACGTGACCACTTTCTGGTCTCAAATGTTTACTGGCCCCCCGACACGCGCAATGCAGCTTACGGTGCTCTAGGGAGATCCCTCGACCTTGTTTCTAATGACCGCGCGGCATACACCAACGTCCACTCGATGGGTGACTTTAATGCGCATGTGAATTGGACTGACCCGGTCACCCTGGTCGCCCTAGACGGGACCTCGGATTGCTTACTTGAGTTGGTTGAATCTGCTGGTCTAACCCAGGTATGCCTCGAGCCCACATTCATGTCACCGCCCGGAACGATGTCGCACCTTGACCTAGTATTTGTTCAGAACTCTTCTCTGGTAGCGGAGTGTGATGTCGTGGAGAATCTCCCTAGGTGAGACCACAGGGTTATCCTTCTGAGAACTTCCACGTCCCTCCCACCGCACAGGCCTTATGCTTGACTTGTGCAGCAATACAAGGAAACGGACAGCTCGCACCTGCAGAACCTCCTACACCTTGCCGCATGGTTCATGATTCTCAATGAAGCCACAGCCGATGACATGTATGAGGCTTGGCTAGACTTTATGTCGGCCATAAAGATTGAATGCGTCCCCCAGGCCCGCTCACACCAGAAGTGGAAAACCCCTTCGATAACATAGGAGATAATCAATCTCAGAGGCGAAAGCGGATGCTGTTCGCTAAAGCCAAAAAGAACTCCCAGACTTACCTTAAAGAAGCCAAACGCCTCCAGAAGGGTATAAAAAAGCAAGTCCATATAGCCCACCAGAAGTGTGTAGCTGACATTGCGGCCTTGGTCTTCAGGCAGCCTAAGCGCTTTTGGGCCTGTCAAGCGGCAGCGTAAAACATCCGTGAGCCCCTGCTTTACACATAACAACAAACCAGTCACTCTTCCTGCGGAGATAGCGGAGCTCTTCAGCGCCTACTTCGCCTCACTCTGGTCGAGTGGTAGCACTCCCCTGGAAGCCTCATCAACTTTAGAAGAAGCACTCGAAAGAACCCCACGCACAACCACAGGCTCTTTACCCTCTATCGCCATAACAGAAGGCAACTTAGAAAATGCCCTATCCAGGCTTTACCCTTTTCAGAGCCCCGGACCAGATGCAATACATCCCTCACTTCTGAAGCTCTCGGGCCACAGCCATGGGTCAGTACTAAGTAGGATGCTTCAAAAGATCATAGACGCAAGCTCTGTTCCCTCTTCATGGAAACAGGCATTCATCACCCCTGTTCACAAGATAGGTAGACTGCGCACCGACCTCATTGAGTCCTACTGCCCGAACACCTCAACATTGGTCGTCTGCAGAACCCTGGAACGAATTATTAACAAGAAGATCCTATGCCACCTTGAAGAGAACAGCATTTTGTCAAATGCCAAAAATGGGGTTCGGCCCAGAAGGAGCTGTGAGACAGCACTGGGTGTTGTGGTCCACACTGCGAGTGCGTCTCTTGACAACCGTATGCCCTGTGAAATGGTGCAACTGAATTTCAAGAAGGCATTCGACCGCATTGATCATCGCCTGCTGCTTCAGAAACTCATTGAGGCAGGTAACAAGGGTTCTCTGCTCCAATGGCTGCATATAGCCTAGTCACCGGGAGGACACAGCACATGCTGTTCCACGGCTCTGCATCAACGTCTCGTGCTGTTCTTTCAGGGGTCCCTCAGGGCAGTGTAGTTGGCTCCACCCTGTTCTCGATCTACATCAATGGGGTCACGAAAGTCCTGTGCTCCACAGCAATTTTGTACGCTGACAACCTGATACAGATTAAGCCCCTAAACTCACCTCAGTCCTACCTCGAACTTCAAGGCGACCAGATGCGTGCCACATGTGGTCTATAAGCCATCTACTCCCACTCAACGCTAAGAAAAGTGTGACAATGACACTCACCATCAGTACAAAGAGCCCGACCCCCCCGCCCCTTGTTTTAAGCTCTGTTCCCCTCCAGTGGGTCCAGAGCACTACCCTGCTGGGGGTAAGTTTCAACAACCATTTCAGCTTCACAGGCCACATAAGGGGCATTATAGCAAAGGCGCGTCAGTCACTAGGCTTTGTAACGTACGTCACACGTGGCATGCCACCAAGTGCGTTCTGGCACCTCTACACGGGATTGGTGCTACCCCACCTAGAGTTTTGCTCACCTGTGTGGAGCCCCTTCCAGAAATCACTTGAACAAGGCCTGGAGAGTGTGCAGCGCAGGGCTGCCTACACGCTCTACAGGCACACTGTCCTTCGTGCGGCGCTTTCACCCTACAGGGACATACCTACGCCATCCCTCCTACAGGGAGCTAACTGGCACAGCCTTGCACACAGAACAGATGTGGCTTCCATCTGTCTCTTCTGCAACCTGATAAGAACCTCAATGAAGCCCTCCGACGCTTTCGCTTCAACGCCTGCACCGGAAAGATTCAGCCTCTCTGGCACATACATTATGCCACCTCGAGTCCTGCTTGATGCGCACAGCCAAGAATTGGATCTCTCTGCCCCCTGAGCTAACTGTAGAGAATCCCGCTGACCCCGAAGACATTAGGGCTTTCTGCCGGCAGGCTTGGAGTGTTGTTCCCATAATCCTCTACGTTCCCTATTCCCACTCCTCCCCCCCAACCTGTTTGCATTCATCATCATCATCATCATCACACCATCACGTTATTGGCATCTGTGTAAATTCATGACTGTTCAACCTTGTATTGTGCGGCGTCGCAGACCTCTATGGTATGAGCCATCGGCCTTTCTGCAGCGTCACGGCTGTCCCGAGCCGGAATAAATAATAATAATAATAATAATAATAATAATATATATATATATATATATAATTATTATTATGATTATTAATATTATTATTATTATTCAGGTTCAGGTTTAGGTTCAGGCACTCGGCGGCGCCGCCTGCTAGCTCACCATCCGGAACTCCGTCGTCAAGGAAGAGAGGGGGAGCCGAGAAGAAGCCTGCGCTTCCGGCAACAGGGGTGAATGCGCGCCGGTCCAGTCGTCCACTGGCGTCGATCCCGCCCGCCTCACCGCCGTGCCTGACCCCCGTGCCTGACCCCGTGCCTGACATATGTGTCCCATAACACCGGCGACACCTGGCGTCATTGTGCCTGGGTCTTCGGACTTTGCGGCCCGTGCTCCGTGTGCGGACTTGCGACGTGAAACCAGCTTTGGAGGCACGCCGTCTTTGGGGGCCCCTGAGAATGCCTCCTTCTCTTCAGTTTTGTCTCCCCAGTCCAAGGGAAAGGAGATTTTTGTCACACGCCTTAACCCACGCACCACGTCAGCGGACATGGTGAGGCATTTGAAGTCTGTTAATGTGACACCTTTGCAATGCCTGCGTCTGAAAACGCGACATGCATCCTACGCGTCTTTTTACATCGCTGTACACACTCCTTTTCATGCGCTCGCTGACCCTTACCTGTGGCCCAGCGCGTGCTACTTCCAGACATTTAGAGGTAATTTTCGCGATGAGATGATTCATCCGTCGGACATAGCATAAAAATGTAATATGAAACTAAAGTATACCGATTTAAATATCTATTATCAGAATGTACGTGGTCTGCGCACAAAATCTAAGCAGTTCTTTGAAAATTTAATTTGCTCAAACTCAACTCTTCTGGTTCTTACCGGGACGTGGTTATGTCCAGACATCTCCTCCTCCGATTACTTCCCGCCAAGTTTCAGGGTTTTTCGCAGTGACAGGCAGTCTGCTGAAGGGAAGCGGAGTGGAGGTGTATTGATCGCGTTTGGTCGGTCCTACGATTGCGTTAGGCGGACGGGCCTTGAGACTTATTCCGAGTCAGTTTGGGTTGAGGTGCGCAGTCCGAAAGACAATATACTTTTGGGAGCATTTTATTTTCCCCCACATATGTCACCGGAAACATTCCATGACTGCCTTCAGGAGATTGAAAGAACCGTAACCGCATCTGACTCAGCTAATGTTTTGATCTTAGGCGATTTTAACGCACCATCTATTTGTTGGAAAACATGGAAGGTCACATCGAATAATTTTTATATCACTACAAAATGTGACTCGTTAGTAAATTTTTCATCGTTCTTAGGTCTGACACAACGAAACCCCACACCCAACTGGCAAGGGAAGTTCCTCGACCTGTGTCTAACGACCTCAGAGACTGTCAGTGTCGATAAAAGTAAAGCTCCTCTCGTTCCAGAGGATAAATATCATCCAGCGCTTGATATAAAAATGACTATTCAAACACCAGTGCTGCGCCAAATGCCGAGTGGCCAAAACGTCGAGAAATCCTTTAACTACGCAGCTGGCGATTACGTAGGCCTGTACGGATATTTTTCTGACTTTAACTGGAGTTCCATTCTAGAGTCTCCAAACGTGAATGATCAAGTAAATCAACTGACCGCTGTGGTACAGGAGGGAATGAAAAAGTTCATCCCATTGAGAAAAAACATACGCTCTGGGTTTCCCTATTGGTTTTCTCCTGAACTCCGTACGGCTTTGAAGAGAAAGTCGTTTTTGCATAGAAAACTTAAGAAAACAGGCCGTCCTGAATTCGAGTCTAAATTTCAGGAGGTGAGAAGTCGTTGCAGGGCATTGCTTAAGCGTGATAAGCAGGCAGATACCGAAGCAGTACAGTCAGATCTACAGCGAAACCCTAAAAGATTTTGGAGAGGAGTTAAATCGCGCAGGGGCGATCGCGCAGGAGAAAATGCTATTGTCATAGAAGGGAACGGAGGCTCTACAACTGATGTATGTAATGTTTTCGCTGGTGTCTTTGGTTTTGGTTTACACTGTTGATACTGGCGCACTTCCTAATGAGACCCTTCCATGCACGAACACTTTATCAGTTAGTAATATTGCGATAGACGAGGTTACTGTAGAAACTTGTATAAAAGCAATGCGTCCGACGCTATCTGCCGGTCATGACGGCATCCCCCAAGCTATACTCAAGTCTTACGGCTGCATTTTAACACCAGTCCTTTGCGCTATCTTTATTAATTGTCTGAAGTCTGGCATTTTCCCGAGTATTTGGAAAATTGCTGTTGTGGTCCCGATTTTTAAGGCGGGCAAGCGGACTGACGCTTCTAACTACAAACCTATTTCTTTACTCTGCTCGTTTTCTAAGCTCTTTGAGAACGTCATCCACAGGTCTCTGTCTTTTTCACTTCAAAGCATGATAAGTACCAACCAGCACGGTTTTTTCGCTGGTCGTTCAACGACGACAAATCTTGTGGCATTCGCGACTGCTGCGTCTAAGGTTGTGTGCGACAGAGGTCAACTTGACGTTAGATACTTTGATTGTAGCAAGGCCTTCGACATTGTAAACCACAGTATACTTTTATCAAAGCTCTCTGCAGTTGGTCTTTGCGGTCCGATGCGAACGGGTCTTGCTTTTCCACGTATAACGCAACTTCGGGTGTGCCACAGGGTTCCGTACTGGGCCCGTTGCTATTTTCTGTTTTTGTGAATGACGTCGCAAGCACCATCACCACGTCTTCTTTCTTGCTATATGCAGACGATATAAAAATATTTAGAGAAATAGGCGGCGAACCCGACTGCATGGATTTACAGTCTGATATAACCTCGTTTGTTGGCTGGTGCTCACGTAATCACCTGAAGATCAACCAGTCCAAAACAAAAGTCATGACCTACTCTAGAAAAACTGCCACAGTACCATTTAACTACACAATTAACACTAATGAACTCTCTTTTCGGCCCATACTCACGCTGCTCCATGTACCAGGTGCTGATTTGGATTCTCGCTGTCACGGCGAATTCCGTCGGGACGGCGGCAGCCCCAATCTACGAGTCATGGCCAGCGACGACCTTCTTTTCGTCAACTCATCGTCCCCTCGAGCCACCGGATTTTCCAGAAAAGTTTCTGTGTCATCTTGAAGACCGACAGATGGCCAGGCATCGAGGGACGTTTCCGGATCCGCTGCACCGTTGCCATAAAAGGGAGCTACTTTGCCTTCAGCCGCTGGGGCACGACACTCTTTTCGGCCCATACTCACGCTGCTCCATGTACCAGGTGCTGATTTGGATTCTCGCTGTCACGGCGAATTCCGTCGGGACGGCGGCAGCCCCAATCTACGAGTCATGGCCAGCGACAAACTTCTTTTCGTCAACTCATCGTCCCCTCGAGCCACCGGATTTTCCAGAAAAGTTTCTGTGTCATCTTGAAGACCGACAGATGGCCAGGCATCGAGGGACGTTTCCGGATCCGCTGCACCGTTGCCATAAAAGGGAGCTACTTCGCCTTCAGCCGCTGGGGCACGACACTCTTTTCGGCCCATACTCACGCTGCTCCATGTACCAGGTTAGTTATTTAAATCATTCAAAATGTTGCCGAACGAGCAATGTAATGCTTCTCAGAGTGTCGTGCCCAATCGACAAACGTGTGCTTTGTAGATACATGCATTTTGCTAGCTCTTGGGTGATCGCTACATTGATGTCTTTGTGCTGTGAACTATCGTTTTCGTTTTTTGAGACCTTGTTGCTTTTGTCGGGTGACGTGGAGCTAAACCCCGGTCCCATGACTAAGGCACAGATTGAACAGCTTGGGAAAATTGAGACCATTTTGTTGGAATTGCAATCTGGTCAAATGACTATTTTGGGAAAGTTAGCTGGTATTGAGGCAAAACAAGCTGATCTTGAGAGGAAGTTTGATACCATAAGCTTGAAAACTAATGATATTGAAAAACGTGTTTTGCACATTGAAGGAAGTGGCAGGAAATTAGAAGCAAAATTAGATGATCTTGAAAACAGAAGCAGGAGGACAAATTTGGTATTTTTCGGAGTTCCCGACAACTCTCGCAGTGAAACGTGGGAAGAATCGGAAAGGCTGATCACAAAAATCTGCAAAGACGTGTTATCGCTCGATGTTTTATTTGAAAGAGCCCACCGATTGGGGAAACACAAAGATGGGAAAAACAGACCAATTGTAGTCAACTTCCCGGGTTGGAAGGTCAAAGAGTCTGTGTTGCGAAGTGCTTTTAAATTCAAGAATACTTCATTCAGTGTCTCCGAGGATTTTAGTCTTGCAGTCCAAGAAAAGAGGCGTCAACTTTGGAATTATGCGAAGGAGAAAAGGCAGAACAGAGAGAACAAGGTTCATTTATTTTATTTTTTTTTTTTTTTTTATTTAGGAATACTGCAGGCCAATTGCGGCCCAAGCAGGATTGGGGGTTACAAAAGTCAAGTAAAAAAAGAAAAAACGCAACACCAGGTAATCCGTAAAATGGGAAAGGGGAACAGGGGAAAAGTATGCAAAAATTGTAATAAAGCACATGTAGTAGCTCACAACAAAGTTGGGAGGAGTGGCGGTAGTGGGGAACAGGAAAATAAAACACAATGCAAAAAGTTACACATCAAACAAACACTCAATCGACTCCAAAACATTGTCAGATATAAATATGTGATGAGGTAGGTTGTTCCATTCTGTTATGGTTCTGGGAAAGAAGGAGTATTTAAATGCATTTGTTCGAGCGAATACTGGAGTTATTTTATGCGGATGGTCATGCCTTGTGTGCCTAGTCGAGGATAGATGAAGAAAGGACGACGATTCAAGCCGGAGTTTTTTAAACCAGAGTTGATAAAGAAATTTTAGTCTAGCTAGCTTCCTTCGTGATTCAAGTGAGATGATGTTGTTACTTTGAATTAAGGCAGCAGGTGAGTCATGCGGGTGGTAGCGATTAAATATAAAACGAGCTGCTTGCTTTTGAACATCTTCCAGTATCTTGATATCTTTTTTTGTGAATGGATCCCAGACTGTACAGGCGTATTCTAACTTCGTTCTTATCAATGTGTTATAGGCTAAAAGTTTCACATGAGAAGGCACGTGCTTAAGCTTGTGCCTTATCATACCTAGTTTTCGACGGGCAGCTGCACAAACGTGTTCAATGTGTGAGGACCAAGATAAGTTGCTAGAAATTGTAATACCAAGATATTTAAAGCTCATCGTCCGAGAGATGTAGTTATCACCAATAAAGTATTCATACTGATGAGAGGACTTTTTGTTAGTGATGCGCATGTACAAGGACTTTTCTTGGTTAAGCTTCATCTCCCAACGATCGCACCAGCTAGAAACTGCATTAAGACTTTCGTTCAGAACAACTTGGTCCCTAGTAGAGTTAATATCCTTGAACAATAGACAGTCGTCCGCAAATAAACGAATACTCACGCTTTTATCTATACAAAAAGTGAGGTCATTAATAAAAATTGAAAAAAGAAGAGGGCCAAGGACACTCCCTTGCGGAACACCCGAAGTTACAGGAAGAGGATCAGAATGGTGACCGCGATAAACTGGTTATCAATGGACAGACGTTTATCTGGGACAGCGAAACGAGACAACCTGTTTTATATCGGGCGCCTGGCCAACCAAGAGAATACGAATGACGGGTCGGAAAGCCTAAAGATGGCCCAAGCAATCATGAGGCTACAGCTACAAAACAGGCGCCTTCAGTACTATTGGTAAATTGCCGTAGCATCAAAAATAAAGTAGACGAGTTTGCACTTTTGTTGGAGACCCTTAAACCTGAAGTTGTTATGGGGACGGAGTCTTGGTTAGATGATACTGTTAGTGACGCTGAGGTATTTCCGGCGGGTTTTACAGTTTATCGCAAAGACAGACATCGGGACGGTGGGGGAGTTTTTCTACTAATTTCTAATAGATGGACTAGTCATGAACTGGTTTTCGAAAATGCTACCGAGTCTGTCTGGTGTCGGGTCTTTTTCCCAAGGGGAACTGCTCTCGTGTTCGGGACCTTCTACCGCCCCCCTGATAACAGTGAAACTTCAATTTGTTTGCTCTGTGACATGTTATCAATGATTCCTGACAGTGTTTTTCTAGGTGGTGATTTTAATCTGCCAGATTTTAGCTGGTCTACTGGAACAACAGAATGTATTGTTAAATCACGCGTTAACACTGTGTTTACAGAGGTATTGGGCACTTTCGGCTTCAATCAATATGTGCAGCAGCCGACGAGGTTGAACGCCATTCTAGACTTGGTCTTATGTAATGACCCTAATATTGTAGCTCAGGTCGGGGTGTATCCTGGAATAAGTGACCATAGTGTGGTTGTTGCAACGCTAAATGTATCTGGAGCACCCGAGAGGGCACAACTTCCACGCAAGGTATTCATGTATGAGAGAGGAAACTTTGACGCCATCGGCACTGAATTGGACAGCTATTTTTCAACCTTTTTATGCTTAGCAGAATCGCACTGTCTAGAAGATCTGTGGAGCATCTTTCGTAATAAAATAACAAACTTAATCGACACTTTTGTACCATCGAGGATTATTCGACAAAAACGAAAACAAAAACCATGGTTTAATATTGAAATTCGTAAACTCGTAAGAAGAGCGCAATGTGCATATAGAAGGGTTTCCAGAGATGGCTGTCCAATAAACCTGCAAAGGCTAAAGGAAATTAATTACACATTAAAGTTATCTACAAGAAAAGCAAAGAAGTTATTTTTCTCCCGGCTAAACGATGATCTTAAGCGAAATCCCAAAGTGTTCTGGAATTACGTTAAAACAAGTAGAAAAGATGATATTTCTATCCCATACTTAAATGTTAACAATACAATAATCAAGAGTGATGCTGAGAAGGCAGAATGTTTTAATTCTTACTTCAAATCAGTATTTTCTCAAGAAACAACCAGCCATGAATCACCAGTATCTGTTATTTCTGGTAACACAATGGCAGATATTGAAATTGATGTTAACGGTATAATAATAATAATAATAATCCTTTATTTGTATAATGCCCCAGAACAACCTATTGGTTACAGTGTGGTGGCACATAAAAAGTTTAAAAAGAAAAAAAAGAACACCTAAAACAATACACAATCTCAAGCCCCCCCCCGACATATGCTCTCGAAATTAAAACATTTCACAATCATAAACCAAAAATATGCATATCAAGTAGTCGTTTGAACGCAGCAAAATTTAAAAATATGTCTACATGAGTCGGAAATTCATTTAAACAAATTTGCATTCTAGCCAAAGGAGACGGTCTCGTTTGGATAGATCTATAAAACACGCTTGAGTTTCTAACGACTCGGGCCGGTACATGAAAGTTCAAAGACGACACAAGATTGCTATCAATTTGGCCGTGAACCACTTTGTATAAAAATATAATGTCACGAGCAATCCTTCTTTTTGAAAGGTTCTGGAGTGAAAGTTCTTTAAGAAGGTATTCATAATCAAAATAACATTTTCTATCAAAATATCTATCGTAAACAAGGCGTATAAATCGCTTCTGAACTCTTTCTATCCGTGCAGCGTCGGTCATTGTTGGCGAATTCCACACTGAACTACAAAACTCAAGTTTAACTCGTACAAGGGAACAAAACAATCGAACTACGCACATTATATTTGAAAAATCATGCGTCAAACGTGATATCATCCCCATTGTTCTAAAGGCAGAAGCAACAATTTGTGTAACATGATATGAAAAGGTAAGATTACTATCGAAATAAACACCAAGGTCACGAACTTGTTCCACACGTTCAATAGTGGAATTGCCGATAAAATATTGATGTAAAATTCTTTCGCGTTTTCTGCACATAGATAGCACTTTAGTTTTATCTGGATTGACCAGCAAAAAGTTACATGAGCACCAGTTTGAGCACCAGTTTGACTTGCCTCTTGCATGAAATGAATACCTCGAAGCAGTCTTGGGCAGTAACTAGTTACTAGTAACGCGTTACCGGTAACTAGTTACTTTTTTCGGTAACTTTTAACTGTAACGCGTTACTCTTTAATACTGGTAACTTGTAACTGTAACACTGTTACTTTTTTATTGGGTAACTGTAACTGTTTAGGCCGTTACAGTTACTTTTTACTATAAAATTAAAATTCCTGGCTGACAAAAAAAAAAAGAAATTGAACAAACAAAAAAAATTGCCTCGTTTTGCCTACGACGGACCATAGACGAGACGGACGAGCGAGCACGAAACCGGGAGATTAAGGAAGCGGCGCCTGCGGTGGTAGGGGAGGCAAACAATGTGTGTTTCACCGACTTTGGCTCAATCTTCTTCTGTGGGGACCGTCTGCGGGTGTCGGTGGTCATGCGACATGTCTCCGAGTATTCCGTCTGGGCTGTGTCTGCCCTTCCCCCTCTCCCTTCCTCTTTGTCAGATATGTCCGCGCTGTACGTCGCTTTTACACCCAGCCGGTCGCCGCTCCCTCTTCGCTATGAGTTTCCAAGGAAGCCGTCCCCATATTAGGCGGAAAGTCGGCGCTTGTTTAACTTATTCTTTCTCTTCGGAACCGCTCGAGTAAATTGCCTTTCCCGCTGACAGCCCCAAGAAATACTCCAATAGACGTTTTGTTGTGGATTCTCTGCAGTGCTCCAGCTGAAGCGATTACCCGGAAAACACGTGTTTTTAAGAGAGAGAAATTGCTGTTTTGAGGCGCGTGTGCGGACTGATCTTCCACAGTTGGCGTTTGAGACAGAGGCGCCGCGGTGGTCGTCGTACACACGTAGAGCACCAGAAGGCCTCACTTTGTCTCCTTTCCCCCTATATTCTTCCAAAGCTGTTTGACCTGCTATATTTAAGCCTGCTTTCGAGTATATCCCATAAGGTAATCATGTGACCATCTGTGTCCTCTTTGGTTTCGGAGTGAAAAATAAACGAAAATGTTCACTGACGCGGGAGGTCCATCTAACGCAACGTATGTCCGAAAGCTTGTACCCTGTCGCCTATTGGTGAAAACTTTTGGGGGCTGAGCCACGTGCGGGAATACGATTGGTTTGCGCAGAGGCCAGTTTAACCAGACGGTTCAAAAATGGCCACTATTCTTCAGCTATCACTTGTCAGTTTATTGGGAAATCTCAAGCAGAGGTTACTGTGCGCGTTCAGCCTGTTTATTCTTGATAGCGCTCAAGCCATCCTGACAGGCAGTCATGTCTTCCGACACGGAGCAGCCGTTACCTTGGCCCTCGTATCGCGAATATTTTTCTGTTCTGACGACTGCGACAAACATCACAGTGCTGTGCAACATTTGCAGTAAACAGTACTCAGCAAGCAGGACGTCTTCGTCCAACCTGCGCAAGCATCTAGAGGTATGTTTAAGCTTTCTATTCTTGGGAACTCCGGTTTCTTATGGCTCATTTGGCGTTATGAATTGTGCTGACGATGGGGAAATATATCCATATCATTAAATTGTGCTCTTTTCTTTCTTTTTTTTTTTTTTTTTTTTTTTGCGCAGAAGAAACATCCTGTTGCTCTGAAGGAATTCGACTCTAAGAAAAGGAAAGCCGAACCTGGTCAGCCCTCGAATGAGAAAAGACATGCGGGTGGCGGCTCGACACAGACACTGGAGTTCTGTCTTGCAGGAACGAGTCGACACAAAGCTGTGCCGCAAAGTCAGATAGACAGGCTAATTGTAAACTTTGTGGTAGGCGACATGCAGTGCTTTTCAGTCGTTGAAAATGAACACTTCCGGCGCTTGATCATCGGAATGCAGCCATCGGCAACAGTGATGAACCGAAAGTCTTTTGTGAATCATCTGGACATCCTCTACCGAGAACAAAAAGCGTCCCTCATCGCTACCCTTGAGAAGGCGACGAGGGTCTGCTGCACAGCAGACTGCTGGACAGCCTCAAACAGGTAAGTTCTTGATGCACTGCACCCTATCTATACGATACTCTCAGTGAGACGCAGGTCGGTTTGTTTTAGAACCCGGCACATCTAAGCCTGTAATTTGTGAATAGCTGAAATAATTAATATACAGATATTGTAGTACATTGTCAACAGAAACCTAGCCTTTGAGCTCCGGCTGGACACCTTCATATCACCCCAAACGTATACCAGAATTACATATTAAATGCGGTACATTGTGTTTCACTCACAATTTTTATTATGCTGTTGAGGCGATCTGCAGTGTAGGGGCACATATTAAAATAGGGGGACATTTACTGCTTTTATACGATTAATGAAGCTCCACATGTGAAATTTGGCCGAGTTTAGGCAGTTTTATTGAAAATATCCGGACGTACACTCGTTGCGTAGCTTCATTTCGTAATCCTATTTTTATGACACTTCCCCATCGGAGTCATTAAACACTACTAGACGATTGTTTAAATTTGTAGCTAACCTATCATCTCATATCTTTTGCAACGTTCAAGCTCAGCTGGGTAAAGGTTCTGACGGGTGTGACTTATTTTGTGGCGCAGGGTATTTGGAGAAGCTACCGAACCTGAGGAAGATGTCACCCAAAATTGCATCACAGAGGTTCTTGACACAGCTCCAGGCGCTTGCACATCAGAGATCCACTTGCCTCGGCACCAGAGGTGCGCTGCACACACTCTTAATCTAGTTGCCTCCGCGGATGCTGAAAACGCGTGCAACCAGTTACCTTACGGTGCAATGGCGAAGAATGTGTTTGCAAAACTGAAATGTCTCTGGAGGAAGCAAGCCCAGTCAGTTCAAGCCGCTGAAGCCATAAAAATCACCCTAGGAAGACAACTTCCTGTCCCAAACGCGACGCGATGGAACTCTTTGTATAACGCTGTAAAGTTCCTGAATGAGGTCTCGAAAGGCAAACTGGACGCCACATTCGAGAGACTTTCGCTGCCAAAGCTACAGAACGAGGAGCTTGCCTTCATCGACGAATACTGCAAGGTATTGTAATAGCGTATTTGTTTCACTTTATGCAGTGCGCTAACCTTTCGTACTCTTTCAGACGATGTATGGCGTGGCGAAGGCACTGGACATCCTGCAAGGCGAGCAGTACATGTATATGGGTGTGCTGCAGCCCACTCTCCACTCGCTCTTGCGATACCAAGGGTCCCTGTCACAAATGCAGTACTGCACCCCACTTTCCAACGCCCTTGAGGCGGGAGTCAAGAAGAGGTGAGCGATATATTTGTTGTTCACTATATTGCTACCCCTCTCTGCACATGCGTTTGCATGGTAGCATATCCGTGCGAGCTATCTACACTTAACATTGTAGGTTTCAATCATCCATATTTCGATTTATTGGTTCAAGCAGTGCAAAAATCTCCTTTTTGTTTCTTGTCTCGTCACAGGTTTTCAGAAGTTCTTGAAGACAAGGACTTGGCCCTTGCAGCGGCGGTACACCCCAAGTTCAAGCTATCCTGGATCATGGAAAACGAGCGGAAAGCTGCAACTGTACGGCTGCTCGAGGAAGAATGTCGTGCGCTGGAGGAGCACTGCAGTGAGGACGCAACAGGCAAAGAGGATGGCGACGAAGACGATTTTTTTTTCCACTTGCCTCAAGCATTACCATCATCAACGGAGGTGCAACAGTGGGTGAGCGACCCCGCGACCGATCTGACCGGGCTCTCAAGGTTCCCCATGATAAAGAGGATCTTCATCAGGCTCAACACGGGGATTCCGTCAAGCGCGCCGGCTGAACGCCTGTTCAGCAAAGGACGCGATGTGTTCGCCATCAAGAGAGGGAAGCTCTCCGATGACAATTTTGAAAAACAGTTGATATTAAGTTATAACAAATATTGCAAATAAGTTATAATCGTTAAAATTCTGAAACGACGAATGACACAAAAAAGAAGCACCCTTCGGTTTTAATGTTTTCTAATTTCTCAGCAGTTCATCTTTCTTCTCACTACAGTGTAACAAATAAAATATTTTTTTTGGTTTATGGTTTCTTGTGTCCAATTTTGGTACTGTAACGAGAAAGTAACGGCGTTACTCTTTCTGCGGTAACTGTAACTGTAACACGTTACTTTTTTAATCCGATAACTGTAACTGTAACAGAGTTACTTTTTCCCCCTAGGTAACTGTAACTGTAACACTGTTACTTTTTACTGGTAACGTGCCCATGACTGCCTCGAAGGCAACCGGACCTGATGGATTACCATCGATTGTTCTTTATAAGTGTCGAGATATTATAGCCCAGTATTTATGTCTCATGTTTAAAATTTCCCTTGAAACTGGGGCAGTTCCACACGATTGGAAGGTAGCAAATGTTATTCCTGTTTTCAAGTCAGGGGATAAAAGACTTGTAGAAAATTATAGGCCTTTATCTTTGACGTCAATTAGTTGCAAATTGTTGGAACATATTATATATAGTGAAGTTTTTGATTACCTGGAATCCTGTAAATTTCTTGCCCCCTCCCAGCATGGCTTTCGCAGAGGGTGTTCATGTAACACACAACTGGCAGAATTTCAACATTACATTTCAAAATCACTTGACAACAATACTAATGTAGATGCAATTTTCCTTGATTTTCGTAAAGCCTTTGATACTGTACCACACCACCTACTACTGAAGAAATTAGCATCTTTAAATATAACTAACAATATTCAAAAGTGGATAAAAAATTACTTAAGTGGCCGAGAGCAGTGCGTGGTTTTAAATGGTAGCAAGTCATTACCTATAACTGTGAGTTCAGGAGTACCCCAAGGCAGTGTCTTGGGACCATTATTGTTCTTAATTTATATTAATGATATTGTAACTGACATTCAATCGCCGATTAAGTTGTTTGCGGACGATTGCGTTGTTTATAGACATATATATTCAACAATGGACATAGAAATATTGCAAAGCGACCTAGATAAAATAGAACATTGGTGTGATAAGTGGAAAATGAGTTTAAATATTGGAAAATGTAATTATCTCAGCTTCACAAAAAATGTATCAAGGTCTCCCGCCAGCTATACCATTAAAAATGCAATAATCCGCAGAGTAAGCGACTGTAAATACTTAGGAGTTAATTTCACCCAATTACTTAAATGGCACAATCATATTGACTATACAATAGCAAAGGCAAGCAAAATGTTATATTTTATCCGGAGGAATTTTAAGGGCGCTTCAACAGAGGTGAAAGAAACTCTATATTTTGCATGTTAGGTCGATACTCGACTATGCATGCATCATTTGGGACCCATACCAAGATTATCTTATCGAAAAATTAGAAAAGGTACAGAATCAAGCGGCACGATTTGTCAGCAATAACTATAACCCTTATGCAAGTATCTCTGAAATAAAAGCCATGCTGGGATGGGAATCATTAAACACTAGAAGGTATAAGTTAAGGTTGAAGTTTTTTCATCGGATTTATTATAATGAAACTGGCATTGATAGAAATGAGTATTTGTATAAACCAAGTTACATGTCAGTGCGGTTCGATAACTCTGAAAAGGTTTTTGAGTACTGTTATAAAACAAACAATTTTGGTAGTTCTTTTTTTGTTCAAACAATCAAAGACTGGAACCTGCTGCAACAGGAGCTGGTCAGTATCTCAGACAATGATGTATTTTTTTCTTGTTTGTGAAAATCACTGTTATTTGTTATTTCGTGATCCCCCCCCCTACGATAATGCCCACGAGGCGATGTAGGTATTCTGTAAATAAATAAAATAAAATCCCGCGTTGGCGAAATCAGAGATCTTGGTGTTGTATTTGACTCTGCTTTGCGTTTCCAGGGTCATGTTATGCATATTGTGAAGTCTGCGCACCCTGGGTCTTGTGTGTCGTGTATCACGAGAATTTCGTGACCCTAAAACATTTCTCACCTTATATTGTTCCTTGTGTCGTTCTCACCTTGAGTATGCATCTGTTGTGTGGGGTGGGACGTGCCACTCTAATCTATTGAGGATTTCTCGTGTACAAGCGAAATTCGTATCTATTTTTAAACACCGTTTCAACTTTGCAAAAGCAGTTGATGACGTGCATAGTTCACCCATTCGACTGCCAAACTTGCAGGGACGCCGAAACACTGCGGAGCTGCTCTTTCTTTATAAATGTATACATGGTCAAATAGATAGCTCCGACATCCTGCATCAGGTTTCTCTGCACGTACCGCGAGTGACGACAAGAAAAACGTCAATCTTCTATCTGTCATCTAGAGTTAATACACTTGATCCAGTATCTCGTGCGGAACTCCTTTACAATAACTCTTCTCTTAATCTCGATATATTTCTTGACAACTTTTCCGATTTTGTTAAATCTGTGCGGAAGCTCTTTTGTGACTTTTGATGAACTTCCTGAATCAACTGCCGGGTTTCCATATGTATTTCTATGACTGGTTGATTTCTTGTTTCTATTTGTACGGAGCTGTATGTGTAGTGTTCAGACGTTCGCGTCTGTTTGCGTCCAAGTGAAGCATCCATATGTATTAGAAAATTTTTTTTTCGTGTCTTCATTTCTCTGTGCAATTTTTGTGCACTTCTTTGTTTTGTTTTTCTGTACAATTTTGTGTACACAGTTCTCGCGTCTTCTTTTTTTGTAGAATTTTATGTAAAACTGTCTTTGTTCTTTTTTACGTGCGCCAGCACCAAAACCGCAAGGTTGTTCCTGGGCACAAATAAAAACTATTCTTGATTCTTGATTATTATTATTAGCTGTGTGGACTTCTTTCCATGTGCACTCCTGCCCGAGATCAGCTTGAGGTACTGGAGTCAAAAAAGTCATGAAGATGACACACTCAGACAACACTACATGCTCAGACGGTGAGGAGGAAGACAATGTGACTGATAAAAATTATTGCTACTGCAAAGGACAAGAATCAGGCGAAATGGTGAAGTGCGACAATGAGTCCTGCAAGTACAAGTGGTTTCACTTTGTGTGTGTGAACTTGAAGAAAGCCCCCAAGGCACAAAAATGGTTTTGTGGTGACTGCAAAACAAATAAGAGGTAGAATTCTGAATGACACGCAAGAGTGTGCATCCTAACTTTCCTTTTTTTGCCCAAGTGTGGAACGTATTTTGAGCAATGAAGTGCATGGACTTCTTTTTCTTATGAGTTGAGGGCTTAATAAAGTTTGCACCTGTCTGGTATATCTTGTGAAAAGGGATTACGCCACAAGGGGACAAGGTTGCAGTTCACAATTTCGGCAAGAGACCTCGATGGTGGTTGGGTGAGGTTGACAACACCAGCGGAACATCCATTGTGGCTGTATCAACTCTGCAAAAGCAAGTGTACCGCCACAACAACCAAGTCAAGCGACACTTCACCACTTGGGCATCAAGCCCTTGGGAACTACCACCACCTGACAAGGACCAAGGCTATGCAACAAGCTAACCAAGTACAGTGGAGACTGCAAGGATGCCCTGTTGGAGACAACCCACTCAAACTGTCCGCAAGACCCTAAGGTTCACATAGCCTTCAATAATAAGGTAGCCTTCATTAAGAAGGGAGGAGTGCTGTGTATTTGTACGCCCTCACTAGATGGCGCCATTGACCCGCTCCATAACAAGTGCGCCTTTAGTCAGAAAGGAGCTGGCTCTGGGGCCGCAAGGATGGAAGGCTGCTGTCATTCTTGCCGCTTGTTATTAGTTAATAAAGTATTATGTTAAAACCGAATCGCGAAGTACATAACAATGACGTCAAGGTCGCGAAGTATCTGCCGGTCTCCCGAGATGCATCGCGCTCTCCGATGGCCGATTTTGAAACGCTCGCCAGAATCTCGTTAGTAAGAACAAAAAATACAGCCATCTGCTTGAAATACAATCATGAGATTATCAATTACGGGTTAATCTGAATCTATTCTACTTATTTCTTGATTTATTTTTATTATTATTTAAGTTCCGATTAAGTATCCCTTTAAAAAAGAAACGATTGCAGGAACATCTTCTGGTAGAATAAAAGCATGTACAGTGTAGACCGCATATAACGTATGTTGCGGGAGTCGCGAAAATCCGCACTATAAGCGGTACCGCGCTATAACCAAAACATCAATTTTTCAGGCCAAGATACATGCCATGAGACAACTTACACTTGTAAAAGAATTTATTTTATGTTAGATGAAAAATAAAGCTTAGTTTGAGGAAAGTCTTTATTTCACCAGACTAGTACACTTCTCTCTCAAACGTGTTACACATTTTAAAAGAAATGAGCGGCTTTTGCCTGGCGCAGCCTTTTAACGGCGTCGCGGGTTGCGGACGGACGTTGCGAGCGTTCAGGATTGCTAACCCTAATCACTTCTCTCCGGAGACGAAAATGCGTAAAAATTCGCATCCTTCATAAGGTACGCGCCAGTAATACCTTGAACTTGAGCACACGCATGAAATGCGCCAAATAAGAAGCCCGGGCGATGTTCGAGGACACAAATGCTTAGAAATCACCACTGTAGTCGAAGTAAGCAAACACGACGACACGGTTGTTTCTGCCGTCTTGAGAGCGCCGCCACGACATCGCCGCACGAGTAGGTGGATCTTCCCTTCTAGTACGTGCTGGGTTATCATAGCGACACACAACGAAAATTCACAGTCAAGGATAGCGCTTTTACGTGGAACGATGAGATGAACGGACGGCGATCACAACCGACGCTGTGTTTGCGGATAGAAGCAGCCGGCCCGCGACCGGAGGAGGAGGAGAAGCGTTGTAATAGAGGTTGGGGGGAAAGGAGAGAGCCAAGAGTGTGTACGCACTGGGCGCCCGCGACCGGCATGCAACGCGTGCGAACACTTCTCCTCGACCTGCGATTGGTCTGTCGCTGCGGTTGTTTGTTTCCAACGCAGCGGAGGGACGCACGCGAACGACACGTGCGTGCGTCCCTCCGTCGCTATGGCAACTGAAGCCTTTCGCTTCTTCCCGCTTCTTCGAGCAACTCGGCTCTGGCGCAACTGCCACGCGAGTGCCGCTTGCTGCTCGCGCCGTCAGCACCGTTATCTAGTGTCGCACAGGGAAGCGCGCTCGCTGCTCCGGTCGTCGGCGCGGCCGGCGGGCTGTGCCAGAAACCACACTATAACCGGTATTTCCCTTCGCGCGCCTGCATTTTAAGCGGTATGTAATTACATGGAGTTCTATGGGAGACGAACCGGTGGTTTAAAAAAACCGCGTTATACCTGGTCCCGCACTATAAGCGATTACGTTGTAAGCAGAGTGTCGAACCGAAATTTTTATCGGTTCGGTTCCGGTTCGGGTTCACGGCTTTCGGTTCGGTTCCGGTTCAGCTCCGGGGAGCAAAAAATAACGGTTCAAACCGGTTCGAACCGGTTCGAACCGGTTTGAACCGCTAAATTGATAATATATTTTCCGCGTTGTTCTGAAACTATACACTATTTACGCCGTGAAACAATCAACTATATAGGTTCTCCTCTCATCTGTGCAATTAACTTTTTTGTCAAATACCAAAAGTATGAAATTCATTTTTTTTTTTAATTTCTTAACATACATAACGGCGTGTTCATACGACATAACATACACATTACCAGTAACATATATTTACCTGAATCCAAATGTTTCAGTATAACAGTAAAGAGCTGAGCTTGTTGGTACATACCTGTAAATTGATCAGCTTGGAATTTAGAACTATACTGTCTTTTCCTGTCCTTTCTTTGTGTTTAAGTAAAATTCTAAAATTCAAGCTGATTTATTCACACAGTAAAAAATGTTGACGCCAAGTGTGGCATGGTCACCAAAAATACCCTTGATTGGTACAACTTTGTGTCGCAGTATTAAAAGTTAAATCGTGATTGTGTCCTCGAACTAAGGAATTAATTACTGCACAAAATTATGAAATGGGAGCCTCGTGGCCATATATATCGTGAAATATTGTTTACTAAATATGTTTCACAATATATATATATATGTATATGATGACGACACAACTAAGCAAAAAGCAATGAAATTTTCAAGATGTCACGAAAGTTCTAGGATAATCCCTTTCAGTCTATTTTTTAAAGAAATGCCGAGCGTCAATCAAAATGCTTGTTGTTTTAACCAAACATTGCTTACACTCAGCACCGCGATGCATGCGACTAATCATGCAGCAAGGAGCAATCAAAATTGTTCAGTCTAATCTATATGCACATTCGCACTCAGATCGAATCTGGCCGAAAATAGCGCTTGCCCACGTTAGTTAACATTTTCTTATACAGGATAAGCTGGCATAGCCTGGCTATTGAGGTTTGCTCTTGACAAGAGGCCGGTCAATTTAATTTGCAAATGAGCATCACCCTTGCTAATTGATCATTTTAACGCAATAGCACTGAGAAGCTCATGTCGCAGAAAAGCCGATTTCGGTGGCGTGACTGGAAAATCCTGAATGGTCGATAAGGTCATGACGTCAGAGCTACATGCCCTCGCTCAAGAATTTCAAACAACTCACAATGCTCACGTGAAACGTGACATCACGCATGGAATGAAAGTGAATAAAACATGACATGTAACGTGAATTGCAGGCCGCCGTATGTCTCTAATAATTTCTTTTTGCCTTAAAGAAAAAAAAAAAGAATTTTAGGAGGGATTCGATCCCACGAACCTTCGGTTGCGAGTCAGACGCTCCTGACTAGGCAACCGAGGCACGCTTGCGCGGCAAGTAAGGAGGCGATTTTAAAGCCAAAGCTTAAGCGTCCCCCAAAGTACCTTCTTTATTAAGCAAAACGAAGTAGTATTTAAAGTTTTTTTCGGCATGGCAGCTACTTAATTGGATATTTTCTGACAGTTTGCGTGCGTAATCGTCATGGTACAGCCGCGCGCCCCTGTTTACTTTGTTTTTGTCCAGCCCAGAGACAGATTAAAGCAATGTTTACCGCGTAGAAGAGGCAATAACAGGCTTCTATATGTTTAAGAAGTTATATATGTGAGGAACAAATTGTTGTTTAAATTAGCTTCAAAATCAGAAATGTATGTAAAGCTGTCCCAAATAACCTTCAACGTGCCTGTCGAGGATACAAACGCCGGAAAAGATTGGCAGAACACAGTTCAAATAATTTTTGGGGGCATAGCTATTGGGTGGTTGGCCATTTATTTATGTTGTCAAATATTCAGTTATCAATGTAATATATTTTTATATTGATCAATAAATATTACCTTAAAAGTTCACATAACCGCTTGAGACCGACACGGAAGGAACATACTCGAAACTACGCGAGCTGTTGAGTCTGCGCAAAAGTGTTTTTCTGTTTGCTGATTGGCAGTGTGAAACATCGGGTTGCAGGGTACGCCAAAAAAGACTCTGTGTTCACATGACAGGTCTGAAAGTAAATACTCGAAATGTTAAAAAAAGAGAAAATAATGGTATTTTCCTAAATAATCTCTTACAGAGCGCCTTACTGCAAAAAGAGATGCGTAAAGGTGCACGCAATGAAATTAATAATTTTACACGAATAGCGCGAAGGACCGATGAAATTCTTAAAATCTTAATATAAATCTCATTTCGTCAGCTTGCATGAGCTCGAAACTTTGCAAAATACTACCTCGCGAGGCTAATGTTACATTCGGTTTTACCTGCACTTGTTTTGGGCCCTCACTTTACAGCACTATGCTAGAATAGTCATGCGTTCTAACATTTTTCTGGGCTGCCATCTATCATCGCGAGACTGGAATAAATACTGGAAAACTTTACAAGTAGGACATCTATTGCTAGTGTTGCGAACATCACATTTCACCAGAAAGCTGAACTGTTCAACATGGCATGCACGTGACGTCATCACACTATATGATAGTAGTCATTGTGGCTTTTTGCTAAGAAAATCAAATTCGATGGTGCAAAATGCACGCTGCAGGAGGTTCAAGCTCAGTGAAAGCCAAGTATTTGAAAGGCACGTATTATTATTCGTAGTGCATCTTCGCGAGGAACTGCGCGACCGTCTGGCACGACAAAAACGTGCTTTTTGGCAAGAGTGTTTTTGCAAACAAAGTAGTTTCTGGGCCCACGCTTTTTGGTCTCCGCCAAAGATGAGGGAAAGAGGAACCTCTTTACAACAGAGTATGTTTTTAAAACTACCCCCCCCCCCCCACACACACACTCACGCACACATACATGCTTATTTTTACAGCGGAGCTATTAAGGGTCAGTTTCCCATCATGTCAGTCAGCAAACAAATAATGACACAAAACTCTGGACAGCTACCGCCATCTATAATTGACGGCGGCAACCAGACAACCGGCTTCCCGGTTGTCTGGTTGCCGCCGTCGCGCATTGATGGCGACAACCTCTCCAGCCTCTGGCTTGCCGACTTGCGGCCGGCCCATTACTTCATTCCCACCATAGTACAGCTTCGCTGGTGTTCCTTCTTCACCAAGGTGGAAAGGCTGAAAGTATTCCTGAGGAATTGCCTCCTCCGTTTGTGAGTGCTAAATCCACAATTTTATTTGTCACTTGTTAACAGCAACTCTCCATTGCTTTTTTTTTTGTTTATTATTTTGCACCCCGCGAAGTTTAAAGCGGTCATCAAATGATATCGGGTTGGAATGTTCATGAATTTTCAGAGGCGTATTCGTCCTAGTCTGACCCAAGTATACTCGCACAGGCCGCCACTGATTCAGAAGTTCCCTTGTCACGGTGGAATTACGAGAATAAAAGGGAACTATATCTTTCAGTATTGTCTTCGCAAAGCTTGACGACGTAATTGGGGGATCGAAACCAGCCGCCTGACGACAGTCGCGCGCGGCTCATGGATGAGACACGAGAACTGCGTGAGCACTGTACATCGGCTCGTAACAATCAATGCCTCGGCGGACACTCGGGTAGTGGCTTGTGTCCAACCACTGCGGTGATGAGATTAGCCGAACTCTAAAAATGCCTGGAGCTCCAGCAGGCGTTTTCTTCCTTTCCAACCCCACCACGGGGGCATGATTAACGTTGGCGGCCTCAGATAGGTACCAGGCCAGGATGCCGCTTCTGGCTCCGAGTTGAGGGGATCAACGATGCTCATATTTCTCTAATTTTTTGGCCACTGCCATTGCCTAAAAAAAGAGCAAAGCCAAGTTTCTTTAGTTATTAACGTTAGGAAGTGATTTTAAGCAGCGTTATGTGAATGTATAGAAATATTTGTATTGTTCCTTTAAGCAAAATACAGAGGCGGTAGAAACCTTGAGAACGACGCTCGTGTGAGACTTAGGCCGTGTTCCAAAATTTACATGATCTTACTCCAGAGTAAGGGTTTTGTTTTCTGGCGTTCCAAAACCTAGCCGCGTCCAGCACTTTTCAATTTGTGATGTCACGTGACATGACCCGCGGGAGTAACTCGGATCCATTTGGGTAAGATTTGGAACACGGCCTTAAAGCGACTGCCAATGTTCGGCTCTCCCTCTGAGGTCAATTTTTTTTTATGTTTTTCTTTCAAGTATTTTTTTCCGTACAGTTCAAAAATTGGGCAGGCGATCGAATTATAGGGGGCGTTCTTAACCGTTTGTTTCCCCACACCTAGGTGTTTACTCAACACAAGGCCTCTGCACGTACACACAGGCCTTATGTGCATGTCCATGTCATCTTCTACAATAGAGCGCACGGCACAGTTTAATGTAAAAAATACTAACAATCGACGAAGCGACGTTAAGTGTCGGATCTATCCTCAGAGAATGCGAGCTGGGCCCACTTCGGCTTTTGTGCTGAGCTGGGACCATGCATGCTGCATTGTTCATGCAGGCCGGAGTGGAAACAAAAGAGCCCCCCCAAGCAGCACAGAGTTGGCCAGTCATCGGCCAGTGGCTGGCTGTGGTCCTTGGCCAAGTGGCTAGACAGTGGCCAGAGACTGGCCGGTGACTGGCCTTTATCTGGCCATTGGCCAATGGCCACTGGCCATCAGCCATCGGCCAAGCATTGGCCAATGAATGGCCACTCTCTGGCCACTGGCCAAAAGACCATCGCCAGACATTGGCCATTGCTTGGCCAAAATCCGTGGTGCTTGTCCTCTTCCTCACCGGAAACACAACTCCAGCCGAACGCTGACGCCGCGTTCGGTTATGTCGGCCGAGCGCTGAGTCATTGTATTTATTGTCCCCATCCGTGTAGTTCTAAAGTTAACCGCTTGGGGCGTCACGGTCGCTCCTCCTCCCCAATAACGAAAACATTTTTGGGTGCTTCAATAATGTAAAATTGGTCGTGCAACATTTGTTTTTGTACTTTCAATAAATACTGTTAAGAAATAACCCCTGACGTTGATAGCTTGCGAAAAGACAAAAAAAATAGCAGATGCAAAAGAAAATAAAGAAACAAATAGCTGTCGATCCCCTCCTCAACTCGCAATTTGAACAAGTAGCCACGTGATCTGACGCTAATTATGTACCGTCAGTGTTCATCATAGTCATGCGCTAGGGTTTAGAAAGCAAAAGCTTGGGCTGGAGCTTCAGACATTATTAAAATTGGGCTATTATCATCTTTAATTGAACACAAGCCGTTGCCCGAATGTTCGGCGATGCTGATTGGCATGAACTTGAGCACTCGATTCGGGGCTATGAAAATTGTTTACGTCACGGTGTCACGTGACTCGGTGCAAAATCGTGATATCATGTTACATCACGCTGTCAACAAGGTTAATACATTTAGTGACTTTCTCAAATTAAATCGACTTGACGCAGTGAGTCACGTGACGTCACAGGGTCACGTGACATTACTTGACAGCATGTATTGACACCATGACGTCAGGTGACGTGACACATGGTTAATCATAGTGCCAGTACAAAAGCGCCACGAAAACCCACAGTTTACCATACATTGCAATTCTGTATGTGACAATTCAAGCAATAGGTAGAAATACAGCCGCCAATTTCATATTCCCATATGTTCGTTTTGTGATACTAACAAAAACGAAAAAAGAATACCTTGAACCGTTTTGAACCAGTTACCGTTATATTTTTTTTTTGGTTCGGTTCCGGTTCAGTTCCAACATGGCGGCGAAGATTTCGGTTCGGTTCAGTTCTGGTTCGGCTAAAAATAACGGTTCGGTTCCGGTTTTCGGTTTGGTTCGGTTCCGGTTCGACACCCTGGTTGTAAGTGGTCTATACTGTACTTAGTACAGGAAATTCACAAGTGCTTGCCCATGCGTAGCAAGCTATACTTCACGTGAAAGGTTGGGTGAGGGGCTGAGAAGCACAAGAGCACCAGTTTGGGCATTGCTATGCTTGTACAAACAAGGGCTGGCCATGCCAAAGCTTAAGCAGTGGATGTAGTAAAGTGCCAGAAATCAAAATGCCGAAATATTGAAAGGTACATTGTGAGTTAGCTGCAGGGTACCGTGATATTGATGAAGCAACGAGAGGAGAACCCTGCCATCCATACCGCAAGCTACAGCTGCTTGAAGAATGTTTAGCACTTGTTCTGGATAACTGGGACAATACGGATGCACTCATCTGTTGCCTGTGTTTTTATATTTGCTTTGCAGACATGCTATTTAGATATTCTCTGCATTTGTTGCTGTGTTTCGGCCTTTTGATGTTGTGATTGTTTGCCGTTCTGAGTTTTTGCCTTTTGCAGTCACTGGCATTTCGAATTTCAGCATTCTGAATGTCTCCTGCTTAGGCAGGCCTGGAACAAGGCCAGACAATACTCTGCACTGACTTCCTGCAAAGACAGCATTTCCAAACACAATTCACTTGAACAAGATAAGAAAAAGACTCTCAAGTATAGCTGTCCAATGCCAGAAACTGTACTACAAGATATCATTACTGGAAGCCCCGCTTATGCCAGGAACAGGGGCACTGTGTACAACAGACTCACTGTAAAGAAGCAAGTTTCTACGTATAATAGTTTGTTTCTGGTGCTATCAAAAAGATGTGAAACATCTTTCAATACACTCTTGGTTTTTTTTTTTTTTTTGTGGTAAAGGATTTTTGCAAGATACAGCAAAACAACAGAGACCTGGAGTTCAAGAGAGCTTTTGGGGTAACCCTTAACTAGCCAATGTCAGCACCAGCACAAACAGGCCACCACCACCATACACATACCAGCCCTTGCAGTTATGGTAGCCGCTTGCATTCTCTTGTGGTGGTGACACCGGGAAGTGGCATCCATCCAGCGGCCCAACTCCTGGGGGGAACTCCAGGGCAGCTTAAAACTCTCGGATAAGTTCCGGCAGCTCCTTTGGAACCATCAGTTTGGCCCACTCAGGCTCAAGATCAGACACGATAGTCTCGCAGAACTTTCAGTGCAGTTCATTGTTGGTCAATTGGTTGATACCGAACAGGGTGGCCACCATCCTGTCCTCGGCCGTGGAGCACAGTTTAAAGAGGGCCATGCCCACCCCCTTCTTGATATCATCTCCCACTTGCAAGTGACTTGTTGCTCCATTTAAAGCCAGCACATATCAAGAAGGTAGCAAAATGCAGCTGGCCTCACACGAAAAGCGTGTTTAAAAACATACTTTGGCATGTTGGGCAAGGTACCTTCAAACCATCGCTCGTATCTTACAAAGGACTGCACCTGCCAATTCACTGTGAGGCAGTTCACCGCTGTGGTTGCAAGTATGAAGTTGTTTGCCAGCATCTAGCTGGCCGTCCAAGCTATCGGCTTCACTTTTCGCCGATGACACAACAGCTCGGATGGCAGCCAAGGAGTTTTGTTGCTGTGCGTGCATACAAAAAAGAACAGCAACCCGAGTCTGACAGTTTTGAAGGCTTCATTGTCGTTACTAACGGAATTGGTGGGGTAAGCAGACAAGGAACCGAACGGCAAAGAAACTCACAAGCCAAGGAACACTGGAGAGTTTTCACACGGAAACATCATTGTTGCCTTTACAGCAGCTCATACCAGCCCATACTAAGGAAGGTTGCTTCGCTAGCAGAAACACCTGTAATTGTTCAAAAATAATAGAAATAAACACAACCCATAATATTGTTTACAAAAATAAATGGCAATACATCAGCAATTTTGTTGTATGAAGGCATTTATTTTGCTAAATAAGTGACAATAGTCTCTAACAAATCGAAAACTACAATTGCAATAAACATCTCCTAAATCGCCTTCAAGATGTTCTCGACACGTCTGACACCTGAAAGCTTAAATGTTTCTTGAGAATCTCGAAGGCCTTTGGCCTAAATGGCATTTGAGTTGACTGTATGATAGGGGTATAAAAGGAAGTATAACACGAAAGCGTCGTTAGCACTTTTGTCCGCTTTTGGGTCGGACGAAAGCGCTTCTGACCCAAAAATAGAAATCAATGCAGACGCAATTTTCGGCCGCCCGACCTTTTCTTAATTCCCCGATTGTCATATTTTAGGCAGAAATCAACCTTACACTCAGCTTGTTATATACACATGAAGCCATTGTATAACCGAGGTTTGACACGACTCGGAGTTCCAAGCCTTTTGGCAGGAGGATTGTGCGTTCACCAAAAAAATGGGATTTCAGAACCATCTTTTGCCTTTTTAGCTGTCTGGCCCCTTTTTAACGACCCGATTCTCATGTAATCAAGCAGAAATAGCAGTGGCAGTCGGCGGGATGGCCTTATTATGTTACTCAATACGGCGAAAACCAATTTAGTTACTAATTTCCTTACAACAATGCCGTTACAGCCAGCTCTGCCTTAAAGGGTAACTGCAAAGAAAAAAAAGTGTTTTTTAAATAGCCTAATTAGGACAAGCATGTCACAAAACAAATCTACCACGAAAACAGAAAAATTTTTTAGCAATATTTACGTCACAAGACGTAATTTAGTCGGAGTCACAACCTCTCCACATTTGAAACTCCCGCTCTTTCAACCCGCACGGGGAAGTATGCCCTGCCCCCCACTCTCGGATTGACTTGGCTGCGGAGTATGCAGCGTCTCGACTTCCGGCACGTCTTGTCGTCTTGTCCAACGCCGCGCATTGGAAGGGGAGGGTGCTGCCAATGCACGCTGGAAGCTAGAGCCGGTTTACTTTTGCTGTTTTTGTTTGGTCGGAAAAAATCTGGCAACAACGGATGTTCAACATAGCGCCGGTACTGTTTTGATTTGACGGGATGCGAGAAGCTACGCCGTTTGCGAGCACATGTAGCGAAGATGTGACCTGAAAAATGCCTCTGCCATGTTCCCGGAAGACAGAAGGTATCATTCGTAATCGTCGAGTGTGATTTGAAAGCGAAGGGAATCCCAGGGTCCACGAGTGCGCAACCACAAGCCAAGGTTCACGACAGCGCTGCGCTGACTTCGGCGATCTCGTTCTGTTTGGTGCTACACCTCGATGCGACAAAGAACTGAAACGTTCGTGGTGTGTGTTGCGGGGCTTGGAAGTAGACACCCACACTAACACAGAGGGCAAATTAGTTGTTGTCGGGTTGAGGTTTAACGGGTTCAGTCCCGTCGTCGTCAGCTGATCCGGTCCAGCTGGTCCGGGAGGACGCAGCGAGAGTTTTTAAAAGTAAACCTTCCTTCGTTTCGTTTCAAAATGTGGAAGATTCCCGATGCATACCGTGAATAAAAAGCTGCGGGCGTTTTCAACTAAATTTTGTTGTTTTAATTGATCAATGGACTCCAGACTGTTGTCCTAAATCTGCAGTTTTTATGCTTCGTGTTGTTGGACTGCGTTTGCACAGCAACGTGTTTGTACGACGACGCACACTGCTCGAGTAGATGATTCGGTCCTGCAAACGACCGGTTATAAAGAATTTCAGGGAAACGTAAGTCACCACCGATATTTTCCTGTAAATCTCCTGAGAGTTTGTTGTGCTCATGAATATGAATAAATTTGGGCAAGATTTCCTACCTGCCCACAAATGCATGAACTGAGACCATATTTTTCGTAGTGAACATAGTGCCTTTTCTTTATATTGGGAAGAGGCGTTGATGCATTTATTATGATACAATCACTTGAGAGTTCAGAAATCGGGGAGAGCGAGCAAGCTTTCCCAACTTCGTCTCTCTTCTCTCTGACACTGTCCCTAGTTTCAAGTTTCAGTAGACATACGTACTAGCAAATACAAACTGCTCCAAAGCAGGTAAAAGTCTCGGAAGTCAGGACAGTGCGGAATCTGTGTTTCGCAAAATGACCGGGGAAGAGCTTTTGCGAGGTACGCGGGATATGCAAACGATTATGCCATGCCCGTCGTTTGCGTCTCCCAAGCAAAACGAATAAGATTATCTAAAAAGACGTAATCACAAGCCAAGATTTACGATAACAGTACACATTCAATTTAAACAACTTTATGTAAAATGGTTCGGAAGCCGAGAAAAAAAAAAAAACTGTCGTCTAACGAAGGATTCGGACGTTTGAAGGCTTCTGTGCGGACAGCTGTTACCTGATAGCCGTGAAGCGCCAGCTTTTTACGTAACAGCTGTCTTAGTCGCGAATGCTCGGTGCACCCGGTGCAAATCTCAAAGTCCTCCGGAGCGAAATGACGAGAACATACCGTTTGTCGCTATGCGAACGCCCGATTGCCTCCAGCCAAATAGCATTCAGATTGTCATCTTTCGGGGTGACATGGCTGCTGGAACTCGCTTTCGCAATCACTCATCTGGCAGCACTTCACAGAGCAACGGCGCCATTTTACAGGAGCTGACATCTCCAAAAAGTCGGCATTTGCACGTGCAAGCAAAAAACAAAAGCACGCTAAGATAGCAAAGAGGGAAACGAAAGTAATAAACCACGCTATGAAAGCCAAAACTCCGCGTCGCTTCCTATCAATAACACCTGCGACAGGTGCTAAACACACACTACTTCACTTCAGGAAGTCTCACTCAAGCACCTGGTTCAACAAGAAACACTGATCACTTCAGCGAAAAGCCTAGTCGAGATAGGCGAGACAGGCGGGAGCAGAGACTTCGGCGGCCATAAAAGAATGGCGAAGCTTTTGTTTGTTATGCTATGAATCCAAACGGAAGTGCCCGTCTTGTAAACCTTTTGTAAAAAATAACTCTCATTACATGGGTTATTCTTTAAACGTAAAAATATGCCGCTCAAAAGGAAATTACAACATATAACAAAAGTTTAACAACCAAGATCTAAGCTGTCAATCAAACTCTTAGCCAATGAGAAGTATAGCAGCCAATTGGGGCTAAACGTCACGGAACACCAACTTCGTGGCGCACGATTTAAAACGGACGAAATAGCCGCTAACAAAAATCAGTCTCACGCAATAAATATTGGTCTTAAAAATTTTTTTTCCCCACGGAAAAATTGTTTTTTGACATGCTTGTCCAAATTAAGCTGTTTAACAAAAACTTTTTTCCTTTGCAGTTACTTGTTAAGGCAATCATTGGAGTCTACTTTGATGCTACATTTTTGGACTTGTTTTGTTAGGCTAAAATTTAAATTTGAGCTGTACACCTTAATTAATCGGTGGCTAAACTGATTTTTGAAGCCACATAAAATTGAATTTCGCCAGGATTTTATTAAAACTGGCAAACAGACTCGACTGTGTCTGTCCGGCAGGCACCAAAAGTGGTCAACAACTAAGCAAGCGTGTGCTGTGCAACCGTCATACCAACTTTGCACAGCAAGCAGAGCTTCCAGCCGTAACAGCCAGCAGGCGATGCAGAGTGGGACCAACGTTAATAGATAGGTGTGGGACAATAAAGCAGCGAGGCTTCCAGGAGAGTTCTTTCAAAAACCACGAGTCTTTGCACTTTTCTCCCTGTTTTGCAGGTAGTCATATGTCATGATTTTCTCGCCGTCTCATACCTTATTTTGTTACTCGTAATGTTTGTGTTTTCGGGTGTACCAGAAGAAAGGCCATCTGGTCTGGCCGTTGGCACAGACAAACACACTAACACTACAGCCTAACTTTAAAATAATATGTGCAATCAAGGGTTTGGTGCCTTTGACCATGTGCTAAACTGTAGATTGTTTTTCAAACTACCTGTCACCGATTTGATAAAGGCTCTTTTGTTCATATAAAGGGCCGGGCTATGAAATATATGTTTGAAAAAAAAAAAAAAAAACACTCTCGACAAGCTTGTGCTAGCTCTAAGGAAACTCTGCAATACAGCTAGTACTCCAAGACTGTTGTGTCGTGCTGCCTCCTCTTCTGCCAAAAAGTTTGTACAAATCTTTAGGCAGCGTTGAGCTAGTTTGCCATGAAATGAGGCTGCTTGTCTCTCCAGTGTAGAGGGGCAATTTTGCTGAGCTAAGACCTTTGGCAAGCGTCACGCAATATTGAAAAAGGGTCAGCAAGGCAACAAAGTGCATGCTAGCACACCTGCTTAGCGATCAACTGGCTGCACAGTTTTTGTGGGTGGGCCGGAAAGGCAAACACAACTTCTCGTCTTGAGGACAGCTGCTGCAATTGTTGGTAAGTTAATATCTATACACTTCCTATCCTATTACTCAGGCTTTTTCTATTACTCAGGCCAGCAGCGGAGCATGCATGCCCCTTTAGTCAATCAGAGCCTGGCCCAGCCTCTTTTTGATATCAGCCCCCCAGAAACATTGTCTGTAACCTGGGCCCATCCATAATTGGGCTTGTGAGATTAAAGGGGTGCTGAACTGAAATTCGGATTTTACAAACCAGGGCAGCAGAAGCGTCAAACAGGACACCGCAAACCCACCAAAACATCATTAATATAGCAATATCTAAAATTAATTGCCGTATTTTTCAGGGGCACATGACATCTCTCAGTTTTCTTGCTGAAAGGTTTTGGAGAATAGGAAGCAGACTCGTTTGTGCAGCAGGGAGGTGAAGCCAAGAAAAAAATGAAGCAAGGAATGCAACGTCGCACGCCTAATTGCTACATGCACTTAGTCACCCCTTTGCTGCATGATTCATGAATAATGGTTCATAGCATCCCACCTAGTTTAGTGATATCCATATCTTTATTCAGCATCACTAATACCTACATTCATCAAGTTTTACGCTTCTTATGGTCTTTGTCAGCTTTATCCCAACATAGCTTTCACTGCTTCAAAATAAATTTGTCCACCCTTTATCTGAAAAAAGTGCACATGGTCAGTTGATGTACTTCAGCTGTGTCATCTAAGGCAGTCAGTAGGGAGGGAAGTGCATATGTCCCATCTGGCCGAATGCCCACAAAAACTAAACGTTTGTTCTGTGCTATATAGGGTTTAACCTAGGGGCTCATTCAGTTTTTTAACCAGTTGGCAGACCTTCTTTACAAAAATTGTGTTTAGAATAATAAACAAAATTGCATCTATTTCTCCAATTGTTATCAAACTGGTTGTCGAAAGTCCGGACAGTGGGTTGATCTATTGACGACACAGTATTCAATGGGGACAGACTCTCATTCACTACTGTGAGGCATTACTAGTATTATGTTCTTCATACATGCTTATTAATTTCCGCTGCTAGAAGGCAGGTGCCGAGACGGAAGGATGCCATAGAAGACACAATCAAGTCGTGGCTCTGTCACGCACCTGAGCGCATGGCCGGAAAAAAACGAGAATTGAAGAGAAGTTGGCCAAGCTGACGGTATGCTTCCTGCCAGTCTGTAGTGTAAGGCTTCCAAACCTTTGTCGCTATAGATGCCTATGAACTACAGCATGCACGGTCATCACTACTTCATAGGCAGTGGTTCCTTCAATTAAACATTGTAATTAATTGTTCATATAACTTCACACAGTATTTCTTTAATACAGTAGAATCTTGGGCATCCCCCAGTTGGGGCAGTAGCTATGCCGTTTTAGAACTGCTGGAGATTGTGGGCTGAACTCCCTGCCAAGGTGGCTGCATTTTCATGAGAGTAGATCCTAGGATGCCTAAGAATATCTAGAGCGTGCCACTGTGGCGATTCCTATACCCCATAACTGTGCCAAGTCATGATAATTTTTAATTTTTCATCTTGATGTATAATACACATACAATAAACCATTTAATTGCAAGTCCACTTTTTGGCAGAGTAGCCCTACAGTTAGAAAATTGCATACACATGCAATATAGGATAAAGACAGTCCCATTACAAGGTGCACACTTGTACCACTTACAGTTAGTAGCTGCCAGATTGGCCCTGTTGCAAAGTGCCAGCCTATGTTTTGATTTCCAGCGATTGAATCTTGTTCAATGGGGCCCAGAATTTCCCTTCACATAGTTCGCAATTTACTCCATGGAAGTCGGTGAACAAGAAAAAATCTGGGCTAGGACCAAATGGTGCCTGTGTGCTTGAATTTGATTTAAATGTATTTTGTTATTAAAATACTGATTTCCCATTTCAACCTTTGTGTATCCACAACCTGTCCTTGTATTCAGGGAAAGCTTTTCCTAAACACAACTCTTTCCTATAATACTGTAAAACCCTTTATTTTTGCGGCCCCCATTTTTCGCGAATTGGTCAGGGGACATAATCGCGGCCACTAAATTTTGCTAATTCCAGACGCCTGGATTGAAACTCTTAAGGATTGAAATTTTCCCGTGCCTTTAAATTTCGCTAACTTTTTCATTCGCAAAATTTGCGAAAATTAAGGGCTTGCAGACTTTAAAGGGCTGTACAACAATTTTCAGACTTTGGCCGATTAACTGCGGAAATTAATCTGCGTCCCCTATGGAACGAAAAGCAGAAAACCGTATTTTCTTGCGAGCGCTAGTTTTTATTTTTAAAAGATGAAACAAATTTAAGGTCAAAGCGCCCTCTCCACTCTCCACGTTGACTTTCGAGTGACGTACTCTGGGGGTTTATCTTCAGAGACCAGCTGCTTTCTCCGCGATTGTCGACTTTTAAAGGATTGGCCTCGTCGAAGGTCGCGGCGAGCAATCGACACAAAGGACGGTTCGCCACTGGGCTTACGGCGAGTGTAGCAGCGGAGAAGGACAGGTTTTGTTGACTTCCGTGTATCCCCCAGAAACGGGGTCATTTTAGTTCCCGTAACCCCGACAGGTGGCTGCAGATCGGCAAATAATTTGTATTTTGCTTTGCAATTACGCAGCAGAATAGCAGTTTTTCGGTGAAAGGTGACGTGTTTTTGGTCACTTGGGCTTGCATGAACAATATAAAAAATGAAAACTGTCAATTATTTCAACATTAAAATCATTGCACTGCCCCTTTAAGGGTTTTATAGTACTATTTTGTTTGTATTCATGAGCCAGACGTGCAAGCAATACACTGTTCGGATCAAAATGAAAAAAAAAACTGATTGTATCTGAAATTAGTTAGGAATTTTGATGTGTTTTTCAAGAATAAGTTGGGAGTGAGGGAGTTAAGAAGGGACTGTGTATGACTGTCATATTAGACATCAAACACCAAACTATACTTTTTCAGCACATCCTTGTTTATGCAAACCTTTTTGTGTGCCACCTGGTTAAGATACTTGTCATTCCTCAGAATGCCATATATAAACCACCATTGTGCTTGTTCAGCATGGACTTTTTCAGCCTTTTAGTTCAATGCATAGCAGCTGAGGTTCTTCTGTTGGCTGGTCATTTTCTCACTTCTTGGAGCACACCACGGTTATTTATACTCACTTAACCTCAGTTAGAAGGGCCAGTGTGCAAAAGAACACCAAAATAAACTCTACCGCCTTTTTTCTTTGATTTCCCTATTCCGAGTAAACGAAGCCAGCAACCGGATCTGTGACACCGTCCAAGGACTGCAGCAAGCCGTGCCAGTCATTTACTTGCCTGTTTTTCTTTCTTCTGAAGTAGTGACAATGGTTTTTGTTGTTTTATTCATTGGAGAGGCTACTTCTTTGTTATCTAAGTGCAACTTTTATGTCATTCACAGCTTTTTCGTAGTTCAGTTGCCCAATTTTCTTAGACTACCTCCAGAGTATGCCAGCAAGGAGGCTAAGCATAACAGTGTCCAACACTTTAATGAGCAACCTATAATTTGTTTCTGTCTAAAGTGGACTGCAGCAGATGCTTTAAGCCATTGCGCTAATCTAGTTGCAGAGGCGTGACACATGAACTTGCTGTTGAACGCAAGATTATGTGGCGCTTGTTATGTGTCAACCCCTCCAAGCTAGATTGTCTTGGGGGGCTTGTAGTGCCCGCCTCTGTTCACTTTAGGGTGTGACAAAGTGTTGGAACTCTGACAGTGTTGAACATTCTAGTCGTTAAAACTAGTCTTATAAACCAAAGCATTCCATTTTTAACTAGAGCAAATTTTAACTTCAAGTTTAGTTTCATATATTGAGACACATGCTATGTACCATATAGGTGCCGGTCACACTTGACCGTCTACATTCTGAAATCGACGAAAGGTTTACTCGCCTGCAGGACACCGATGCCAAGTTTGGCTTTCTCCTCGACATCAACAAGCTGTGCTACAGCGACGACAAAAACAAATTAAAACCAATTGCTACACCTTTGGCGAGTTTAACAGTTCCGACGTTAACGCGCAGGACCTCTATGAAGAGATTTTAGATTGCCAGCTGCTGCTTTCACGGCGGGTTGACCAGAAAGTGTCAAGACATAAAGAACTTCGGAAATTTATTGTAGAGTATGGAGATGGCAGCGTATTCCCCAACCTTTGCGTCACCATTCAGATAATGTTAACCATAGCAGTTTCCATCACTGGCTATGAGAGGTCCTTCAGCAAGCTGAAATTGATACTTTCTTATTTGCGGGCCACAATGGGCCAGGACAGAATTTGTGATCTTGCTCTTCTGAGTGTAGAAAGAGAAACTGAAAAAATGAACTTTGATGTCATTATAGAACAGTTTGCATCATCAAAAGCAAGAAAAGTGCTGCTCTAGTTTTGACGGAGTACCCTAGTGTACAGTCCTTTTTATATTTGCGTTAATAACCAAATGATGTAAATAAAGCGTTCAAACATTAAAAAACTTGTGTTTCTTGACAACTGTTCATGATCAACAACAGCACTGGCGTCACAAAAGGCAATAATATGCGACAACGAGGAGACGACCGAGTTTGCCGGAACGACTTTTTCATAAAAACATGTGGCATAGAATACAGATTTGATTTATGCAATAAATAAATTTCAGCAACACATTTCACAGTAATGCAGAGAAAAACTGCAGCGAAGAACTGTTTACATGCCTACTTCGTAGTTCTCTTTTGTGTGGTTATATGTAATTTATGAACTTCGCATATTTCGTGTAAAAAGAGACGACAGCAGGTGACCGGCAAGGTCCATTTCTTTTTTCACTTTTTTTTCAAACCTAGTGGACTTCTGGTGTATTGTACGATGCATGGATGTACAAAACGACTATAGTCCACTCTAGTGAACTATCATTCAAGAAATCACACATTCCCTTGCCCAAAACAGTGAGATGGCCTTTTTTGCACAGCTCCTTCTGCCTCGAGCTGCAGCGTGCACTTGGAATTCGCCAGCGTCTTGGTTCCTGGTGTCTGTGGTGGCTTCCCGGTTGTGACTGGATGTTCTTGATTCTCACCTGAGCATGCAGCAAGGTAGGGTTCGGCGTAGCTCCGGGACTAACCACCCTCACCATCCTAGGACTACTCGTCCTCGTACCAGTGCAGTGGCCATGCCACCGAAGCAAGTCACCATGTCAGTTCCACCAAACAACGATGTTTCCGATGACGAAAGCTGGGATGCTAGCGCGTTCATTCGTGCACTGCAAGAGTATACTGCTCGAGTGGAACAGGTTGTTGCAACAGAGCGGGAGACGGCAAACCAGCAGTTTCACCGCCTCCCTACAGGAGAATCAACGACTTGCTGTGCAAGCATCCATGGCAGCCGCCACCGGACAAGCCCTGGCTCACAACATCACACCAGGAGGGGTTCCGCCCCAGTCCACCCCCCAGTTTCAACCACCACCCGTCGCCACCTTTGGGGGACTCCGACTACAGCCTGGAGCTGACACCCAGTCAGCTGTCCCCACCTCGACCGCCGACTCCTGGGCGATGGGATCGCAGTTTGAGTTTCAGCAATCCGCGGCTACCCAGACGGCCAAAACAGCTCCCGTCGAGCCCCGGGTCTTGGCCCCTTACACTCCGGCCGCCGACCCCGGGCGCTTTTTTACAGGACCAGACGTTGCCTTTAACCCGTACACCCTATACAACCCCCAAGTCGCCAGAAGACGTGTCTTCACTGTCAGTGATCCGTTTGCTAGGCGAGACAACACAGAGGCTCATGACGTCCAGGTACGTCTGGCCCCGCGGACGTCCGGGACTGGGTACGCTCCTGTATACCCTGTCAACAAGCGAAAGTCCATCGGAACCCTGTGCCCCCGACAAGGACCTTTCTCCAACACGATGCCCGGTTTGACAAGGTACATTTGGACCTGGTCGGGCCACTCCCATCATCACAGGGGTACCGCTACCTTCTCACCTGCATTGACAGATTTACGAGATGGCCAGAGGCAACGCCACTGCAGGACATTACCGCAACCACCGTTGCCACCGCCTTCATCTTGACGTGGGTCTCCAGGTTCGGATGCCCTTCCGAGATAGTCACAGACCGGGGACGACAATTTGAGTCGTCGCTCTTCACAGAGTTAACCCGCATTCTTGGGACGACACGGTTGCGGACGACCGCTTATCACCCGCAATCCAACGGACTTGTGGAGCGCTTTCATCGCCATCTGAAATCGGCATTGATGGCCCATGGAAGGCCTAACGAGTGGGTTTCCCAAGTGCCGATCGTGCTCCTTGGCATTCGGACGGCCCTTAAAGAACACCTCGGATGTTCTACTGCCGAGCTCGTCTATGGCACTCCTCTGAGGTTGCCATCAGATTTCTTCGAGGCCGACACACCATCGACGACAAAGCCCGAAGCTTACACCGAGACCCTCAGAGAAGTGTTCGAAAAACTCCGCCCAACTCCAACTCGAGTCGGGAATACTAAATCACCGTACGTTACGGAGGACCTAAAGACTGCCACCACGTGTTCGTCCGACAAGAACATCACAGAAAGCCACTACGTCCTCACTATCAGGGACCGTTTCCCATGGTACAGAGAAGGATGAACACGTTCGTCTTACGCATCAACGGGAAAGACGATGCGGTTGCCCTCCACCGACTCAAGCCTGCTCATCTCGAGGCTACTACACCGACCAACTATCTCCGGCCACGAAAAATTATCAGTTGGAAGGATTTATGAAACATCATATAAATCCTCCCAGAGGGGGGCATATCTGTGGTGACACAGATCCAAACAGAAACAACAATCAAAAGTAATAAAAGACGAGGTTCTAGGGGCACGCGCAACACGCAAGCCTCGAGACAGAGAAAGCTTGAGAATTCGAACAGGTCCTTCTTCCTTGGCTTGGCTCTTTCTTCCTCACACCCCCAAGGGGTGACCCAGGGATATCCCTAGGATGCACTTAAGTGATCTGAAAAGCTTCTTTGTATGAACTTCAGGGCAAAATATAAGCTGCAAAAAAGGCTCAATGTGTCAAAGGATATACGGTGGGGGAACAATCACTCATAGGTGATCATCTAGGAAACAGGATCTATCTCCCCTCCTCTGGAAGCAACAGCTTATTTCGCTTAAGCACGCAATCAGATATTTTCATTTTCAAGATTTGCGAACCAGCAGCTGCACGAGCGGAAAATATTTTCTGAAATCCACCACTTTCCGAATTCCAGATTCAGCATGAAGTTGGGTGGGCATGGCAAGGACAAGCTGGAAAATTCCATGGTGCAAAGACGCTAAATCCTGTTGCGCCCCAAACGCCACTTTTGTGTCAATCGTGGCCTATGTTAGCTTATCCGTCGACCCCATGCTCATACAAAAAAGCTTCTTCCACCCCCTATTTAGCGATGCCCCTTTTTCCCTCCAGCTTTTTACAAAGGGAATTCTCGCGAAGTTACGGAAAGTGGTGGATTGTGAATTGGCCGGGCCGAGGACGCGTGATCTATGCTAGATATGAACCGATTATTAATATTAGTCACTTTTGTTTTGAGTGAATTGAAATTTTATGCCATCGTTACTGAACAAGTAACGATGGCATTTTATGCCATCGTTACTTGTTCCAGTATTCGGACTGTAAACATGGATGAGTTCACGAGTATGAAAGGTAATCTCCCCGGAAAGTTTGGGTGTAAAGTAAACTCCAGTGGTGAAGTTTTTAAGGGGGGACATGGGTCTTTGGAGCCAAAAACTGCCTAAAACTGCAGTCCTTTAAAAATGGCAATGGCTTTTGTTCTTCTGAATCTACCAGACTTCTAATTTCGTAGATGAATATTTGAGCTATAAATTAATCTATAATGTCTATGCAGGCTAATGTGCATTGAAGTTGACTCGAAAACACTGTTTTCCCAAAACACAATTTTTGGACTCGTTGAAAATTTGCAGGAGGGATATGCCAGCATCTAGAGCAGATAGAAATATAACCTCTCCTGAAATGTGTAGCTAAATGTGTGAAGCATACAATGTTGAGAGCAGATTTTTCCGTGGCCAGTGTGGAAAAAGTCATTTATGGCATTTTTTTAGAGCTACCAAGCTGGATTCTGTGTCGGCCGCTCGTAAGAAGCAGATCCTATTCACGATGCTCGGAACCGAAGAACAATGCATCGTCGATGCGATTCGCCTAAACGAGAAGCCAGTTCCTAAAGAAGCCAATGAGTTTTCCTTGTTTCTCACCGTTCTCAAGAAGCATTTCGAGTTTTCGGGTTCCGTGATGCTAGAGCAGAAAAAGCTGTTCGAAAGGGTTCAGCGTCCGGGTGAGTCTGTGACGGAGTTTCTTTCGGCATTGCGTAGGCAAGTCCCTTTTTGTGCATTTGGAGATGTACTCAACGCGATCCTTCGCAATTTTTCCTTTCGGGGTCTCGATTCTAAGCAGGTGCAGGACCGCATGCTACACGAATATGTAGATAACTGGCAGTGTCGCAACTAGCACTGCAGCTTGAACACCTCCTAGCTGTACACTCACGCGAGTACCATAGAGAGTGTGCTGTAACGTTTGGCGGTGCAAGCAGAGATCCCAGAGACGTGGGATCGTCTTCGTGAAAGAAGAACACTTTTGTCGTTTCTTTTTTTAACCGTGTTGTTTGCACAGTTGCATGTTCTGGATACCACAAACCAACTAGCATTCCACGAAATAGTGCTACCTATTTTTGTTTTACAGTTTTGATCAAACTCAAATCTAGAAATGTTCATGCATCTTTACAGGGTCACTTTGAAGCCCACGCCTTCAAGCAAAACCAAGCGGATGGTTGGAAAAAGCTGAAAGCAAACGCAGTCCCAACTGTATTTGAATTCAAATTTAACTACTTATCCCTGATATTTATATTATTATTTAAATGATGTCAGGAAAATACCGTAGTTGCAAGTGATAAGGAATTATAACCAAAAGGGCAAAATTGCACTTCGTCATAAGTTCTTTTGTGCTTTTGTAAATTGGAATCTTTCGATTAAGCAATTTTTGAAGCACCACTTCTTTTTTTTCAGTGCACTGCTTTTGTTTTAATCTTGGAACTCACATTTTGCATAATTTAGACAAACTATAAATGTTGTTGTTGATTTACATTTATCATAATATGCCCATATACGTTTCTACTTGCAGCACTGCCCAAAGAGCGAAAACTACCAAAGGAGAGAGCGGTCCCTGTGCCATCATCCTCCAAAGAGACCAACAAGTCCACCCTGGGCTTGCACCCTACCACGTCTTGAGGCCACACAGAATGTTCCAGTTCCCGTGTCTTCCCTACATGAAACGTCATGCTGTAGACGCGACTCCACAGACCACAGCGACGATGTTGTGCCACTCTCACCAAATGTTGGCAGTGCAGATTTAAGAGAAGAGATTGTAGAATTGAAGAAGCAGCTTGCTGACATGCAAAGTAAGTACACTGAACTCCAACAAGATGAGGCCACGGCCAAGAACACTGCTGGAAAACAAGCTGCGATCCGAACTTGGTTTCCCTCCTACCAGAGTGTGTGTTTGTGTGTGTGTTCTCAGAGAGGGTGACTCCCTCCACCAGGCAGAGAGAGGATCGGAAGAGGAGAGGGGCGTCGGCTTTCCGGTACTTGAAAAATACGGAGGCAGTCTAAATAAACCATTATCACGAGAGGGGCGTCGGCTTTCTGGCACTTGAAAAATACCGAGGCAGCCTAAATAAACCATTATCACGAGAGAGCTGGTCACCTCTTGTCTGCCTGAAACTAACGCCGTTAAGGTGCAACATACACAATTCGAAGTCTCAAAAACAAAGTTAAGAAACTTAAGAGTGAAGCAAGCAATGTTATACAAAATCTGAAATTTCTTAATTAAGATTAAGTATGGGCTCTTTCCAAGAGAAACAACTTGGGAAACTCTTGGTCTCCAGACAGTCAAGCAAGGCCTTAAAATTAAATTTGCTTGTGGAACCAGTGGATATGAAACTTTCAGAAAGTTGGGATATCCTCGCCCATCTAACAGGCTTCAATTCAAAGCTTGAAGTACCTGCCTCGCATTCTCCACAAAGTGGTTGATATTATGAAATGCAAAGCAGAGACCATGGAAGACGTAGAAAAAGATTGCATGCCATTTTTGGACGGAATAGAGATGGCAACCAATCTGGAGCTGGATCATGCCAAAGACATGCTTCTTGGGAAAATAACCCTTCCCCCGAAGCCCAAGGAGCCGGCTAATCATGCCTTGGTATTGTGGTGTTTGGGGGAAAAAGTTTGTGGTGTTTGCAGCCCATCGTCATGAACAAAAAAAACTCGCGCTCGGCGCCCGGCGTGCAACGTGAGCACGAGCCACGATCAAGGCTCGGGCTGGTGTGTTTTCTGAGTTTTGCCTCGTTGGTCCTTCTTTCGGGTGAGCAGTAGCACCGAACCCTACATTATTTGGCGCTCCACGCAAAGCCTACTGCTCCCCCACAGGTTGGACCGCAGGCTTTTAGCCCGTTTTAGGCGTGTTAGCCTGGATTTTCTCGCTTCTGCCATCCCCGACAGGCCTACGTGGTCGTTCGACTAGGCTTCGGCCACCGGACTCCATCTTTGCCATCGCAGCTTGGGCATTGTGTATATTGTGCATACTGAAGTATATTAAGTGTTCTTCCGTTCTTTTGTGTTCCATTTTGTTCTGTTTTTGTGTTGGGCTGTTTTTCTGGGGTTGCTTCTGCGATGCAGACCCGCGAAAGAGCCGCCGCAGACCAATGCGAGACCTGAGAGGGGCCTCACCCAACGTCCCTGGACCTGATGGCTCGGGTGGCCAACCTCTGCGACACGGTTGCGCAACACTCAGTCCTGGCTGACCACGGACCCCAAAGGCAACGTCCACGACCCAGGTGGCGGTCCCGTTGTACACGGGCTACGACGACCGGAAGTCCGTAGCCGACTTCCTGGCCGAGCTAGCGGCCTATAAGCTCGCCACGGGTGCCTCGGACGAGTACGTCCTCGCGCAGGTTCTTCCCGTGGCGTTCCACGCAAGCGCCGCGCGCTGGTGGCGCATCATGGCCCCTTTCCTCACCTGGGAAGACTTTCGGCAGAAGTTTCAAGATGAATTTCATCCACCTGGGTACCAGTCTCGAGTCCAGCGAGAACTGGAGCGCCGGAGCCAGCACCCGGACGAGACCCTCGTCGAATATGTACGGGGATGCAGGAGCTCTATGACAGAGCCTGCCCAACAACATCGGAGTCGGACAGGGTTGCTCAGGTGATGCAGCAAAGCCACCCAAGATTCCAGCCCTACCTGTATGGCCGCACGTATTCCACCCTGGAGCACCTGGCCCAGGACGCTCACGGCATACAAGAGACGCTCCTGGCCGAGCTGCAGCATCGGCCCCCACCATCCCAATGACCCGGTGCAGCTGTACAATGAGGAGGAGTGCCAACTCCTGTGCCCCCTTTGTGGGGTGCCCTAGATACACAGGGGCTCCCACCAGGCCGGCGCCCTCCACCGTGCCTGAGAGTCGGCCGCCGCTTTGCACCTCGCGGCCATCGACGAGCACAACCTCCAGCGGGCCCTGGCAGTCGTCCGGCGCCTCAGACCCGCCCTCCTCCGCCCCCCCTCGCCGGCCGACATCGCCATCAACATTAATGACAACGACAAAACCTTCTAAACACCTTAACCCCGACAACTCCAACAAACTCGGGGGAGGGGGGAAGGGGGGCGGGGGACGTTTGTGGTGTTTGCGGCCCATCGTCGTGAACAAAAAAAAAACTCGCGCTCGGCGCCCGGTGCGCAACGTGTGCATGAGCCACGATCGAGGCTCGGGCTGCCGGGAGTGTGTCACTGCCACCGGACAATAAAGGTGTGTTTTCTGAGTTTTGCCTCGTTGGTCCGTCTTTCGGGTGAGCAGTAGCACCAAACCCTACATTATTTATGGTTGTACTCTCAGTTGGATGGAATCGAGGCTGTCATTGTTAAACAAATGCTCAAAACTGCATGTAGGGAAGCCTCTACCGCTTTCTTCGGCAGAATAAACCCGTGCCAATGTTGCCCATTTTTGTGTGTTATTTTTATGGTGTCTGGCTATAACGAAATAGTGAATATAACGAAAAAATTTTGAATACCCACCGACTTGGTTGTAACCAGTCTTGACTGTGCTACGATTTATACAATGACGAGTACCAACACTCAAATTTTCGGTTCAGTGGTCTTATAAAACTAATGCCAGACATGAAAACATAAAAGGCTGCGTCAAGGGTTGTATACTTCAAATATATATATGTTTAATTTTTACTTTCATTGCTGTGCAAAAAACCTGCAGAGCAAGCCTGTGCTACAGGGGAAAACATTTCAGGAGGAGGATGCCACCCGGCAATGATGAGGTAGACAAAGCCTGAGCAGACGCCTGTCTTCGAGACGAGAGGAAGGCGGTCGAAGGAGCAGAAGGTAGAGTATAAAACGCCAGTGTAGTGAGAGGTGCAATCATTACAAAACGACGTATGAATTAAATGGAAGGGCTAGAATATCAGAGTACAAGTTCCTCTACTTGGAGAGGCAAGCAAATAGATAGATAAGAATAGATAAAAAAATAGGGATATCACAAGGTCGTCCCTCATAGCGTAGTTGCCATGAAACGTGAACACCGAATCTTTCCTTTTTAATTCTTTTTTGTTTGCGTGTCTAGTTATCTCGCATATTAAAATTGATGTGTCAAAGTGCTGCAAAATGCTCGATGGCCGGAGGTAAAGGCAACCTCTCCCCGAGGCCCCTGCTATGACAGTGCGGTGGAAGCTATGCTCTCGCGAGACCATTCGACCACTTCCCTCTCTGCACGTGGGAATATGGGGCGGGAGCATGATCACGTGGCGAACGACAGACGTGCAACTGGTCAAAGTGACCACTTGCTTAGCGTGCACCACACATCAGCTTATAAGTGAACAGAGTTGAAAGGGAGAGTGAAAAGTATGCAAGATATGGCCTCTCCTACTTCTACAACTGACACATGCCGAGATACGAGTAGGAGGAACCACGAAAACCGCGTTTCATGAGCCAAATGGCAAGCAGTTACCGAATGCCCCCAGTAACTCATTCTCACGTCACGACGTATCAGACGCTACTCTGTGAATTGGTTTTCCACTGGTTTCCATTTCATGAAGAGCATGGGCCCATTTGATGTATTACTCTCCAAATGAAGTGAAGGCTCATGTCAGGCTCAACTGCGCCTGCACGGAGCTCCTGAAACGGAAGGAGCACGTGGCGGGAGACGGCAAGGCCATCACGTCGTGCTCAAGCCCCTTGCTCAAGACGCAGCACCTGGCGGCGGAACACCTGAGATCGACGCAGAACCGAGCAGCAGCGCCATCCTCAAGGGCAGACTGCGATGACGTCAACCATACGTGCTGGGGAAAGCTGGTGTGGTTTTCGGAAGGGCTTCATGTGCGGCATCACGTTCCGGCCTTTGCCTACTGCACTGGATGCGGCCGACAACGTACCCCGTCGCTTCCTCGGTCTTGGACTACGGTCGAGATGCCCAAGCTCTGGCCCGTGAGCGCCTTATTCGAACGGCAGTGTGGCACATTCCGGCAACACATGATGCTGCTAGCTGCATGCGAGCCATGCGGCCTACGCGACGGACGTCTCAAACTTGCCCTTGGGTGAATGTTTTAAAATCAGGAGATTCTTTTGCTAGAAGGCAGACCCCGAATGGGACTCAACATGCTGCTTGTTGTAAATGTGCAATAAACCAATCATATCAGTCCTAAGAGAGTTGCTTCAAGGTGCCGGCAGATTGGAACCGCAGCCCGTCGAGGGACGACTAACCCGATCAACGAACGTGGGGCGCCTTCACAGAAAAGGTAAAGAGGCGGTTGCAGAAGCGGCGCAGTTGACAGGATCTGCTTAGGCTGAGCTGAATAACTTTGCTGTAGACGAGGGACGACCAAGACTAGTGAAGGCGGCGACCTTAAGCTGAACCCTGGAAAGCCAGCAGACACTCCAAGCTGATCCGACCAGTCGAAGCACCGAGGGCCATGCAGTGCAGTGCTTTGGTAGCTAGGCGAGTACCCCCTTGGTTCCTGCTGGGCGCATGTTATGTCAAAGCCTTGGGTTCTGAGGAGTGATAACGCTAAGGAAACAGGGGAAATGGCGAATCGGGCAGGAGATAAGTTGGCACTCACAGGTCAGACGGGAGGAGCAACTACCACACCAGAGGCGGCGGCGGAGCAGCAGATTATGCTGCTGCAGTTACAGTTAAAAATTGCTGAGGCAGAACGGGAGAGGCAGCGAATGGAGCTGGAAATCAAGCGGCTGCTATCTCAGAGGAGTGCAGAGCCTGGTGAAATAGACAGCAGCGTCGCGGTGGGCGGAAGAGCGGACGAGGAAAGTCTGCTGATATTTGCAGGTCTATTGAAAGGTGTCCTTGTGCCAATGCCCAGTCAGGAGGCACTCGTGCCCAGCTGGTTTGAACATGCAGAAGCAACCCTTGAGTCGTGCAAGGTGCCACGCGAGTGGTTAGCCAGACTGGTCTTGCCGCGGCTTAATGAGCGGGCACGGGGTCCTCTCAAGCGGCTCTCTAGGGAGGAAAGACTGTGCTGCTCTGAAAAAGCAAAATTCTACCTCGCTAGGCGCAGACCTAGCAAGGTAGTCAAGCTGGCAGAAAGTTACGATGAAAACCGTAAGAACAGGCCTGCGATGGTGTCTAGCATGGGTGCGTCTCTTGCGAATTTGACCGTAGGCGAGTTTGTGGCTGCGTCGCAAGCAAAGAAAGCCAACTGTGACGCACATATAAGAAAACTGTGCTTCAAGCGTCTTGCAACGTGGCACATAGCGACGCAGTGCCCAATGATGGAAACCACAAAAGCCCGCTTCGTCAAGGGCAAAGACAGGTCAGTCGTTGCCTGGGTAGCCTTCCCGCAGTATGAGGATGAAGCTCCCCAAGCTCGAATAGGACCACCTAAAGTGAGCAAGGTAGTCGGTACGAGAGGAGTAACGCTGACTAACGCAGGCCAGACATTACACGCAAGGGTTGATTCAGAAGCGGACATAACAGTCGTTAGAAAGGCAGCTTGTCGGAAATATGAGAATGCAGGGTCGGCCATAAAGTTGACAGGGGCGTTCGGAGAACAGGTCATTGCAAAGCTGGCCTACGTCCCATTAACGGCAACAGAGGGCATACCGCTCGTGTCATTCAATTCGTCGGAATGAGGAGTCGTGTGTGTGCTTACCGACAGGCTAGTCACGGGAGTACTGTCGAGACCGTTTATAACGAAGTCGGTTATAATGAAATAGCGGCTACAGCGATGCAATCATGATTTCCCATTGCCTTTTGCACTTCGTTAACCGAAGTCGGTTATAGCAAATAGCGGATATAGTGAAGAGATTTCCGATTCCCATGGGCTTCGTTATAACCGATGTATTGATGTTATAGATGTATTGATCACTCTCGAGGACTACGACCAGCTGCTCAAGGAGAGAGTGAAATGGAAAGTTCACGAGAACACAGAACTGCGTGGTGAGGACATGGAAGAGGAAGAAAGCTCCGACAAACCGGAATGCGCCAAAAATGCACCGTCTTGCGCGGTGAAGGCTGAGAGCTTGGAGTACGGTAGTGCGCAAACGCGAACGATGCATTAACAGTTTCGCGAGGCGTAATTGGCAGATGAGTCATTGCGTGAGGCGTGGGCACAGGCTAGGAGGGGACGCATGGCATGGCAATACGTGGCGAGTTGCTGTTCCATCAGGAACCGATCACAGGACATCAGAGCTGTCAACTCGTGCTATTGTCAGATCGCCACTCAAAGGTGCTGAAGATTGCACACGATTTGCCGTGGGCGGAAAACGCTGCCATGTATAAATTGCTCCTTTTTCTGGCCAAGTATAACGCAGGACTGAAGAGAATACTGGCATTCGTGTTTCGTGTCAGGTGGAGTCCCCAGCCCATACGCTGGACTGCGTACCAATCACGCCACTAGCCAGACCGGGAACCAATTTTCAAGTGGTCAACATGGACTGCATCGGTCCGATTGACCCGCCATCAGTATGGGGTCGCAGATACGAATTGTGCGTAGTAGACGTTAACACAAGATAACCAGAACTAGTGTGCCTCAAGACACTGACAGCAAAGGTCACGTGTGATGCGTTATTGAAAATCTTTGCGTGTCTTGGAGTCCTCAAGACGGTGTGTAGTGATCAGGGGACAAATTTCACGGCAAAGGTGACCAAAAAGTTTCTCACAAAGCTAGGAGCGTGCCCGAGGTTCTCCACGCTGGACCGCCCACAGAGTAACGGACTTGACAATTGTTGGAATGGAACATTCAAGTAAATGCTTTTTCGCATTGTGAGGGAGCATGGACGGGAATGGGACAAGTTTGTACTGTTCCTGCTTTGGGCTTACAGAGAGGTCCCGAAAGTAACGACGGGTAAATCGCCGTTTGAGCTGATGTACGAGAGGGTACCAGTGGGGCCACTCTCGATACTTCAAAAGACACGGTCTGGCGATTGGGCTGTCCCGGACACTCAGGGCATGTCCACAAAGAAATACCTATCGCGCTTGCGCGAAAGGTTAGTTGAGGCAAATGCAAGGGCTACTACGGTACTACGGTAGAGCAATGTAGGTACGAAAGCAGGTATAATCTGCGGGCGACAGACAAACAGTTTAGTGAAAAGCAGCAAATTAGTGGCAAAGTGGAGAGGACCGGCTAAGATAGTCCACAGGTTACAGCCGTACAGTTGATTGAGAAGGAGGATGGGACAGCTCGATCAGTGCATGCAAACAAGCTTCGTGCGTTCCACGCCCGTGCTGGCGTTGTGGGCGTGATTTTCGAAGGTGACAGTGATTTTGGGGACATCCAAACATTTCCAACGCAAGATGAACGAAACCATTGAATACCGCTCGCTGCATTGGGTTACTTGAAACCGTCGCAGCGCGCTGAGGTTACTGCGCTCATCGCTAGGCCCGGCCAGGTCTTCGGGGACAGGCCAAAAAGGTGCACAGTTGGCATGCACAAAATTAAGGTCAGAGGGACGCAGCGCGACAACACGTTCATGCGTAAAAGGTACCAATGGCTTTCAGAAAGGAAGCCGAACAACAAGTACAGGAGCTGTTGACGTGGGGCCTGATATACCCCGTTGAGAGCCCGCACGCGTATCCAATCGTATGCGTAAGCAAACAAAATGGGTGGGCTGAGGCTGTGCTGCGATTATCATAAGCTCAACAACATCACCAAACCAGACGCATTCTCAATGAGTCTACCCTCCGGGTTGCTGCTGCAGGTAGCAAAGGCGAAGTATACAACCTTGATTGATATGTTAAGGGGATATTGGCAAATACCACTGGATGAGCAGGCACAAGCTGTCTTGGCATTTGCGACACCAATTGGGCAGTACACGTGGAGGGTGATGCCATTTGGACTGAGGAACGTGAGCTCTATGTTCCAGAGAATTATCAATGGTGTGCTAGCACCCCACAGGGAATACGCGTGCGCATATATTGACAATCTCGCTGTTTTCTTTGAGGCATGCGAGGAGCACCTCCAGCACCTTGAGAGGTGCTCCCTGCAGTCGGAGCCACGGGCTTTAGAGTAAATGCAGCCAAGTGTCGTTTTGCGAAACCAGAGGTTGAGTTTCTGGTGCATGTTGTAGACTCCTAAAAACACAGTGTAGACCCAGCGAAGGTCAGGGTGATTGAGGAAATACCGCAGACCAAAAGGGAACTCCGGAATCTCTTGGGGCTAGCCAACTAGTACCGCCAGTATGTCCCGGAGTACGACCGCATAGTGCTACCTCTCACTAATCTGACCAATAGGCAAACACCACAACAGTTGCCGTGGGATACCGAGGTGCAGAACGCACTCGAAAACATAAAGGACTGCGACAAGCGTGCGGCATCACTCCACGCACCAGACCTTAATCGTGAATACATCCTTGTCACCGACGTCTCCGAATCTGCTGTCTGAGCGTGTCTTGCACAGCGCAATGACCAGGGCAAGGAGTGTTAGGTTGCATTATTAAGCAAGAAGCTCAGCCCGACCCAGGCTCGCCGGCCACAATAGAAAAGGAGGCCTACGCAATCATCTGGGCATTGGATAAATTGGAGGTCTGGCTTTTTGGCGCACAGGTCTGCGTGGTGACTGACCACAATCCACTAAAGTATCAATCTCTGAGCGGTTTGCACAGCGCGAAGCTGACTCGATGGGCTCTAGCGCTACAGATTCAATTTGACCTTTGAGCAGAAAAGGAGAGTCAAAAACGCGAACGCGGATGCTCTGTTGAGGCTGATGGGTGCCAACGAAAAAACAGAGTAGGGGCCTGAGGATGCAGGCGGATAGGGAAATTCGGGGTATTCAAGGCTTTGTCATGACTTGTGTTTGCGGGAACGGGGGGATAGTCTACACACGGACCCAATGTGGCGCGCATCACAGTCAGAAGGGAGGTATCGGGCTCAACTGCACCTGTACGGAGGGAGCGCGTGGCGAAAGAAGGCAAGGCCGTCACGTCGTGCTCAAGCCGCTTGTTCAAGACGCAGCACCAAGCAGCAGCGCTAACCTCAAAGGCAGACTGCGATGACGTCAACCACACACGGACCGGGGAACGCTGGTGTGGTTTTTGGAAGTGCTTCATGTGTGGCACCACGCTCCGGCCTTGGCCTAGTGCACTGGATGAGGCCGACAACACACCCCGTCGCTTCCTCGGCCTTGGACTACTGTCGGGATGCCCAAGCTCTGGCCCGTGGGCGCCTCATTCGAGCGGCGATGTGGCACGTTCCAGTGTAACATGACACTGCTAGCTGCATGCGGGCCACATGGCCTACATGACGGACGTCTCATACTTGCCCTTGGGTGAATGTTATAAAAGCAAGAGATTCTTTTGTTAGAGGGCAGACCCCGAATGGGACTCAACATGCTGCTTGTTGTAAATATGCGATAAACCTATCATATCAGTCCTAAAGAAGTTGCTTCAAGGTGCCGGCAGATTGGAACCGCAGCCCGTCAAGGGACAAATAACCCGATTGACGAACGTGGGGCGCCTTCACGAACAAAGGTGAAGAGGCGGTTGCAGAAGTGCTATAATCAGAACTTTGTGCGCCAATGTGAAGACCTGCGTGGTTGTTTTTTGGCACATTAAATAAACAAATTATGACTACATTATTACTATTATTTTTTTGTCAGCAGGCAATTGGACTGCACAAGCTGCATCGTATGAAGCTATCCATCCAGCCGCTCACACTTGTAGGAGCAAAACCTTTACATATAAATCTTATTTATTGTATCTGTGCCCTTTGGGCACTCATGCATCAGTGTGTTCACTTAGCCACTTAGAGTATAGAGTTGTGTGTACACTTGCTTCTTTGTTAGGCAGGGATCAGTGAAAATGTGAAGTGAAAGCGTTTCCGCAGGGTTGTGTTCGTACACAGTTCTTTATTTATTTTTGTGTCGAACCGCACTATCAAAAGAGAACACTGTAGTGTTGTTTGTTACCAGCAGGTGTCTCTCCTAACAATACTAACCTGATTCTAACACACTATCACAGAGGGCGCCGCCTTACTGTTACGTTTTGCATATAGGTCATGAATAAAGACTGCCGCGGGTCTTTGCCCAATCGGCCAAACTGAGATGGTCTGGTCCCGGTCTCTACAAACACCACCTGAAAAAAATTTCTGGCTATGCCATTGGTGGGAGCTTGCAATTATTCAAACGAAGGACAGCCTTAACTTTCTGTCAATATTTCTTTCTAACAAGACAATCGCAGCTACAAATTAAGTGGCTCCAGCCTTTTTGTCTTAACCGGTTAGTGTTTAATCCCCTCAAAGAAAATCAAACATGAAGGGAAAAGTGCAAGTTGTAACCCCGTCGCCCTGCAGCCAAGTCTGCATTTTGGTAGCAGATGGCCCCGAAGTGAAAGGCGGCGCAAAATCCACTGGAGAGGATTTGTCTCTTCCTTGGCACACGCGAGTGTTCGTAAAGCAACGGGACAGGTGCCATTCACAGTACCGCGCTCCACGCATTGTGGAATTTAGGCTTATATTGGCTGCAACAAAGTACCAGCATGCCTAAACAATGCCGCAGGTAAGAAGCTCGAAGACAACGCAAGAGGGAGGGCTAATCCATCTCGACGGCTTTCTGCCACACGGTTTACAGATCTGCTTAATTGGCCACTTCATCTAGAGGCTCAGCCATACCAGCGAAGGAAAGTTGCGCAACTCACCCACAACCCTGGAAGCTCAGTAGCTGGTGGTGTTGCCGCCCTCGGTACCCACTGTCAAGTTTCCTTGTTCCCACGGGCCACCACCCGTCGACGACGTCAGGCATCGGCGTAGCTGTCATCGAAGTCCAGTTGAAAGTGCCAGTACCGGTCTCAGCACGACGCCAAAGTCAGAAAATGTGGGCCACGTGACCCGGCACTTCTTCGTCCTGAGGAGGAAGCAACGATACAGTTAGATTCAACGGGAGTGTCATAAATACACTTTGAGGGTTATTCATATTGCAAAGATGACCCGCACATCGTGAGATCAAATTTGATCCATAAATCAAAGTGCAATCAAAAGCCAGATGATAAAACATAAAAAGTGCAACGTCACAGAACACATACTGCAGTTGAATGGGTAAACACGTACGCAGAAAGACATGTAGTGTAGCATCGTGCTTTTACACCTATCCTAATTTTTTTTTATGCATCATCTGTATGTTTTTGAAATAATATGCTTTTAATCTTGTTGAATACCTGCAGTTTGGTAATAACCAATACATTTGACTTGCTTACTTGTAATACTTATCATTCCCTCTAGAGTTAGAAGTGTACCCTCAACAGCCTCACTTAGGGCATCTTTCATTTGCAGCAGACAGGATGTGCCTTTGGATTTCTAAGATGCTACACTTCCTCAAACAGCTATGAATTTTTGCATTTATCTTGCAACAATGATAAATTCACATTCTCGGACTTGTTCAACTCACCACCACTGGGTTCATCTTCACTTAAAGCCTCAGCTTTTCGTGATTCACAGTTCTCTTATGTAATGTACAGAAAGCCTAGTTTTCTTGGGCACACGCAATACGCAAGGTTGCTAGGACATGTGCAGCTTCCACATGACAGCACTCGGCATTACTAAAAATTATTTCCATATAACTTTATTTTAAATTTGACATTCCTTTTTTTACAATACAACATGAAGATATTAGAGTGTAAGACAAAGCGATGGCAGTGCACGTTGTTCAAAGATGCCGTCAAAACACCAGAAGAGGCTCCTGACCTGCAAACTAAGCAGGTGCAACCCGTGTCAACCCATGTTGCATGCAACCCGTGTCAACCCATGTTGCATGCAACCCGTGTTGCTAACACATCGAGCCCACTGGACTCGCTGAGACCAAGCATCTATAATGTCAGAGATCTCACTAAAGACACTTCCCTCAAAAAGTTACTTTAAAGGTTGAATTACAACCCCTGAAAGCTGCAGAAGAAACAACAGGGAGGTCTTTTGGTGGGGCTGCCACCATAAAAATCTAAAAAAGGGTGTAGACGCGCCCTTTCTGGCAGGAGGACGGAGACTCGGCGACTCCTGCTCAACCCAAAACTACTTACAATGTGGCCTGCGCGGTGTGATCCACGTGTTTCGAGAGTAACTCGCAATGCTCCCACAACGACATAGAACTTGAAGACCAGTTCAGTTGTTTTTGCAATTTTCACAGAGCATTTTGGATATTTAAAGTGCAGAACAACGTCCTCTTTGTAGTCAAAGCACCGTAGAGAGTGGAGGTGGCGAATGCGTGGCTCAGTGTTGGCCTGGAGCAACTGGAGAAAAAGCCCATGTATGCAAACGCAACATATGCCTACAAACACGGAAGTGAGCGTAGGTGCAAAGGCCCGTTCACACTCTTGCGACCTCTTAAAATTGGGTACCTTGAAACCTCTTACAACGAGAGGACACACTGGCACCATCTATTGGGTAGCAGTGTAAACTTGGCGGTCCGGCATATTTTCTATTTCTCTCGCGCATTATCCTTTCTTTCTTGGCTCGAAAAACTTTTGTCAACGTTACAAGCGAGACTTTCTTATAGGTATTACGCAGATTCGACCTCGAGAATACCGCAAAACCTTCGCTTTTGTGAAATGCAGTTCCAGGGTCACCACATAGACGGCACCAGCGTGCCAGTGTGTTCTCTCGTCCTAAGAAATTTTATGAGGTTTTAGCAAGTCTCGTCTCTCTCGGTCGTACTCGGTTGCAAGATTGCGAACGGGCCTTTAGCGCGAACACGACTTCGGCGCATTTTCACATTTCTCTTTGAAAGAGTATTAGTGGGAACGAAATTTTACCGTCTGCATTATATCCCCAAATAAGCACTTTCAGTACCTATGGTAACTTTGATGACAACCTTTCCTCTCTATGAGAAAAAAAACTAGCGATCGCTTGTTTGTGCCAACAGTATAGCGCTTTTTACCTATTTGGAAATGGTACACAAGTACCTCTCAAGTTTCCCCAAACACAATATTTTGGTTTTTGCTAAAAAGTTATAAATGTTAATTTCACACGAAAAAAAACAAAAAAAACAACCAATATTTTGGTTTTGGCGAACACAATTATTTGGTTGCTTTGTGTGACTGCCAGTCTCCCTTTCTACCTCTAGGTAAGTCAGGTCATTTGTGACAGGATAATGACAGGACCTCCTGAAGGCAATGAAAATGGGGCTAAACCAAGCGATAGAGAACACCTTGGAGACATTTTTTCGTACTTTTTCTTGGGCCTTTGTTTTTCAGGGGTATATTTTCTGGGAACTTTTTTTCCAGGGAAATTTTTTCTGGGGACTTTCTTTCTGGAGAAATTTCTTCCGGAACCCCTCGAATGTAGCTGCAAGTTCAAGCAAATGACTGAATATTGCAAAGGCAATATTCAGTCCACGACTGGCTTTATTAGGAGCGACCAGGTCACTCCGCGTTTCCCTATGGGAGCGCGCAGGCCAAGGAATATCACATGAAATGCTTGGAACGACCGGGTGTTCTGCTAGGCGCTGCGCTAGCTCAACATCAAAAGCGCGGCGGCCACTATGGAAGGCAATGGGAGCGTGTGGAAATAACGTTGGTTTCTGATGATTTTTGTCGCATTTAATAGCCAGGCACTAATAATACCACATAGTGTGTATAGAATATGTTAAAATGAGTCACTATAATATAGTTTTCTCGAGCAGAACAGTTAGTATTGTGAGCTAAACATCAACAGGGTGTATGAGTGTACAGGATGGTGCATCCAGTTCGCCTGCTGGAGCTTACTTTCGTGATCGGAATAAAAAAGTGTCATGTCGAATTACTGTTTAATCATGCAGCAAATGCAATGCGAGCCGCCCTCGCAGCTTGCTTCATACAGCCTAGCCAGAACATGCTTTATAGCGAGTTCGTTTCACGGCACTCGTGCCCACGCGTGCCCACTCGCAGCGTGGAGCGGGTTCGTTTCAGCCGGCACTCCACGAGTGGTTGCACTCGCTGCACCGAGGAAATCGGGAGTGCATCAAAATGCAATCCCGTCATGCCTCACTCAGGCGAGGGGCGGGAGCAGACGACGAGTGTTCGTCTGCTACAATGTGTCTCGGAACCGAAAGGAAAAAAAGTAGATTTTCTGATAGAAATCCCGTCCCGCAGGCAACGGAATCAAACGCGAGATTGAATTATGAGCGTCTGCTATCCTGCTGTCCAATGAGTCTATGCGGTCCAACATGAATGCCTACCCGGAATCCCTAAGCATCGACGCCACGTACAAGCTCCTGGAAATTCGGACACCAGTGTATGTGATGCACGTTGAGGACTCTAATGGAGATACAGAGACTGTATGTGTGGCCATTCTAGTCAACGAGTCTGCACCCTGTCTCAGGTAGATGTTTGACAAGTTCAAGGAACTGCACCCGTCGTGGAGAAAGGTGAAGTGTGTCATGGCAGACAAAGACCTCCTGGAGCGTGACCTTCTCAAGGAGAGCTTCCCAAGCTCAAAGGTTCCGATCTGTGTGTTCCATACTTTGAAGACTTTTCGACGTGAAATCGCCTGCAACAAGATGGACATCACTGCAGAGGAAAGGGACCAAGCCCTGGGACTGCTGCAGAAGATGGTGTTGTCACGATCAAGTGAAACATTCGAGGAGCTGCAACAAGAATTCGACACAAAGGTTTGAAAAGAGATCCGCTCCTACTACGACAAAAACTGGCGACCCATCAAGGATGAGTGGTATACCGGACCAAAGTTTATGTCTGAAAACTTCAATAATACCACAAACAACAGGATCGAAAGCGTAAATGGAAAGCTCAAGAGTGTGATAAAAAAAAACAGCTCCCTTGAAGAGCATATCCAAGAGGCCCTGTAGGCCACCTTCCAGCCCCGAAGAAACAATGTACCAGCAATCATTGACTCCCTATGCCTTCAAGCTCGTGAGGGAACAGATCCATCTGTCAGCCAAGCAGGTGGCAATAGACCATCAAGCAGACGCGTTCACGTTCAAGTCATCATCCGGAAACATATCTACAACAGCAACCAACTGCAGTTGTTCTTTTTGGAACGCCATGCGGCTACCATGCCGGCACATGCTTGCAGTTAGGCGGACCCTGAGTCTTAGCCTCTATGACGCCACACTTTTTCTGGAAAGGTGGTGGTTTTGGGGTTTTTTGGCGCAGCAGCATCGGGGCCATAGTGCGCCAGAAACATTGTGTAAAGGAAGCCTACATTCTTTAAGGACTGACTAAAGCCTCAAAGCGGACCTTACTAGGAACGAGACTTATAATTTCCACAGAATGTTAGTTTCTTCCAAAAAAAAAGTGGAAGCCGTTTACAACTCCCTGTAACGCCGAATTAGAGCGCAGCTCTTGAGGATGAGGAGGGAAGGGTACTGGGGGGAGGGTCAATGACCGAAGGGGGGGTCACGTGACGATGACCATGCCGATGATGTTATCAGTGACGTCACTGATGACGTCATCAGTGACGATGACGATGCGGATACCGATGACGTCATTAGTGATGATGACGATGACAATGCGGATGCCGGTGACGTCATCAGGGACGATGACGTCATCGAGGGGTCACGTGACCTTGGGGGGGGGGTCATGTGACCTTGTGAGGGGTCACATGACCTTGGGTGACCTTGGTTACGCCGACGACGACAGCGACGCCGCTCAAGCCGGAAACGGGCGCCTAAGAGCTGCGCTCTAAAATTGAAAACTTGTGAGACTGGGACAAGAGGCTCGTCACCCAGTAAAGGGGTGTCCAAACAGGACACTACAAAACCCTCGACTCCGACAAATCGTGAAAATTGAAGCGGACGCTTCTATTTTTACGGTCTGTCGGAGTCGTGAAAATGTTTGCAGGAGTCGTGAAAATTTTTACGATCACGACTGCTCTCCTCTTCAGATTGACGTCACACGCCACCTGCGTCTGTCTCACCTCGCCAACGCCCTCGCGTACCGGCGTCGCCTCGGCTCGAAGGCCAAGGAGGTCCGGCTTTGGGTGGATTTGGGGCATTCCTGCGTCGAAGGGTGCGTTTCGCCCGCCTCGGATCTGCTTTCTTCGTCAAGATTCACTTTCGTCGTGATGGCGTCCGATGCGGTTCCGTATTGTGAGCGGAGGCCTTGAGCAATTGACCGACAGCCAACAGAGCGTGTGAGTGGCTCTCCGGACCCACGTGATGAGCAGAGCAAGGCCGCCGTGGAGGAAGCGAGGGGGAGATTTGACGGAGGGAAGTTTCCCCCCGGGAAGAATTGACGGAGGGAAATTTCCCTCCGATGGCCGGAAGCGGATCGCGGCAGAGCGCGGCACGATTTGCCGGAGTCGCGGGTTTTGTAGTGTCCTGTTTAGACACCCCTTAAAAGTGCCAAGTGAAGTGGTACATGTTCCCAATAGAATATAGAAAAACAGGTTCGACGGTTCTCTTCAAAGTGTGGACAAACTATCAAAATGTGAAGTATACTTAATGGTTCAGAACAGAAGTCAGAGGTCGGTTCACTCTCCCTACGCAAGAGGTAGCTATGGGTAAGGTGGGTATGTCCTATTCTCAATCGGCATAAAACTATCTCATAAAAGCGCTCTCGGTGTCTGGCACTGCGCCACTTTGCTCAGGATGGGCTTGATCATATGGAGTTTGTTTTGCAGCTGGGAATCCCATTCCCTCTGCCAGGCATATTTTATTTGCCTTTTTAGTGGTACTCGGTAATCAGTAGCAGGGATGCTGTTATGGTCAACTGTCCTATCTACACACGCAGAAGCTGCACGGTCAGCTAGCTCGTTGCCTTCAATGCCAATATGGCCAGGGACCCAGCAGAATTCTATCTGTATTTTCTTTGCCAGTGCTTGTGTTAGTGTATTACAAAGTTGCACAAGCAGAGGGTGCTTCCAAGATGTTGGAGAGTTGAGTGCTTTCAATGCGTACGACAAATTTGAGAGAAAATCCGTATTCTCTAATCGAAATTGTCGTAACTCTTGCGCAGGTTACGGCAGAATCCTACGACAGCTCCGAAGCTGTCTTGCGCACTTTCTACGATCAAATTAACATGGCCGACAACGTCGCTCAGTTGCTCGGTCGCGACGACCAACGGACATTTATCTTTCTACCTGCTCTTCTTGCGCGTCCCGACTTCAAGCAGCAAGAAAAAAATGAAAAAGTACTTGAACCGACCACGACGAACATGAACGCTGGATCCACAGACACCCGGAAAAGGCAACAAAGGCAGCGATCCCACCGACCAAGCGAGCTCGGCAGAATACATAGGCCTAGCAGGCACTCCGACCCGTTTCGGCGCAGCATTGCTCAGACGGTCCTTGGCCAAGACCGTCTGCCCACGACCGGCTAGCTTGCTGAATGGAATATGCCCACGCGACCCTTGTGGACCCTCCCCATGTGAATAGTTTGATAGCTGAACTAAATTTCAGAGGTCAACCTATTCCGCTTATCATCTCGATCACCTTGTTTTCCGAGGCAGCGGTGACGAACGCTGTCGTCGAAAAGGGACTCCTCGATTCTATCTCCTTGTTTTGTGTGATATAAAGCTCAAATAAACGCCGTATGGATTACCTTCGCAACACGGCATGTACACTTTGTTATTAGTATGCCATTTTTAACTGTCGAGCTATATCAGTTTGTGGGAGCTACGCGATGCCGGTCCAACCTTTCTTTGCCGAGTGTCACGTCAGTATCGAGTTGCAATCGTAGAAGATCGGTCCCGAAGCGCTTACCGAAACGCAGTCTGAGTCCAGCACTTCGATCAAACGCACGCGTCCACTCCGAGTGTGAACAGGTATTTGCGTGACTCTTACTGACACTCTCGCAGTTCAAACATATCTTTTTTAACGTCGGCTCACTCCTGCATTTCCGAGGCCGCGAGAAACGCCGCGGCGGTTTGTTTCCATCTAGTCGCTTTGCAAACAACTGGCACGGGGCTTTTACTAGGGCTGGGCGTCGATTAAAAATTTTAACCCGATTAATCGCTACCCTTTAATCGATTAATTAATCGATTAATCGGTTGACTTTAGTAAAAAGCAAAAGTAGACATTTTGTCCTTACAATTTGTTTTATTGTATGATAAACGGCGCATATATACAAACTTAATTGAGAATAAACGTTGATGTAGCGCACTCACAGATCACAACCCCAGCTGCGGAGGCAAAGAAGTTTGTTGACATTTTCCGGCAGGAGCGAGTTTCTTTGTTTGTTGACGATCATCCCTGCTGGGCTGAACAGACGCTTGCAGGGCGTTGAGGTGACTGGGACGCACATCACACTCTTCACAATTGGCACAATTTGAAGAAACAGGGAGCCCTGAGCTCGCCACCACTGTAGTGGGTCCAGTTCATCGTCCGTCACCTCGGCCATCGATCGATAAAGCGACACTTGGCAGGAGATGGTGGGTTCTTCATTTTCCTCCGAGAAAACATATTTTCTTTTTTTCTTGGGCATTAAATAAGTAGAATCGTCCGAAGACGCATGTGTTAGCTGGGAAAGCCTTTCCCACACAAGTTCGCGGCGATCTTTTTCGATGCATGCGAGGCTCTTGAAACGAGGATCGAGACACGTTGCCAGTTCATAGTCGTTGTGTTGCGGCCACGCGCGAAGCCTCTCATCGATAGAGTCCACCACCATGGCCTTGAAGCGGCAGATGAAGGCAGGGTCACAGTCATTCGTCTTCATTTTATTCTTTAGCAGTTTTAAGGCTGGAATAAGTACAGACCGAGTAACGTACTTGTCCCCTCCAAGGAGCTCAGTAATGTTGAGCAGGGGCTTCAAAACTTCCCGAAGCTGCTCCAACATGTCCCAATCGACGTCTGTGAGGTGGGGAATCAACGATTTAATGGTACTGCTGTCCTCCATGGAGCGGCGCAAAGGCTCCTTCAGTTCAAGCAGGCTGGTTATCATTATGTACGTGCTGTTCCACCGTGTTGCGATGTCCTGCTAAAGCTTCTTCTTAGGTGCTCCGAGTTCAGCGGCATGTTTTGAAAGGACGGCCTGGTTGTTCGAACTGTGCTTAAAGTGACCCACAGTACGACGACAGGCGGCTAGCAGTCGCTCCACACCCGTCACGCTGAGCGCCTTGTGGACGCACAGCTGAAGCGTGTGAGCTGCGCACTTCAGACTCTGAAAGTTTGCTTTCTCCACCCCAAGACAGATGTTGCGGGCGTTATCGGTACAGACAGCTTTTACCTTTTCAACGATTCCCCAATCTGTAGCAGTCTCCAATACCTCACTGGCACATTGTTCCGCTGTATGGCGCTCAGGTACGTTTCTCACCTGCAATGTTGCCGATCGAAGCATCCAGTCGTCGTCGATTTAATGCGCCGTTATCCCGAGGTAGGCGTCATTGGCGATGGAGGTCCAGAAGTTTGCTGTTAAGCTGATGAAGCTGGCTGCCGAGAGTTCTGCTTGAAGACGCTCCCGTCTCGAGGTATACAGGGCATCCACCTTGGCACTCACTGCACGACGGGACGGCGGCTGGTAAGACGGAGAATCCAAGGCAATCTGAAGAACTTTCGCTAGTCCGTGATCTTCCACAATGTTGAGAGGCCGGCTAGAAGAAACAAGCCAAGATGTAAGGGCTTGTGCAATAGTTTCTTCTTTCTTCAGAGAAACCGGCCTCGAAGAGAAAACGTCGATAGTCGTCTGCTTTTTTGCAGATGATTCTTGTTGCAGCGAGATGCTTGGGTCAGTGATGTGATTGGCCTAAGCCATTTTGGAGCACCTTTTGAAGCAGCCAAAACAGTGTTTTGGAGCAGCAAATGTCGCTTTTGGAGCAGCCAAGATAGTGTCTTAGAGCAGCAAAAGTGGCTTTTGGAGCAGCCAAAAAAGTGTTTCGTAGCAGAAAAACTGACTTTTGGAGCATAATATTCTTAGAAAATTAAATATTTGTTTTAAGTGCTAAACAAACGAAGGGCACTTTGTGTTGTGTCGTGATGTGACGTGTTGGGGCGGAACTCGCTGCTTGTGTTTTTTTTTGCTGCTGAGACATCCCACAAGTACACAGTGCTGTAGGCGTTGCCAAGCAATTCCGTAAAAAAAAATTGCTATCGTTTTACTAATTCTTGACGTGGCAGAGTTTTATAACGTAAAACAACGCATTGCAAGCGTCCCGGCTGGTGCCTCTGTTGCAATCATGTTCACATACACGTAAGGGCAACTTCCGCAGGCTTGCAGTTACACGTGCTTCGTCGCGCGGGCGGAGACAACGGCTGTTCGACCGAAACCGAAACCATGCCACTCCGCGCTCCGTCGCCAACTGCATGGTTCCCAAAATAGTATGCAAAATGTAACTGTCCAGCATACGACAATAAACAGTCCAGCGACTCGTGCCTGCCAGGCCGGCAGGCGAGGTACAGGCTAAACACACAGAAAAAAAGAACCTGAGCGTATCGATGCAAGACACTGCGAATCAGGGTCAAAAAAGTTCTTGGAGCGCTTCGTGCAACGACTGAACTCAAGACAAACAAGCACGCTGTGCGGGTTCAGCGTGCAGACATTGCCTTCGTTGCTTTAGCTCACTTCTCTTCACCAACTTTCTTTCGCGGCAGATTTTTCACGTACCGGGGTCCCTCTCAAAAGAAAGCCCACCAGGAAAAACCTAAGTAATCACAAATTCGCCAAGCAGTCATTGAGTTAGAGAGGGATTTTTATAGCAGCGTATGATTTAGACAAGAGCAGGAATGTCGATGCGTTTCAGTTTAGAAAGCGCCATATCTGCAGCGACGTGGGGACGGCAACACACGACGTCGCGCGAGCGCTTCAGCTCAAAAAGTAACTCCCGGCGCGCAAAAACGTGGTTTTGTTTCACAGCATGACGGCATGTTTGGCACCCAATACACTAACGTCCGAGAGTCCGCACACGCCCGCGTCTACCGCTAAAAAAAAAAAAAAGACGCGAGACGAGATTCCTGAGACGACGAGTGCACGAAACGCGAGACGTCGGGAAAAATCATGCGAGACCAAATAGACGATTGATACAGGGTACTTTGTGTCGGGTGGCGTCTTGTGCGACCTAGCTTACGCATGCTCAATTATGGTTCTCAGTTTAGTTTCGTTTCTAAAAGGCGACCAAAATGGCTTCTTTGGCGCAGGCTTGGCGCAGATTAGCCATATTTCGGTGAAATGTAGCAGGATGTAGCAAGGTTAGCCCCTTGGTGCAGTTTGGCGCAATTGGCGCAGCAATCACATCACTGTTGGGTGCTTAGCTCTGAGATGGTATTGAAGCGAGCTTACACTTCCGCTATATGCGAAAGCTTTTTTGCAGATGAGGCAGTGAACTTTCTTTAAGTCAAAAACTTCGCCCGCAGAGTTTACTTTAAACCCGAATTTCCCTGAAAGGTTGCCCTTCATACTCCTGTATTCGTCCACGCCTGCGCAGGGTGTTGTGATGAGATACTTCTCAAACAAGTGACTGCGGCGCGACATGAAGGGAAGAGGAAAGACGGGGGCAAGGGAGACGGGGATAATTGGGGAGCGTCGATCCGTCGAGGACGTCCCTGAAGGTGTTATAGGAGTAGTACATGAAGGACAAAAACAGGATGAAACATCTTCGTCGTTCATGTAACTTTACCCGCACGCTCTAATTCCACGACGTCCTTGAAGCTTTCAACAAACAGAAAATCCCCGGCGAAGGAAAGGCCCCTTTTTACGGGGAAAAGGGAAACGAGCCCATCCGGCTGCGCGCGGCGCCAACTCGTCAAAGACGACGAGAGAACGGGGGAACATCTGGAAGCACTTTGCCACGGGCAGCGCAGGTCCGCCAAGGTCGTTGCGTCAAGAGGCAAAAGCGACGCCGAGAGAGAAATTCCAACCACACAAATAAAACACAGGGTCGAATACTGAAGCAAGCCACGACCACGGCCGGCTTTGCACCACGCTGAACGAGCGGAGAGACGAGCGAGGTCACGTTGTAGCGACCGCAAGGACGGAGCATAACCCACAATGGGGATCAAGGCAGCCTTCGGAAGAGCTCTAGCTTTGTCGCTGCAAACCCGTAAGCCAACATGCTTGCGTGCCTTCAAAAAAAAAAAAGCTGCTGCGTGTGCTCAAAAAGAGCGCATAGCTATAACGTCCAAATTCATGACCGAGGTCACCGGACTTCCGTAAAGCCTGCTTTCATTCTGCTTCTGTTTTCGCTTTTTTCTTCCAATCCCGCGTGACTCACGACGAATGATTTGTTTGTTGGGTGTTACCTACGAGGTGAACAAGGAGCAAGTTTGTATGTTCGTTTTAGAGGGAACGGCAGCAGGAGAAAGGAAAAAAATGTATATTTATTTCCTTTTGTTCGCCTCATTTTAACCGATTAACTGGTTAAAAAAATTGATCGCGATTAAAGCATTAATCGATTAATCGGAAGGTTAATCGATCAATTTCCCAGCCCTAGCTTTTACCAACGATGGCAGTTGTGTTGACTTCATAGCGATCGAGTTTGTAGCAGTCAACGAAGTGTTTAAATAGGTTAGCGTCGATATACCACTGCACGGACACAAACCCCAGACAAGCGGTATTGGAAAGGCCGCCCGTGTTTCTGAGAATCAGCTTGAACACTAAACATTTACACAAAGACAGGACAGGACATACACAGAGCTGTCTATTAATGAGTGGTTAGCCTGTGTTTATTATTAAAAATCCACGTGCTCCGAACTATGCCTAGCTCTCTAATTGGTTGTTCGTTTTGCCAAAGACGCCGTTGCCATAGCAACAGCACCGGAAGTCATCGTTTCTCCGTAAGAGGTCGTAACTTTCCTCCTCTAAGAACGCGTTTGTGAATACCGTTCTCGCCTCATCTTACGAGGATCGTAACTTTACGAACTTCGTAGCTAAGTTGTCGTAAGTAAGAGGTTTTTTTATGAATCTGGCCTCTGTATTTTAGAGTAGTATCGCACGCCAAAGGGAAGATTTGTCAGCTTGTGACCCCGTGCGGCCTATCCACGTGACCGCAAAGTGTTCTGCTGACGAAAGCTTGACAGGTCAACATTCCTTTAATGGGTATCTGTTTGTTTTCTAAATGAAATGTTGTTCCCTTTCGTGATCCAGTCTTTCTGCTTAAAGTTTGGTGTTGTCCTCTAGAGATCAGCTTTTGATTGTTTTCGTTGTATGCAAGGCTGTGAAATTTGCTTTCATTTTTTTTTTTTGCATAGGGGGAGGTCATGTCTGTTTTTTTCGAAACTCTAGGGGTCATTCAGAGAAAAACCAAACCCTTTTTTTAACACGTCTCAGCCTTAACACCGAACCATAGTCATAAGACAGTTTTAATGCTTGCATAATGACCAATATTTCCGTGGGAAATTATTATTCTATAGCAGCTGCAATAGGGTAAGAACTGAGTCAATCGTCATTTTAGCCAAGAATAAAACACACTGCATGTTTTGCACGTCTGTACGAAACGAAACTTGTTTAGGCTCCGGGTACGTCTGCCGATGCTCTCCAAACTCGACAGTTGAGCCGGTTGAGCTCGCCGTGTCGGTGTTCTGGGATCCGAATACGTCCGACGTATGTTTAAAGGCAGTGTCTATTCTTCCTGAAGCTGGCAGAATAATTTTTCCGAAATTCTACCGGGAGTCGCGCGCTAGGATGCTCAAGGGATTCATGTACCGCTGCTCAGTGGCAATAAGTTCATTGAACGACGTTTTATCAACAGATCGTTTCATCAAAAGTTTGTTACCACCTCGAATGAGCTACTTTTTCTAATGAGCGGCCCGTCTGCCGCCGCGAAGCGGCGTGGACAGGTAGTCGGCATAGATTAACGCGGATCCCAGTGGTGCATGCGCAACGAAATTTCCGTGAATGTGCTGTCAATGAGCGCGTTCAGTAGCGGCCCCGGAGTCAAGGAGTCACTTACTCCTTCCACTGGACGGCCAAAAGTCACTTCCGGTGCACGTAACTCCGGGGCTTCGGAGTCAAGCTCCGAAGCACCGAGTCCGGAGACGGTGCACGTAGAGTCAAAGGAGCTAAAATGACGTAATTTCCTGACTGGTGACGATTTCCGGTGCTAAGACAGGAAAAAACAAACAATATAGCGGGATAAGCTGCATCGGTTCTGTCACGGGTGTACGCTCACTTTTGTTAGTGAAAAGTGCTCAAGATAAGGCGAATAACGCATTCGAATTTCTTTTTCATGTAAGGCTCTTTTGGAAAATGCATTGAACCGTATTTTGTTTGGTTTGAATATGCTAATAAACAATGTAAACGTTAATTTGACGCCGTGTCTTGATCGCCGTTGCACGGAAACTCGGTGAATATCGACGATAGTCCTGTCCGCGCTGAACAGAGCAAGGCAGGGTATGAACGCGAATTCGGTAGCCCGTTGGACACTCACGCAGAGCATGATCCCGATTGATGTTTTGTTTGCGTAGCTAAATCTGGGTGCACGTTGGCTGACGCTCGCTTCGGCCGACAAAACCTTGATCACCGAGCGCGGCCGAACTTACCGTGTGTATACGAATACATTTTATAGGAAGTTCTTTACGAAGGGCAGAACAAACGTGTGGCCGTATAAATGTATTGCAACCGGCTGCGTAGGTTCGCCGAGCTCTATATTTTGCGTGTGCTGATGACGTTTTTGTCGGTTTTTATAACAGTAGCTGCCTTCGCACCGCCAAGCAAAGGGCTCAATCGCGTTGCATCACTTCGAACAGTAGCGCAGATGTGTACAGTCACTCGCTTTTTCTTCAACAACCTTGTCAAGACTTCTTCAATTCCGGCGTCAAATAAAAGCGATCGTGCTCGCCATCGTCTGCTTCGAGTTTATTCGGAGGCCGTCTGGCACAGGGGAGGAAGCAGAAATTGCGTAGAAGCAGGTTTGGAGCCGCGGGTTTTTTTGCCGTTCAGTAGGCGCTCCGATGACCCCGACTCGAGGCACTCCGTTCGGAGGCAAGGGAGGCGCTACTGAACGCGCCCATTGAAACGAGTTTTCCACGAAACGTGCTAAGCTCGTAAAGGCGAACCGCGCGCTGTAGGGTCGTTTCCTCGCCCCTGTATCACTGGGACCCAGGCGTACCACTTGGTGCCCCGAAAAACCCGAATGTGAATCACGGCTACGTCCACTCTGGGATCCGAATACGTCTGACGTATCTTTAGACTCTGGGATCCTGATACATCCGACGTATCTTTAGACTCCGAGTTCCGGATCCGTCCGACGTATCTTTAGACTCTGGGATTCGGATACGTCCGACGTACCTTTAGACACAGCGTTACAACGATTGGTAATAGAGATCGAAGGAAGTGTGTACTTGCGCACGAAATAATAGATTATATCGGTTATACAGTTTTACGGGATACAAACGTTCGAAGCGGAATTTGAAAGGTGCACAAAGATTTCTAAGCTAGGTGACGCAAGCCAGGGCCGTACCCAGAAAAAAATTTCGGGGGGGGGGGGGGGGGGGGGGGGGGGGGTTTCGAGGACAACGGCGGCCATTTTGTCTTATTTTCGCCTATGAATCATGTGCATCGGTGGCATATAATGGAGAGTTATAGCAAACCGAAGAACCGGTCCCGGTTTGGTACCCGGTAGCCGACCGGTGCCACTGCGCGTGCGCAGAGGTGGAGATTAAAATCGGCTGGCTGCAAGTGCACCGACCAGGGCCGTACCCAGAAAAAAATTTCGGGGGGGGGGGGGGGGGGGGTCAGAACCCCCTAACCCCGCCCCCCCCCCCCCCCCCCCCCCCCCCCCTGGTTACGGCCCTGACGCAAGCTACCGCCAATATAAGGGGGCACAGCCGCCAGCATTGCCGGCAGCTCCGCCGCCGCTGGTTCGAACACTCCTCCGTCCCCGCACCGTCCCGTTTTCGGCACGGCGCCCACGGCGCTTTCGCCGGGACGGGGCGAGACGCCGGCTGTGTGAATGAGGCCTAAGGCCGGTCGTGATTCAGTCAATAGAACAAGAGAGCAAAGCAGAAGAAACAAGGAATACAAACCCCATGATGATGCGGTGTCACGTGGGTGGCGTTGAATCGTCCACATTGTCGCGTGCGACGGCAAGTTCAAAGAAAGTGGACAAGGCGAAGTATTCGCTTCGTTCGAAAAGCCAATAACGCAGGGGGACCGGCGCTTGCCTTGTTTGCTCCGAATGTCACTCTGTTCACTTAATTCGCACGAGAAGTTAGCACGCACACCGCACACTCTTTCCACGTGCCGTAAGGTGCCGTAACGACAAACCCAAGCGTCAAAACCAGGTCAAAACAACGTAGAAAAAAACGAAAATATTGCGAAAATTTAGGAATAGATAGATTTTAACAACCCAGAGACGGCTCTGTAACAACCCAGAGCCGTGTAACAACAACCCAGTGACAACCCCAGAAGAACTCCTCAGACTCACCCTTTATATTATGGACGGGAGCTTGCGCCATCTAAACGTAACGCTTGGCAATTTAGCGAATTTTTGGCCATTTTCGGCGGCCCTCCCCAGTTTTTTGTAATGTACAACAATTCCGCTACTAGGCTGAAAGCGCGAACTCTTTGCTGAAGGATGCATCTCGGGCTGCGCGAACTCTCGATCAGCGGGAGCAACTGCCGAAGATAAACCGATAATAAAACGACGCAGTTGACGCAGGTGCGTTGGCTTGTTTACTCATCCATCCGTATCCAGAGCCGTCCAGAGCCCGCTTGGCCCGCTCGGCGCGCGAGCAGTTTAGCTGATTTAGCGGTAGACGCAGTGCATGCCCAGATTTTTCTTGGTGCCAGTGACACCTTTAAAATAGTTGTAATATTGTTAAGACACTGGTTACGTCATGTAGATGCTGATATCCTACCAAGCAATCGGTTCCCTCTTCGAACGCTCTACCCTGCACCTCCAAAGGTTTTGAGTCTTTGCTGCCAGGTTCGGAGACCTCCGAGTATTTTGAAGACTTGCGTGTACAACTCAAAGCCGGAATCCCAATGGAAAGAAGACAGCGCACCAAGAGGACCGTGATATGCTTGGACACGACAGCCGAGGATGACGACCAGTCCGGCAACGGCGGCGATGACAGCGATGACGACTACGTACCCACGCCAGCAAAGGGGAAAGCTGCGACCAAGACCGCAAAAATCGCGAAACCGAGAAAGACGTTTCAAGCTACAAAAACTGCGGCACAGGTCGTGGAGGTGATAGACCTGGTGCAGTCGCCTCTCGTGCCCGTGAGTGCAAAGTTTTGACCGCTTCCCTAGTGTTCTGTTTCCCCCTGTTCCCCCCGCCAACTCCGAGAAAGGCGAGTCCCTAGCGAACTTCTCCCTAAACACCCGAAAATGGGTGTCTGGGGAAAAGTTAGCTTATTACTTTTCTGCTCCAAATGTAGCGCTAGCTGTCGGTGCCCAACTCTCAGAACTAACCGTTATTTGATTCAAAACCTATTCATTTTCGAATTTTCACTGCCATCGTTAGCTGTAACAGTCGTTATTCTTTTCCGTCAGTTCATGTTGGTTCATGTCGATTCGTGCGCTTCGTGTTCGTTTTTTTTTGTTTTTTTTTAAAAATTTAATGGTCAGTTTTGAAGTAAATTTCAGTAGAGTAGATTGTTGGGCTAGTGGGTTTTGGAATTTGGAATAGATTTTAGCACTCAAAAAACAGGGACAAAGAGGCGAGAAACGGACAGCACAGTGCGCTGTGCTGTCTGTTTCTCGCCTCTTTGTCCCTGTTTTTTGAGCGCTAAAATGTATTCCAGTTTTGAAACTTCGGCATCTCTGGATGCTGGCGCTACATAAACAATTGCCTTTTTCTTTATTTTATTTTATTTATTTATTTATTTTTTCGCAACAGTCAGCGTAAAAAGGACGCGGCGCTTTTTAAATATGGACGAGCACCAAATTTCACCCTTGTGCTGGTTCCCCAACTAGCCACATCATACCACACAGTAGCTTTAATGATGTTTTTCAGTTATAAGAAAACAGAAACAAAAACAGTGATAACCTTTTTGTGCTGTCTTTGGTGAGGCCTTAAGGCCTACCAGCACATTTGGCACACCTTGCGAAATTCAAATTCTAAGGCCCGCTTCAGACGGAGCAATTTCACCCAGCAACTTGACGTCGCAACACCAGCAACACCGGCCGCCCGCGTTCACACGCAGCAACTGAATTGCTCCGACTTGCCATCATCATCATTCAATTTGATTCTTCTTTCACTATCTAGATGCCCAGCTACGCGCTAAAAACTCGTTCTTATATCTTTGAACGGCGTTGAGAATACTAACTCATTTTTCTGAAACTATTTATTTCCGAAAACGATCCATTCCAAACCAGAACTAAGTCTTTAGCTGTCATCATCACCACCACAGGTGTGCCACGTGAAAATATCGCGTCTCTGATTGGCTGCAGCCACTTCAACTGTCTTACAATTGCTCCGAGTTGCTCGCTTGTTTGAGCCGGACCCGATCTCAGCAATCCGCGTCGATCTACGGAAAGCTAGGGAACAACCCGCCAGCAACCTCAAAATTGCTGGAAAAGTTGCCCGTCTGAAGCGGGCCTAAACGTACATGCTTGAAACCGGGCAAGCGAACATTGTTTTGCTAGCGGGTTTATGTCTAAATCCTTTAAAGCTCAACTTGCTAATCGTAAAATAATAAACAATTACGTCCCCTTGCTAAGGCGTCCTAATGGGATTATGGCCGCTCCGAAGCTGACCTCAACTGAGCAAGAACAAGAACAAGGGTGCCACGAACGTATCGTGGCACCCTCTGGTGGCAGGCGATAGAGTGTCTGAGTAGTACAAGTCTCGGCCCCGCACTATAACAAACCTGTTCGGGCAGCTGTTTACCTCTGCACGCAGTTGTTATTTGTGCGTTCGCATGGACACTGCTCAAAATATGTCACTCATAGTCATCACCGCACAACATTACCCTTGGGACCCAAGCTTGCCGCAAGCTACTAATTGTTCCTTCGTTCAAGCATGTCGCAACCGGTAGCAACACGCGCAACCTTGATGCGTTTTTTTGCATTGTCAACTGTCAGGAACAGGAAGGGCTTAACCCCAGTGTAAACTTCTACAGATCATCAAAACCGTACGAAGTCGAGCGGAGGGAACAATACTAGCTGCCCAGCGCACTGAGTAAGCGAGACAATTGTTTTTCTTTCCCTCCAGGTTCTGCTAAGCACGGCCACACAATCGAGCGGCTGTGGCATGCATCAAAACGTATGCCATGCGATTTTTATGGAGAGGAACACACTATACTGTCCGACGAGTGGAGTGGTTCGATTAGACTACTGCAAAAATACCGGGCAAGCGCCCACTCGAAATTTAGAGATAATGGCGAAAAAATGGGGGATGAGACCTGTCTGTTTTTTCTATTACTTCTGCTCTTCAAAAAACCCCCCAGTCTCAGGGTAAACGACGAAATGGGGGATGGGTGCTTGTCCAGTCATCAATTTTACATATCAATGTACTGTGTATATTTTCTCAGATCTTATAAATTTGGGTATGGGCGCTTAGTGTGGAATGGGCGGATGCGCAGTATTCCACGGTATATCTTTTTCAACATAAGATCAGCAGTAAAAGCGCTGTCTCCAGCGAGAGCTTTCCTTTGAAAAGACGAGTGTATGCGCACACCATTGTGCTACAGAGTGTAAGAAGCATGTGCTGTAGGCGGAGCTCCTACTGCTGATCTTATGTTGCTTCAAGCTTACAGCGCAAATGCGCAAGAAAAGCTGCAAGGGTTTGAGAAGCAGCGTGCAGTAGGAGCAATCTGCTCAGCCAACAGACGGTTGGTCGCAGCTCAATGGCTTGCGTCGGCTTTCACTCATTTTTGAGGTTGGTCATCAGGTGATCGCTTTGACTGTTCGGATGTATTGCAATTTGAGAGTTTTTGCTTACAAGGCACATTAACGTGTCTCGTAATGCTCACCTTAAGCTCGACATCATAGGAAGCTCGCTGTTTTTGCGGTTGACAGCCCACCTACATCAAATTTGCAGCGCCTTGTACAGCGTAGATGCAGCTTGCAGTAGCATGCATCACCTAGTTTCTTCCCTTTGCAAAGTGTTAAGGAATGAAAGAATCTTTCCACACTAAAAATTGGCTATATTCTGTGCCGTAAAACAATCGCAAAGGGGGAATTCATACTGCCGGCTGAAGTTTTTATGGGGGAAAATTCAAATGTGCAAGTTTGTATTACCTAATACCGATAAACAAATCGTAGGGGGCACTACACGCCGGTTTTTCCGCAGCGCTTCCTGGGCAAAGCAGGAGGCCTATACCAGCCTATTCGTCGTCTGCTCACTGGTTTGCGAGCTCGCTTCCTGAACGCAAAAACACTGAGAATGCCTTGTAGAGGCTGGAGATGAGCAGGATAATCGCGATAAGTAATAATTCTGTCGAAATATATGAACGATGACCACCTGGGAGCAAGCTTGCAAACCAGTCTGCAGACGACGAACATCCATTATAGGACATAGAAAATGCACTGCCGCCATTTTGCACTTTTTATCATATTTCACCGCCTCTGAGCTGAGCTCTGAAGAAAATAGACAAAACTTTTTGCGAAACTGCATTTGCGTGCCCAGTTTCAGGTATTTACGATTAGAACTAAAATTTTGCAAGGCGTGTCAAATGTGCTGCGGCTTACGGCCTCACCTTGTACATTATCTGCTTTCGGCAGTATTTCCCCTTTTGGCTACAAAAGATCCCCATTTTGGGCACTTTTATAAATTTGAAAGGTCCCTACACTTTTCTTTGAATTCTTTTTTTTTTTTTTATGAACTGAAAGTCTGCTTTTTGGCTTGGGTGTGATTCCAAAAAGAGACGAAACATCACAAGCAGATGTAACGTCATGTACAGAAGGGACAGATGTTAATAATCCCTTTCCTGCAAAATTGTGTGGACAATGTTTCCGTTTTAAGTGCACTTAAAGGGACCATGCAATAATTTTGGATTAGGATAAATGATTAAAGATTGAGATTTTACTAAGTGCATATGGTTTAGTGGGTTAAAAGAAAACTAGTGCATGAGGGTAGAAAGCCAAAAGCCTGCTTTTATGTGAAAGCTTCTGAAAACGTAAGTTGACTACAAGCACATCAGCCGATCCCGGCGTGCATATTGGACGGGAGTACCGTGTCACTCAGACCTATGCGCTCGTCAACAACCAATCCGTTCAGAAATATCCGATTTGTGCTCATGGCCAATGAGTGCCGTGACAACACTTATTATCGCTTGCAAATGAGAAGTTTAAGTGTGCGCAACTATAGCCTGCTTCTTTGTCATTTCCCGAAGGTGTTCTAAACACATAACATTCAAAATTTCTTTGCTCATGTCTGCCTTTAACCACAATCTGTTGCACCCATTACACACCGAACCAAACGGATTGTAGTAAACTCGCTCTTGAACTGCTGGTAATGGCAACCGAAGCCACTGAATCCTGGGAAAGTAGTGCCAGGTTCCCCGTATGGTCGCCATTTTGGTCCATGGAATGAGCAGTGTCTAGTTGACATCTCCAGTCTTGGTGAGCCAATCCAAATTTTCGGTGACAAGTTGCTTTTAAAGATGTCTATGCACATCAGCAGTTTAGTGTTATGTTGCTGTAAAAAAAAAAAAAGAAAAAGAACTGTCCAAGTTTTGAGTTAAAAACATGGTTTTTGTGTAAGGCTTGTAAAAATATTAGGCACTAGGAAATCAGCCATCTGTGTTCTTATTTCCTTATTTGAAACTCTGTGTTTACACTCTGCCCATTGGAAAGCACTATGAAAGCTGAAGCACGCACCTGATCTTGCCACCGCCATCTTTTTCCGCACAATGAAGTCTGTCTGCTATGTTCACCGTCACTATGGCAACGAAGTATCTTCTGAATAGACGGACACGCAGACTCGGATGCTGAGGCCAGCAATAGCAGAGTCCATTTGTTGAATGTTGTCTGCTACTGTGGTTGCGCCAATGCTAGCCAAAGCCAGGCACACCAGTGCAGGGGCTTTGCTGAAAGTGGTAAGCGGTCCCTTGGTAAACCCTTGGTGGTTCCTATGAGGCTTGGTGCAAGCTCGAACCTGAGGATATAATAAACTTTCCCCAAGTGCAGCAGAGCAAAGGGAAGGGCTACTCCAAGTGGCGCAGTGTTTGGAAGCCTAGCTTGGAACCCCAGAAGGTGCTCAGTCAACCTGTTACTCCATCGTTTGTTAGCTGACGACATTTGGGAAATGGTACCGCTGTTGCTGTCTCTGGACGCTGTGTGCATATATTTGGAAGATACTGTTGCAAGTCGTATTGCAAGTTGCGCCAGGGAACGGTGACACGATAGCAAGGTAGAACAAGAGGTTTAATATGGCAATCGGCTCAGAGCCGGGTACGTTCTAGCCACAGGCGCAAGGCACGAGTTCATGCGCACGAGCCGCGGAGCTCTTTCTGCTCGGCTGCTCAGTGTAGCGCTATCCAACATCTCCCCCATACAGAAGAGTTAAAGTCTCTGGGGAGCCTTGACGCATTATCCACTTCTCGTGTGTGAATGAAGATTGCCTTCACATTCTGTAATTGGCTCTTGAGCATCTTCGCTGTCAACGACTTCCGCATCCCATACATTTGCTGGAAAAGGAACAAGATGAGTTCGGTTACGTCGCACAACCCCGTTGTCAGTGTCTACGAAGTAAGACCTGGGTTCCTCTGCTGGTCTCTGCAGTGTACCTTTCTGCTTGATGTCAGTGATCCTAACTTCATCTTCATTTAGGACTTCAGGCAGTGTGCGTACGCCATGCCGTCGATTGAAGTCTTTCTTCTGGTGTTCTCGGTATAGTTCTTCAAAGTCGCAAAGTTTTCTCATGTCTGGCATGTGGGGCATGGCATCTCGGGAACAATAGGGAGCTTGGTTCATAAACGTCGACCCATAAGTAGTTCAGCGGGGCTGTAGCCGTTCTTCAGCGGAGTCGACCTGTAAGAGAGAAGGGTCAAGTACTGGTCTTTCGTTTTTTCCATTGATTTCTTGATGCATTTCACGGCTGCTTCCGCAAGTCCATTACTTTGGGGAAAATATGGGCTTGAGGTGGTATGTTTGAACCCGTATTCTCGAGCAAATGTAGCGAAATCTGATGACGAGAACTGAGGCCCATTGTTGGACACTACCACCTCGGGAATGCCGTGGCGAGCGAAGATTGATTTGCAGTGGTTAATGACGGTAAGCGATGTAAGTTTCTCAAGTCGTGCTATCTCGGGGTACCTTGAGAAATAATCTGTCATGATCAACCACCAGTGGCTGTTGAAGTAGAAAAGATCCATTGCAACGCGCTGCCATAGTCCGTCAGGAAATTCCGTGTTTAGAAGTGGCATCTTGCGATTGCACATGGTTTTGATGCATTTGTCGCATTGCTTTACTGTGGCAGTTATCTCTGCTGCTATTGTTGGCCACCAGACACAGTCCCTTTCTCTTGCTTGTGTTTTCGTGATGCCGAAGTGGCCTTCGTGAAGGAGGTGCATGATCTCTTTTCTGCACGAGACAGGAACGACGACACGGGCTGCATAGAGGAGCAAGTCGTCTTCTACGGTGAGCTGGTGTCGGTGCTCAAAGAAAGGTTTGAGGTCTTGTGGCAAATCTCTTCTGGATGGCCACTCCTTTGAGCTTAGTTTTCGTAGCTGGTTACAGACTGTGTCTGATTTTTGGCTTTCTTTTAGTCATTGTAGGCAATGGTCCTTGACTGGGATAGCTTTGTTCAAGGAACAGACAAAAGCTTCGACGTCTTTTTCAAGGTCTGTGTCCCCTGTCTGTTGTAGAGGTGCTCGGGAAAGTGTGTCAGCGGCTAGCAGGTCCTTCCCTGGTACATATTCTACGCTGTACTGGTAGCGCATCTGAGTGTCAAGTCGTAAAGAGTTTTCGACATGAGGATGGGAACGAGCGGCTTGTGGTCTGTCTTCAGCTTGAACGTTTTTCCAGCCAGGTAATCTTTGAACTTCCCGCATGCCCAGACTAAGGCAAGAGCCTCTTTCTCAATCTGCGCGTAGCGCTTTTCGGTGTCTGAGAGCAATCTTGAGGCGTACGCAATGACAGCAAACTTGCCATCTGCTTGTCGCTGCCAGATCAGTGCTCCAAGTCCGAAGGAGGAAGCGTCTGCGCTGATGACTGTATCCTTTCCGGGGTCGTATAAGTCCAGTAGGGGATGAGAAGATAGTACTGTCTTCCATTTGTCAAATGCTTGTTGCTGTGGAGAGTCCCAAAGAAACTCCTGCTTCTTCGACAACAAGGATGAAAGTGGCTGAAGAACCTCTGAAAGGTTTGGCACAAAGCGGGCAAGGTATGTGGCCATACCCAGTACTCTTTGCAGCTCACTTTTGTTTGTCGGGCGTTTCATTTTCAAAATAGCTTCTACCTTCCTTTCATCGGGTCTGATGCCGTTGTAGTCTAGTTGATGGCCTAAGAACGTGAACTTTTGGACGTTATATAGGCAAGCTTGTTTTCGTTGAGCGTCAATCCAGCTTTGGTTAATTGCTGCAGTATGGTGCGTAGCGTCTCGTTGTGTTCTTCGGTTGAGCCCCAGATGAGGATGTCATTCATGTGACAAACCACTCTGTTAATGCCAGGCAAAAGACCAGACATCTGTTTTTGAAAGTGCTCTGGAGCAGACGATATGCCGAAAGGTAGTCTGTTGAAGGAAAACCTCCCGAACGGTGTAAGGAAGGTGGTGAGCTTCCTGCTGCCTTCATCCAGTGGAATTTGCCAAAATCCTGAATTAGCATCTAATTTTGAAAATATCTTCGCGCCGTGGAGCAGTCCGAGTGTGTGCTCGACGGAAGGAATGGGATGCCATTCTCTCAGGACATGATGGTTTAGACCAGTAAAGTCGACGCAGATTCTCACCGATCCATTTGGCTTGAGGACGACTACCATGGGTGCACACCATTCGGTTGGTTCATCGACAGGAGAAATGACACCGATTGTCTGCTTTTGCTGTAGCTCCAACCTTGTTTTCTCGTACAAGGGTATCGGGATGTGGCGTGGAGAGTTGATACAAAATGGTTCCGCTCCATCGCGCAAGCGAATGCGGTGTTCCTTTTGCAGCTTGCCGAGACCTTGAAATAGTGAAGGAAATTCGACTTTCGGGATTACCTTCTGGGTGACGGCATTGACGAATGTAATGGTATATTCGGCTGGTCGTTTTTCGGCCTCTTGGAGCGCTCTGAAAAGCTGGTGTGCATTCGGCTGGTCGATGCCAGGCGCTCCAAGTATATTCGCCTGGTTCTTTCGGAGTGCTCTCGAAGCTCTGACTCTCGCCGGCCTCCGAATCGGAGCGGTTTGAGGCGCTCTGACTTGGAAGTGGGAGCGCACGAGAGATCAGGCTGCCGACCGGTCACGTGACTCCAGCCATTCCGCCATTTTGCTTTTGTGTCGGAAGTGGACGGCGAGAACGCAGCTACTCCGCAAAAAGAGGACTGCGAAAAACGGCCGTCAGTCTCGACGCCGTCACCGTTGTGTTGTGCTCCCCGAATTGAGGTGAAATGTCGTTGAAACAAAGACGTTTAATGTTAGTGGTGGCACCGCCAGTGCTGCTGGCGAAGCTAGCAGACAGCGACAACACCAGCAGTTCGGACTTAGACGAGGAGGACCGTGTTTGCGAAGCGAAGTTTGCCGAGTTGTTTGACGCACCTTCTCCCTAACATTGTCTTGTACCATTGTTGCCTTGTACCAACGTTGCCTTGTACAGTGCCCAAGGTCAAGGCCTATGTTTTTATAGTGCAAACCTACTCGGACAAAGCGGTAAGTACAAAAGTATGAGAGTTTTCAAGCTGTAATGTTGTCTTTTTTTTATAGTTTCGCAGGAACTTCCGCTTGGCACGGCTGACTTGCGATGACCTTATCAGCGTCCGCGTTGACGGTTGCCATTTTTCAAGGATTTACGGATGGATGGATCACTGAATACTGCTCAACCCTTTGAATCCAAAGAGCAAAAGTTCCGTTAGAGGGCGGCTCATGCCGTCCTGTAGTGGCACACGCCAGCCTCTATCCGCTCAGCTTGCCGCTCTGAAAAGTTGAAGAGCTTTCGGCTGGGCGCGCCGATTCTCTCGCTCCGATGCGGAGGCGCTCCGGGATCTGGTAGCTACGACTCGGATGATTGGAGTGCTCGAAAGTGACCAGCCGAATATACCATAAGTATCTGCAGATCATTGATGGCAGGCTTTCCGAGCAAGGACGTGTGGACGTCGTGAAGCACGTAGACGTCTTGAATTGTTGTCCGGTCGCGGTAAGCGAGTTTGAGTCTTGCAACGCCCTTAGTTGCGAGAAGCTTTGCGTCGGGCCCGTAAAGTTGACGAGGTGCTTCTGAAAGCAGAGGCTGACAATTGAGCATGTCGAATGTTGCTTGTGAAAGGACGGTTTCGTCGGCCCCCGAGTCGATTTTGAATTTTACGGGTTGGCCTTGAACCAGGATCGTAGTCTCCCATTTTGAAGTTTCGGAGGACTTGACTGCTCCTAAAAATCCTTGTTCGCTGTTGGTTTCAGGTGCTTCAACGAAATCGACTCGTCGAGACCTGTAAACAGACGAATAACAATTACGGCAGACAATTGTGACAATTACGGCAGACTTCCGACCGCGCTGGGCATTGGGTGCGTCCGTGCTGCTTTTTTCCGCACCAGCGACACGGTCTCTGAACGCCGCTCTTGCTCGAGCTTGGAGACGGCTTCACTTCTGGGTGAGGTCGTTTGTCGTTCGCGTGAGCAGATTTCCCCGAAGTCTTAACGAAACGTCTTTGGTTTGCTCCTTGTCGACTCGCCGCGGCGACTTTGTTGACAGTCGACTTGTCGGGATTGAGCTCAGCTTGCTGCTGACGTACGCTTTCGACCTGTCAGACCGTTTCAAGTGCCTTCTGAAGCGTGAGGTCGGCGTCGAGTTGAAGTCTTGCTGAGAGCTTCTGATCTTTGATTCCTACTACTAGACGGTCTCTGACGAGCTGTTCATGAAGCTCGCCGTAGTCGCAGTGCTTCGAAAGTGCGTGGAGCATTGTGACAAAATCTTCCGCAGACTCGTCTTCTTGTTGAACTCTCGTGTTGAAACGAGCTCGTTCAAAGATGACGTTTCGCCGCGGGATAAAATACTTGTCGAACTGCTCCATGACGACTGTAAACTTCTTGGCCTCCTCAGCAGACAGCTGGAACGTACCATATATGTCTTCCGCTTGGTCTCCCATGATGTAGAGCAACGCATCTATTTGGTGTGGCTCGGGCTTGGTGATAAGTCCGGAGGACGTGCAAAAACGTTTGAAACGTTTTTTCCACTTCGGCCACTCGGTCGATGATGAGAAACAAAATGCTTCCGGCGGTTGTATGACAAAGAACGCCATCCTTTATCGTGTGGCTGCAGCCGAAGATCCCCGAGAGCAAAGTCGCCTACCTTCGTGAGGGTCCCTGGTTGGCGTGGCGGTGCCCGCTGAAGAACTCTTGAAATCGACCCATCGTTGGCGGCATCCCACTTCTGACACCATGTTGCAAGTGGTATTGCAAGTTGCGCCAGGGAACGGTGACACGATGGCAAGGTAGAGCAAGACGTTTAATATGGCAATCGGCTCAGAGCCGGGTACGTTCTAGCCACGGGCGCAAGGCACGAGTTTATGCGCACGAGCCGCGGAGCTCTATCTGCTCGGCTGCTCAGTGTAGCGCTATCCAACAGATACTTCGTTGCGAGGATGATGGCGACCATTAGCCCCGAGAGCGAACCCAAGCATCGCTGCGGTTGCCACGCCCGGATTGGGTGAGGTGTACCGTGACGTCAAGGGGAGGACTCCGCTCCGTGATCTCGCATCGGCTCGCTTCCCACCATCGGTTTCCTGGTTTGGCGTTGTGTGCCGCAAGCTCTTCGAGGAGCTGGACTTCGTTTATCCGGTGTGCAAGACGTTGAGTTAGGCCGATATTGACGTGCTTCCGTAAATTTTATAAGCCTGCTTGTCCCTTTTACCTTTAAAATTAGGTTACAAATCCCGAAAGCTATCGGCGAAGGCAATTCCGCCGATGAACCTCCCCGTCCGTCCACACGACACAAGGCAATCTTGCGAGGGGTCGGTGGAGCGGTGGCACAAGTGTTTTAGACGCTGGAATTCTGTTCCTTGCATGTGCATGATTTAAGACGATATTACATCTCGCTTTCAAGGCATTTGAAGTGGCATTTATATCATGGGCCTTTGGGTGGTCGGCAAATTAGCGCACGACCTCGACTCTGCGCTGCCACTCTGCATGCGCTGGTTCGCAGATGTTTTAAAGGCCCAGCGTCTGATGAACCTGGAAGTGCTCGTGGAACAGGGTTGTTTTACATAAATGTAGCTTCTTCGTGAATTAATTGTATAGTTTATACACGTATGCAGGCATATTTCTTGGAAGCTGCTCAATTACTGGAAATTAGTTTGTATGGTAGCAGCGAAAACTGCCGAATTTCCCCCAGTTGCCTGTTTGATATGTATTGAACTGCCAAAATATGCACGGCAATAGCGCCGTAATAGGGAATGTTTATACTTTTTCCTGTCATTCTTTATTCCAGCCTTGGGTATTCCGAAAATGCCCAAGGCTGTTTGAATTGTCATTTCCAATTAAAAGAGACACTGCTGCAGGTCCGCAAAAGGTTCCTCAGCCTCCAAACTCCGTACAGCTGGACTCTCTGACAACAGAGGAAAACAGGAGTAAAAGCAAGCATTTGAATGTCTGTCCAGTGTTAGATGCAGCACTAGCAGCAGAAAATGTGGAACCTGTGAAGAGCGACAGTCTGCGTGAGAAAAGCTTCTGGTATTTTAGCTTCAGGACAATTCGATTTAAGTAAAATCTCAGTTTTAGGGCTTAAAGGACTAATAACGAGCTAGACACCTTCGCTTACGTTTGTTATACATTACTTGAGGGTTGATACAAACAAGTCCACAGATACCAACTGTGTAGTCCATTACTATCCGAATCCAGCAAAGGTTAAATGCGAGCAATGTATATAATAAATGTTCCTTGTTTTTTTACTTTGCCCCTGCACTTGGGCTGTCTTACTTGTGATTCTTTCCCCATGGCCCAGACTGTGTTTAGCATGTTGCTCGAGCTGCATGCAGCTTTTCTGCTTCGGCGATCTTGTTTAAAAACAGAGATACAAAAAAAAAATAGTATACATAACCTGCCAATTCATTCATACCATCAGCAGCATTTATTGTGTGAGATGTTAATCTATAGTGATGCTCCTGCAATTGTGGCCATATTTTTTTATTTTCATATACCAGCTGTGATTCATGCGTTGCCTGCCCTGTCAACCATGCTTAAAATGTTGGTTGAAGTTTCGCCTGTAGCTACAGGCCATACCTCAATAAAGGCACATATAAAAATTTACACTTCCTACGAAAAACACGCCAAAAAAAAATTCAATAGAAACGAGCGCGCCGACAGCTAGCGTCGTCACAGCCTCCACAGGGCAAGCGGGCCGAGTCGGGGAAAAATTCTCTCCTTGCCGTGACGTCACCCCGGTTCGCCGTAAGGGGGCGCCACGCGAACTTGTCGGGGCTCCACGCAAACTTCTCGGGGCTAATAGCAGATGGACGGAAGGAGACGGCAGTGTTGAGAGATCAGGTGCGTGCTTTGGCTCTTTTGCCATGCTTTTCAATGGGTGGAACGTGAACATAAAGTGTTTAAATAAAAACTTAATGCAGATATCCTATTTTCTCCAATGTCTAATATTTTTTTCAGTATTTTACGAAAAGCATGTTTTTCTTACCACCAACAACCGTCTTCTTCTTTTTTTTTTTTTTTTTTTTTTTTTTTTTTGTTGAAACATGGGTATGAAGCAGGATCTCCAAACTTTTTAGCTGAGGAATGGTGCACGGAATGATTCATTCTCCGACTCTTGTGTTTACCACATTCTAAAATGCGGTCCCTCAATTTCCTCCTGACGATGTCGTAGAAGTGTCGTGCTGTCGCCGGCAGCATCGCATCATCGGTGGCGGATGTGGCAGGCGCCTGTTCTGCCGCAGGCTGTTCTCCAGCCTGAGGGTCCACAGAAGCTTTGGCAGCCAGGAGTTGGGACACCGCGACAACAGCGATGCTCGCGTTCGCTTGTGCTTTTTTGTCAGGACTTGTACGACCCACTGCCAAGATTGCAACACCGACAGCATGCATGACACTTCGGTTTTTGTGACGTCATTTGTTGTCTTTGGGGCACCACTTTGGATGCATGGGCGGAATAGGATGCTTAACACCCCAGCCAGAGATGTGTTCCAGGCACTGTAGCTAAGGAGCCAGATTGGGGATTGGTTGCAGTCTCAAGGGGCATAAAATGTATAAAAAGATGTGAGATAGAAAAGGCTAAATTATTGTTCTCATTCTTTATTGTATCTTCATGTGCGCATTGTGGTGCCGTCTTTTTATTAATTTTGTGCCGGTAACAGTGCCCTTGCTGGAAGCAGTCCATGGGCAGGATGTTGCTGGAAGGGCCGCGCTTATCCTCGGACCAGTCGGAAAGCCTCCTTGCAGAAGGCATTTCCTAGTCAGTTTTCACGGCCTGTGGGGCTGTGGTGCCATCCTGTGGCAGCGTTGCGGACATTGGATAGGTGTACTCCGAACCAGTCCAAAGTCAGTGCATTTACCAGCTGGCACTAATGCTGATGCATTAGAAAAAAGATGCTTACTGCACTGACTATCAGGTACCATAGTCAACATGTGGAGCAGTGGCGAGTGAGCTGCCATGTCGCGTAATTTGTAAGCTATTCATACTGGGTGAATATAGAGCAAGCCTCAGCGGGCCCGTGAAAATTAGCGACGGGCCGGGCCGGGTCGGCTGTTGGATATGGCTAGCGGGACGCGGGCAGACTCAGGCCCAAGAGACAGAGGGCTGGGTCGGGCCAGGCTCCTAAATATTTCCCCGTGCAGGCCTTTAACATAAATTGGAAAATCATTTCATGGCCCCTTTGATCTCATAACTCAGTGGAAATGCGATTCTCCAGATCCACAGTTTTGGTGAAAGCCTAAGCATTTTTGTTTTCACTGTAGCTTGATGGTTTACCTTGAGTTGACGGTGACATCTTGCACATATGTTGGTCACTTTGCAAAGATTAACAAATCAGCACTCCATGAAATTACATGTTTATGGTTGGTAACAGGTTAAAAGTGCAGTTGAACACCCACTTTCATCACATACTTGTTGACTTCCACCGGGCTTTGACTATGTGTGTGCTAAAGTGTGTTCAAAGGCAGAATGCTTGTGCTGGAGGCAGAGCATCTTTAACCTGCCATCGACTATACAGTTATGTAAATTTAAGTGACGAGACAAAAATTAGAAAAATAAACAGTGACTTCTAAAATGTACTAAAGGCAAAATTAGGGACATGTGAATATCAAAGTGTTAGCTCAGTGCCATTCCTAGCTCCAACACTGTGATATTTTGTGGCTTTCCCTTGCACTCTGGAAGCTATAAAGAACCGCTATTTCACTTGAACCACTAACTACTCTCTCATCTTTAGTAAGATGTTAAGAAAACATATGAAATAACACTTACATTCAGCACATTCAGGAATTGAAGTTAACTATTTCGACAAACACCTTTAGAGAGAGTGAGAAATATTAAAACATGCCATGGGAGATGAAATGTAGAGGCAAAATTTATCCACTGAAGACGTATGGCTTGTCATTCCAGTATTTTAATTCGAGGTATTTTATTAATTTAAGTATTTTTTCATACTTCCTGTCAAATATTGAAATTTCCTTGCCCGTGTTTGAAGATTTTTTTTCTAACTAGGAGCCAAAAAAGATTCGAGGCATGAAAAGGGAAAATACCCTACTTGGAACGTCACTGACTCCCGGATCTGTGTTCTGCAACAAATGCTCTACGGTGTGAGGGTTGCCAGACAGTTAATTAACTTCATTTCTTCTAATTGTTTGCAGGCATTTCGTCAAACATTGATTTTTAATCACTTGTCACTCTCTTTGGCAATACATATACTGTCGAGACCGGTTATAACGAAGTCGGTTATAACGATATAGCGGCTACAGTGAAGCGATCACGATTTCCCCTTACCTTTTGCACTTCGTTATAACCGAAGTCGTTTATAACGAAATAGCGAATATAGCGAAGTGATTTCCGATTCCCATTGACTTCGTTATAACCGGTCTCAACAGTATGTCACTGCGTGGAAAGCGTTTCTTCCAAATCCCAAGACCCAAGTGTTCATGCCATATGTTAAGCTGCCTATGAGGGGTTTGTAGAATCCTTGTATGGTGCAACTTTTGTCCCTCACCCCTTGAATGCTCAGTGTACCCAAATGTAGCTCTAGCGGTCCGATCCAGATGCGAGCTTCAGAACAAACTGTTATCTTATTCAAAAGTTAAATCATTTTCTAAAACTTTCAGTGGGGAAATGGTGTCCCGTTCTTGGAACTTCATGCCGTTCAGCCCTATGTATTCGTGGGCTTTGTCGTCCACCATGTTACCATTAAAAATTTCTGAAAATCGCTTATAACTTTTGAAGAAGGTAACGGTTCATTCATAAACTTTGACATCCAGTTTGAACTGTTAACTGTACATTTGGATGAACACTGAGCATTTGATAATGCATAGTTAATTTTAGCAATTAAAAATAAAGACTAAATACTTTTTGGGGGGACACCCTGTACATAGCTTGCACAAACCTTAGAAAAATTGAATTCTGGGAAGGCTGTTGCCATATTGCTGAACCAAAGTGCCACTGCAGCCAAGGATGGTTGTTTACCAAACAGTGTCGACTGAGCATCATTCTGGCTTGCTGTGGAAATATTTGGCTGCATGTTAGATGTAACCAAGGGCAATGACAGTCATGACCGAATGGTATGCATGCTTCTCCTGGTTACCAAGAGTTACTGCGGGTCACTCAATGCCTGCATGAACTGTCGAAAACCTAAAAAAGTGGCTCCGACCTAGCCTCATATGTCAACAGAGATGCGCAGCATCAACACGGGCATAGCCCACAAAAGGGGCCATCTCCTATTGTTTTTCTTGGGGGGAAGAGGGGTGGGGAGGAGGAATGAGGTTGTGAATTGTTGGGAACCCAGTTAGTACTCATGAAATATTTGCAATGTAAAGATATGCGTTAGCTGCGCCGATAGTCTTGTGAGCAAGGCACGTCAATGAATTCCATTTGTTTTTAAAGCGCTTCATCCATGTTATTCAATGCTACGAATTCTGGTTCATTGGTCACTTTGTTTAAAGTATCGGTAAGCAGATAAAGGTGACCACTCAGCTTTACTTTGCCCTCTCAATCTGAGCTACGCTTAGATTGATTCAACAGTAGCGCATTGAATTGAGAGGGAACCAATCACATGTGCCCAGTCCCTCTGCTCCTCCCCCTTCTACCCAATCACAATTGTCATATCTTGATTGAATGCTTTGGTCGCATCTATTTATCCGCGGCTTTGGAGGGACACTGTGCATGTTGTTTGAGGAAAACACAACTGCGGTCATCGTGTCTACACTGACACAATGCTCGTAGAAGTCTTGATTATAGCAAATGTCCACATTTAAATATTCTGGTCTCGGCTTTATTTTTCTTATAGAATTTTCCCAACTGCTTTGTTCCAGCCTGGCGATGATTGACCTCAGATTAAATTCCAACGAGTGGAGCTCAGAAAATGTCGCTTGCCACCATTGTTATATAGCCGAGGTTGCGGCATGCTCATCGGGCCTGCCAAACATTTGTCGGTGTCTGGGAAACTGCAATGATACATGCTCTTTGCAGATGAATAGCATCTGCCGCTGCAAAAAGACATCATGGAATGGTATCTAGTAATTTATCACTCACGGTCTTCACGAGCATTTTCGCTCGCCTCATGGCATCATTTCACAGTGGACCTGCCTTTGCATTTTACCTTCGGGAGAAAGACACTTTTGTCAAATTTTGTGTCTTACAAGGCCAATGGCTTCTAGATCTAGATCACTTTGTGCATTCCAATATTTTTTTTAAAAATCTAAACAGTTTTAGAGAATGTCTCTGAATGCAGTCGTGTAATTCAGTGTAACCTTTCTATTTCGCAGGTAACCCAACAGAACTCAAAGCCTCTGGCGCCAGCACGTACGAAGGGCATCCGCAAGCGCAAGTTGGTTCCAGATGTAACCTGCATAGAGCCTACCGTTGTCCTTGATGATTCTTCTCGTGTCGCTGTCAAGGTTCCGGTCACGAAACGTCGCGCCAACGCTCCTGCCGCCAAGCGGCCCAAGAAGGAAAAGCCAGCAATGAGTGGGCCCGACATCCCTTTGGAAATGAATCCCGACACGGTGAGCCATCTCATTGCCTTCTGCGGCTAACCATCTTCTGAGGTACTACTAATTCTTTGTAGAATACTTTTGTTCCTTCAACACTTCTGTGTCGAAAGTGCCTTGCTGGCATGCACAAAGGACTATGTTAAGCTCTACTGGTAGGCGGTGGGGAGGAAAAAAAAATGCCCTGCCATGAAGCTTCCCAACCATCCCTCGTGAAGTATTCTGCCAGATTCAGTGTTGGTACTAAAACGTTGGCTCTTATTGTGTTGAATGCGTACAAATTTTGGTTGTTTAACAGATAGTGAGATGACACTTCATCCTGCATTCTCTCTAGGTGCTTACTACTTTGTTAGAAAAAAAAATTACCTACCGTAAAGTTCCATGAGAACGCCCGCACCCGAAAGATCGCCCATCCCGTTTTTCTGGCTAAATATCTGTAACATAAAAATTCGGAAACATTGCCCACCCCCGATTCCCATTGGACATCACGCAACGTGTGGTGGGAATCGCATCAACCGCCACGCAGTTTGCTGAACCGCGTTTTTGTCCGCTATGTGCATGCGCGATATCGGCTTCCGTAACACGCAAGTTGTTTCCGCATGTATGTTGTACCGTGAAATGCGAATCTGGTTTGTCGGTAATCTGCGGTATCCGTTACCAGGACATAAGTGTGCTGCAAATTCCTTCGTTTTTGTCCACGCGCGCAATATCAGTTCCTGTGACAGGCAAGTCTGTAGTGGGTTCCTACGTGTTCATTCCACTATAAAACTTGAATCTGCTGTGTCCACGATTTGAGGTATTCGTTCCCGTGAGATGCGAGTTCTCGGCGGGTTTCCGCGGGTCTTTCGCACCATGAAACGCGAATCTGCTGCGTCCGCAACCTGCGGTATCCTTTCCCGTGGCACAGGAGTTTGTAGCAAATTCCCACCAGTTTATCGCATTGTGAAACGCAAATTAGCAGTGTCCACGATCTGCGGTATCAGTTCCCACGTCACGTGGTTTGTAGCCAGTGTCAGAGTGTTTATCATTAATTTTTTATAAAGTTTTGCTGTGGCTTCCCCAAAGATAGCCCACCCCATGTTTTTTGCCATTTATCTCTTCATTTGGGTGGGCGTTCTTTTGGAACTTTACGGTATTCATACTGCACTAAAAATTTCTATTCAGTACTGAGCTTTGTTTTGCACATTAATACGAGCGTCTTTGTTCGCTTTATGGGCTCTTATTTTAACATAGGTGTTTTTTTTTGGGCTGCTTATGTAGGAAATGACAGATATAAAAAAATCAACCAACACAAGTCCTATGCACACCGTTGGTGGGCAGTGTTTTGGCCACCAGATTTTGATAATTTTGTTGGCTCTGTGTGTAAAATTTTTTGTAGGTATTGTATGTGCAATAGTTTTGCTAGGCTTGTCCAAAAGGGGCTGGAAATCTGTTTTTGTAGGGGCTGGCAAATATAATTATTTTTTAATAGTGTGCACCAAATAGAAACTGTGTGTAGAACAATTTCTAAAATTGAATTGAACATGCACATACCATATTTACACGAGTGTAAGTCGACTTTATTGTAATTCGACCCCCCACCTTACATTGCACATCAGAAAAAAAAATCTTTAGATGCACATTTTACTGCAAACATGTAAGAACGGCAAAGTATCTTTTTCGAAAACCCAGCCTCCAACATACGATCGATGCCTTCGCTCATGCAGTTTGTGCATGCACGCACAAAGTGCATGATATGCCCAGGTGTTATCAAAACTAGGAAGTTCACGCCGGGGGCAAGACAAATGAAGCTGCTTAGTTGTTCTCACTCCGTTCGCGACTAGACTATGACTCGTCCGCACTGGTGGTGCCAGTCCCGTCGTCATCACTGCTACGTTCTGAAGTACATTGTCGGCATCGTCCAACGAAATCTCACACTTTGCAAATGACAGCATCAACCGCATCTTCTGCACTTGCTCGGCAATCGCATTGCATGTCAGGAGCAAGGACCGATTGCGCACTTTTGTGGCGTACGTTGCAAGCCTGACCTCAAACTCCGGAATGCATCCATGCCTATCCAGACTGGCCTGCGGAAGCCTCTTCGTTTGCTGTCACAGTTTAAGTTCCCACGCCATTGCAGACTCCACTGGAGCCTCACCCGCTTTGACGGGTCGAACTTGCATCCTACAGCGCAGTTGTTGGTTGCTTCTGGGCGAAGAATGGCCGTAAACAAGCACCGAAAACCTAAACTGCCTAGATCACGTGTGTCAATACAAAAAACATAGTTAGCGCTCCAGCATGATATCGACACTCAATCAAACGACATACTACTATGACTCGTTAGAAAAACTGCGAAAAGAAGCCGCAGCTAGTGAGCTTTGAGGCTGTTCCAGCGGCCTCCAGAGTGGCTCCTGCAAGAAGTGCCGCCGTTCCCGGGAGTCGGGTGCACCGTGCGCTGTTCACCGCCATACATTTGGGTTCATTTGCGAATCACTATCAATTATACTTGTTTGCACAAATAAAAAAAAAGTATTTGTAAAATGAGCGCACAGCATACCGCAATGCTACAGGCTGAACTCGTCACAAGCCGTGATGTTCTTGATGAAGAAAGGTAAAAAACGCAGGCAGGCTGGTGAGTGACATCCATAGTAACCTTGAGATGTTGGAACAATAAAAAAATGGACAGAACAATGAAGTGTGTAACACAGCTGGAAATTTATTGAACAACCATTGCCTTATATACATGTCCTAGACCTCTTTCACAATTCATACGACCTCCTAGTCCCCTACACAGTGTACCTACGGTTCTTGGTATCGCAATTTTTTAGTTTTCATCGGCGGTGGAATGCTTTAATTTAATTATAAGTCGATCCCCCCCTCCCCCTAACACTTCAGATTTTTAAAAATTGAAAAATGGGTCAACCTAGATTTGTGCAAATACGGTATATAATGAAAAAAGTGGCTAAAGATCCAACTTGAAATATTGAATGTGGATGAAATGTCAAAAGTATTCTACTCATAATGAAAAAATTCTAGATATATTTGCATAGTTTTGCTTGGAATTTTTCAGCTATTTTTTTTGTTGCCATTATCCTGCTTGCACTCTGACTGAGGCCTGTATAAACTCTTAGTGTAGTCCTTTCTATACTTTAAAAGAGTTGTCCAACAAAACAGTAAAAACTCTTTAGATGCAGGGCGACCAAAAAGTCTCGTTTCTTGGAAAGAGGGGTGCTGACGACTCAGCTGCCGGGCCTTCCAAGAAGATAAAGCAAGAGGATGCTTCCAGCAAGGCTGCGATCGTGAGTGAACGAGTGTTTTACATATCACTATTTTTAGGAACATACACAGCAATGAAAGGCCACAGGTCAACAGTTTTTGCTGTAATGTCACAGTAATGTGGATGACGTGCAGTGCTCCAGCCCAGGAATTCTTAAACTCCTTTATTTCAAGAAACCCCTATCTGCCCTGAATGGTCTCATCATTTCTTCATTAGATGAGTGCAGGAGACCTTGTAAACAATAATGCACATACTAGTGTCTGACTAATAGTTAAGTGTCAATTAGTTTCTCAGATCTGCAAAAATAGTGTTTAGTCTTGAAGAAGTGTCTACTTAGAGGACAGGGACAGTCAAGAAAACTTTAGGGAACTCACAAGAGTGCTCTGGGGACCCTAGGGTTCCTAGGAACACAGTTTGAGAACCCATGCTTCAGCCCATGCCAAATGTTATATTTGTGTGTGTCTGTACTTCATTCTAAATGTTTTCCAAGTTTTCGCCAAAAGGTTGCTCAAAAGTTTTGCAAAACGTAAAATCGCCGACGCAGCATCTATCGTCCTGTCTCGCGTTAGTACGGCGACCCATTTGGTTTCCGACTTGCTCCGAAACAATGCTGCGTCAGGGCTGTCTTTCTAGTGTTGAATTGAGATTGTATGTGTGACCGAGTGGAAATCACTGGACAAAAATCAAATGTACAAAAATTGGGATGCGGCAAACGCACCAGTCTGAAACGCATGTCAGGCGCCCTAGTTGAAGTAACCGAAGGCGACGGCCGGCCCGTCACTGTTGCACATCTTTCAGGGTCTGCCATCCTCTGACGAAGTCATCGATGTCGACGCAGAATGGGAGGCGCGCTACGGCTGGAAGGTGGACCTAGCAGTTTCGGCAACCGTCAACGCTCGTGTAGATGTCGTTCGCAACGTGGTGGACATGCTGCAGAAGGACTGCACAATCCCCTTCATAGCCCGCTACAGGCGGGAGCAGACGGGAGGTCTGCAAGCAGATGAACTGCAGAACATCCAGCAGACCTACCAGAGCCTGCTGTGCGTGGTGCCAAATGCTTTCAATTATCCGTGTTACTGTAAAGGGGAACTCCGCCGATTTTCCGGGCTACCTAATCCAAAGGCATCATCTGATTACGGATGGCTTCCTGATTCCGAAATGCTATCTCGTTTTCCCATATTCACTCTAGTTAATTCAAAAAGGGATATTTTGTTTGCTGCCGAAACCGAAACATCGCTCTCCCTAGTTTTTCCCCAGTTATCCCCGCCACCCAAGCGTGACGTCACGGATGTGCAGCAAGCTAGCAATCGGGTACGCACGCGCCCGCCTTTCTCGCATCTAACAGCGAGAAAACCTGGGCGTTCATGCTATTTTGAAGCTGATAATAATCTATATTTGCATAAAGTATGACCTTGGTCTACATGCTAAACTATAAAAAAGTAAAAAAAAAAAAACGGGAGCAATTGGATTTTTGAGAAAACCGTTTTTGCAACTCAGTACGCTCAAGCCGCAGCTCGCTAGTTTCATGAAATCGCTAGTAACCCGACGCCATCTATCAACATGTGCGCCAAACGCACGCCGCTACTCTACTTGGCCGTCTGCGTCGCCATTCGCCGTTGACCCTGGCGAGTTTTTTGGCCCTATTGTTGTTTTTTTGTTACAGAAAAAGAGCTATGCTTTGTAATTAAAGAAAAAAAAGAAAAACCTGTGAAATACACTTTTGATGAAAAGCTTAGATTGCTACGTGCAGGCGTCGATTTTTACGGTCCATTTTAGCGAGAGCCTGGTGACTTGGGACACCTTATATTTGTCTTGAGTGATAGACGAGGAACCTCTCCCGGTCTCGGCGTTGATCCAGTAAAGCAGTGCAGGAGCTACCCATCTTGTAAACAATGATGGATGCACTGAGGAGCTTTTAACTCGTAGTTATGCTTCAATGAGTGGCTTGGGGAAACCCATGAGGGTACCCTACTGACCCAGTTTGAGAACCTATGGGTGCGGGAACTGAAGTTTGTTTTTCTGTTTCTTTGCTCATGTAGTTCAGTCAAGAAGAAAGCGCAGACCATGCTGGCGCATCTGGCAAAGGAGAAGAAGGGAGATGCGACGGTCAAGAAGCTCATCATCAGTGCCAAGAGCTTGGAAGAACTGGACCACATTGTGCGTATAAGCGTTACGCACCTCTCACCCCGAGCTGAAACTGTGAAGAAATGTCATTCTCATTGTTCGTACAGTGCTGCATGCAACTGGGAGCATTTTCTGTAGAATGTCGAGAGGGATTTCTGTTTCTCTTCATTGGTTTCTCGCGTTTTTCTCCAGTGGATGGTTAGGACTACAGCTGCTATAGTGTGTCACTTCTTGACAGTACAGTCAAATCTCGATATAACAAATTTCATCGGCCTCGCGAAAAGCATTTGTTATTCTGGAATATCAGTATACAGAAAAACTCTTAAACTGTATTTAAATCTTGGTAAAAATAACATACCTTTGCTATAGAAATATCCAAACGCTCAGATTTATCCGAAAAAAAAAAAAAAAAGTTACACGTGATTGAGCACTACTACTTATTTACTGTAAGAAAATGTCCAGCACAAACGCTCTAGCAGGAACGACTTGACGTTGATAGTGACACGGGCACCGCTCGCATGATTCAAAATACTGTACACCTAATGGAAGAAGTCCGAGATCTTCTGGTTGGTGCTGCACAAACGCTGCAGGAAAAACAATTCAATGTCGTCCACTTTCCTGTGGACATCCTCTGTCGCATTTTCACACCTTCCAAGGGATATACGCAACTTGCTGATATGGAACATCCTGTGTGAAGGAGAGGAATGCCAAGTTTGGCAGTTAGGCCAACCGGCGGAACCTTCCTATAGACCGACACGCGGGCCTGACGTCGTGGAGCTGCGGCGGCGCTGCGATCGTGCCGGAGCCGGGTGTTGTGCGCAAAATTGTGCGCGTTTTGCATGGCCATAGCATTTCAGCATGTCGCAAAGCTGTGTAGCCGTTAATTGCACCGAAAGCTCCAGCAAAAGTGGCAGAGTGAGTTTCCACAAGTTCCCGGCAAACTCTGAAAGGCGCAGAAGGATAATACTCATGGATCGAAAATAATGGTCGCCTCGTGCAGACGACCGCTTGTGTGGGAAGCACTTCCTTGGAGGCAAGTGTGGCTTTCATTGCAATCTCCGTCCCGAGGCTCGCTTATATGCAGGCAAACTGTCGTCTGATCGAGGCCACCCAGATTTTGTTGCTACGGTGTTTGCGCACAAAGCACCGGCCAAGCGCTTGTCGGTGGCTTGCTACCAGTGGTGGTGGCGACGCGTTACAAGAAACAGAGTTGCCGGTAACACGTTACTTTTTCTGTAATGTAATAATGTACTTGTTATTCTTTAAGACAGTAAAGGGGAACATACTTATGCTAAATTCCGAATAACGCGTAGCAGTAGTTACGTTTCTCAATACAGTAAAACCTCGTTATAACAAAACGGGATATAACAAACTAATGGATATAACAAAGCAATCATAATTCCCCTTGCTTGCTAATAGTGGGAAGAAATGGACATTGGCTATAACAAACTAATGGTTATAACGAAATAATTATGACCGCTCCTTCAACTTTGTTATAACGAGGTTTTACTGTATATATTCTTTCAAAGAGCTAAAAAAAGTAATTTTTTTTTTCCGGCCTTTTATGTTTTGTTTTACCTTCAGCCCAGATGCAGCCGACGCTACAAGCTGATGGAACCAATCAACAGCGCCAAAACCCACCATTATGGTGTCCATTATGTTTCTGTATGTGTTCTACCGTCGTTGAACCAATCATAAACAAGAAAGACCCAGTGACTCGCTCTTTTGATGCTGCTTGATTGGTCCCATTGGCTCGTAGCTTCGGCTGCGCCTGGACTTAAGCTGAAACGAAGTGCAGCACAGTCACAACAGACCTGGGTATCTGAGTTGTACGGAAGATCCCTTTGGGAAGGATATCACCGACCACATTGGCAATCCTTTAGGAAGTATGGCAATGGTGAACTACCACCAAGTCAACTCGTAATGATCGCAGATATCGTACTGTATTTTCTCGAAAATAAACCTTCTAAAAGGGGAAGCTGCACCTGTAATTTCCAGAGTTCACGTCGGGAACAGTCACTTGGGCTTATGGAAACTGCAATGCAGCCGATGAATAAACACGGAAGTTGTTTTATCAGAAAACTCTGCCCATTCTCAGATGCCAAACTGACATCTTCATGCTCCGAATCTTTGTACGGATGGAACTTTTGAGATACATCGTTGTCGGTGCATTGACATTTGCTAGATTTCTTTAGAAATTGCAGTGATTGGCACTCTGTTCCTTGCAATAAAATATTTTTGCTGTTTTTTTTTCTTCGAAGGCTGCACCTATTTTTAACAAATACGACAATAACTTAATTATTTCCTCTTTTTCTGTTCACCAGTGAACTTTCTGGTGCCAGCTGTCTGTCCAGCATATTTGCTTTATGTAGTTTTTCTCACAGGATATTTGAGGCATTTCAGCTAACCTGTGCCAAGACTTTAAAAAATGCTGTCGCATGCTATATGTTCTCAACAAATGTCCAGTCCTATTAAGCAAGTCAAGATTACGCTGGTGATGTGCCAAGCTGGCCAGTTAACAGACTAAGTAGCCAACTTCTTAAATAATAATTTGCATGCAAACCTTCCAACCCCAATGTTTATGAGTGCGTGGAGAAACAATCTATTGAGTCTTTTTCATGCATTCCACATGACGAAGGGCACTAACACTGCAGTTTGCTAGCAGATAGTCACGAGTTCCTTGGATCTCGCGCACCTTCTTTAAAGCTGGAAAAAATTGGACACGCAAGGGCTTCCCTGATGGAAACAACACTGTGGGATGTGCCAGTTTGGCACGTCGCTAAACATATTTTGACTTAATTGTGCAATATTATTGTGAGCAAAACTGTGGTGGTTCGACGCGTGTGGCATGCATCGGCTTTAAGTCTCAGAACAAGTTAACTGAAACAACCCGTATGTAGGGTGTTCTTGGAATCTTCCAGGCAGTACTAGAAAACGCTTTCGCGTGAACATTGAGTTGAGAACAAATAACATAAAAATCTTGTGCCGTGTTTTGTTTTTTTTCCACATCTCGCGTGTTTTGACAGCGGCTTTTTCTAGCCAAGTCGCTTGCATGCTTCCCTTTTTGCCGCGTTAAAGTCAACGATTTCTTAAAGGAGCTCGTGCCTTCAGCCTTGTAAATGCAAACAAAACCGAAAGTCCAGCTCAGGCTCCGAAGTGTCCCATACTATGTTTCAACTCGTGCGAGAACGAGTGAATTGTTACCTTGGACGCAGCGACAACTGAGACGTTGTTGCCTGCAAGAGTGCCATTGCCATTTCTTCCCAGTTTGCTCCTTACAAGGAGGCCAAGGGCAAGTCCCTAGCCCAGAGAGCCAAGCTTCTGGGGCTCGAAGACTCGGCGAACCGGATACTGCAAGGACAGACCACGGTAGAAGCCCTCCCACCGGAGACTCTAGTCAAACCTGAAGTCAAAGGTAACTTGGAACTTTCCGGTTCGTCCGAAAAACTGTCCAGTTTGTTCCCGGTTAAGACTTCAGAGGGGGGTCTCAAAGGACGTGACCCATGGCTCGTTAGGATGTGGCACTCGAGCCCCTCGTGAATTACTCTATTTGCGCTAGCTCAATTCACAAATTTTTCAAAATGTAAAAAGACCCTTCACGAAACTTCGTTGTGCAACATTTCTCGGGCACAAAGTGTACGATTGGATCCAAGTCCTGGACGTATGCCGACGCAACATTTGTTCTCTAAATAAGCTGAGCCCAGTTTGTGCCGCACGCCAACGCAGCCCCCATGTCCAAGAGATGCTTGGAGTGTGCACCCAAACAATGGTGGACTTGGACGATTGGTGCAGCAGCTGCCACGTGGTGCACGCTTTTGAAAAGTGTCCGATTGGGGGAATATTTTGCGGGTGCAAAGGTTTGCGATTTGGAGTGGTACGCTATGCATTCTTCACCGTGGTGCCATACATTCTCACATTCGATTTTATGCAATATTTTTTTTTGGTTTTGCTGTGGCGTCCCCAAAGATTGCCGACCCCATGTTTTTCACCATTTATCTCCATTCTGGGTGGGCGTTCTTTCGGAACTTTACGGTTGTAATATATTTAGATGGTGTACAGTCGATTCCTTATAATTCAAAGCTCACGGGCACAATGAAACACTTAATATTAAGCATTCCTTGAATTAAAAAAAAAAAAGCACAGTCAAATAGTTTTTTTTTTATTCAGGGCTCACCGGGAGAAGTTGATTTTTGCTTGCTTCTGCTAATGGAGATGCGCAAAATTCTGCAAATGAAGACGTAAAGTACTAACTGTGCTCTGCCTACTGCAAACCTTTTAGGGCGCCCTCAGCATTTTGTTTTTTTGCCAAAGAGGACATAAAATTGTGGTCCGGTGTTCCACAAGCAGTTTCCGTGTCAGCGGCACTCGGCCACACGGCATGGAGAGAGATGTGATCATGAGGCCTAACCGCTTGCATGACGTAACTGTCGGAAAGCAGAATACACACCATGGCATTGTCGACATAAATATATTTGATGGACAAAGCATCTCGTAGGGCTGGGTAATGCCTCAAACCAAGCCTTGTTGGCCCCATTCGTGCCGCTCGTAACTTCCGTAGAAAAGATACCATGATGCACGTGCCTGCAGTCATGCTGGCTTGGTCTGTTTTTGGCGTGGCTTGGCCTGACTGCTTAATTGGCTTGATTGCGTGGCGGATTAGTGGCGAGCTGCACTCATTCATTCTTTTTTCCAATGGCACACACGGTAGATAAAAAAAAAGAATTAGGGTGTGGGTATGGTTATACAGCCTGAACTTAGTCTGCCTCAACAGGAAACTTGTCTCTCGGCTGTAGATAAATTTAGCCAGTGCAGTACAACCGCTAGCCTGAGATTTTTAATGTGCATCACGCAGTAGTGATACACAACCGTACGCGAGTACGATGCTTATCCAGATCGAAACAGGCAGGGGTGGGTTTGAACCCAGGATGCCTGAGCTCTGCAGTGCTAGCTTTTGGTCCACATGCTACGAGCTGGTGTGGGCTAGTTCAGTCGACCACCGATTTCCTCACACATGGTAGATGAAAGCAAAAAAGTGTGCACAGGTGCGATTTAAGCTTGGTCAGCATAATCGCCAGGCTTTTTTATGCTCCCGGAGGTGCCAAACTTCTGAAGCACATCAACAAATCCTTCGAATTAACCAGTTCCAAAGGTTAAACTTCGAATTACCGTGCCTTTTCCCCATAGACTTGTATGTGTAATTGCCGGGATCACACTCCTGCTTCGAACTAACCGGAAATTTGAATAAACCAACTTTGAATTACTGAGAGCTGACTGTATATAAAATAAATATGTGTGTTTGAGAATGCTATTTCCACATAAATTGGAAACTCTAATGGAAAAGGGGAGCAATTCTCTTTCTAGACTTTTGATTTCGAGAAGTTAATACTGAGGTGTCTTCAAGCTGAAAAGTCCATGATCAGATTTTTGCAAAAATATACTGGTTTAAATTTAATCTTACTTAACTAAACCATCGTACATCCAATTTCAAGAGTGTTTATGTTGTAGTAAATGCCTTTGCATCCATGGGTTATTACTGGGAGGCAAAAGGAGTTAGGACTGATGCTTGAAATTGTTTGTTTTATACACTAAAGGCCTAGCATCGGCAAACGACGTGCTTCTGGGATGGCAGCACATCATCGCCGACTTCATTTCAAAAGACCGGGCTGTTCTGGACTTCCTGTCAAACATGTGAGCTGCCATCCTTTGTCCTTCCTCAGTATATTTTATATATTTGGTGGGCCACAGGATAGCAGCGTCTGGGAAACACTGATATAGAACATCATTTCCCAAGCTGGGTTCCTAGGAGAATAGGGGCTCCATCAGCCCAACGTACATGCATCTCTAAAACAGTTAGTGCGAGAGACAAGGGCAGGTAGAAGAATGGACAGGATAAGCGCTTGTGCTGTCCAGGCTTCTACTTGTCCTTGTCTTTTGTGCTAACTGTTTCTTAGATGTTTATCCAACTAGGCCATCGACTTACATCATATATGTGCATCATTGTTTATGAAGTCTCTAGGCTTCTGCACTGCTTTATAGCATCAATACTGAGACAGGTGGTCCGATTTTGGTGAAGCCACAGCTTGCATGTAATCAACCAATGATACGTATTTGTCCAGTTTGTGAGTTTGCAATCAACAATATTTTGGTGAGAACGTCTCATCAACCTACAAATGGTGAGAGAGGTCTCGCTGCCTTTGATGTGCTTGTCCTTAGCAGTCCTTTCTTTACCGGTCAGTGTCAGTTTGTGTGTGGCAGCAAAAAAATTTAAGATTTGTAAATGAATCACATGTTGTCAGTGGCTTCCAACATGAAATAGTGGAGAATCCCCATTTCAGCCTGCACCTGATCTCACTTTGCTGTGGCACTCAATTCGTAGCAGATGGTATGTCAAGACCATCGACATACAGTGTTTAAACACAGAATGTGTTTTATCAGCAGATTTTTATGGAGCTCTGTAACGTTTGACTGTAATGGCCGACAATAGTGGCTGGCTGCTTTGCTTTGCCGACTGAGCTATCCAGTGTCGGTGGCTGCTAGCATGTAAAAGGAAATTCACTGGTGCGGCGCGTGAAGGCACTGTCTCTCGCTTCATAGCCTTTCATGTCAAGCTGCATCATCTCACAGTGCTTGTCAGAAATGAGAGTGAATGTCCGGTAAGTGGTGCCGTTCAGATGCCCTTCTCTTCCCTAGAAGGCCTATCACATATTCTGTGCTTACCAGTCTGTCAGCATGATCAGGCTTGTAAAATGTTCTTGTTTTATTTTCGTCTGCAAATGTCGCTTTTTATCAGACCAACCGCTTTCTTCAATTGTGTTAGCAGACGAATCGTCGACGGACGCCATCTTCGCTCTTTTTGTGAGAGGCAAACTATGTCTTGCTCTCTCGGTGAGCAAAATCGGACTCCAGTAGGGTTTCTCGGCTAGCACTCCAAACGGATGGGCATTCCTCATGTTAGAAAACGCCCCTGGGGCCCTAATCTATACGGCGGGACCTAGGGACCGGGACGCTGCCGCCTGCTGCGATTGGCCAGCTCTGCACATCTGACCAATCGCAGCAGGCGGCGATGTCCCAGTCTCTTGGTCCCGCTTGGTCCCGCTGTGTAGATTAGGGCCCCTGATGTGGGAGCTGCCCCTGCCAGGTCCAAGTCTCCGGGGATAATGCTGACGGCCACCAAATCTTCGTCTGCCGCCAAGAAAGCCAAGGAGGCTCTGACGGAAGGCAAGCAGCAGGACCATTCCGACAAGAAGTATGACAACTACATCAACTTCTCCAGGGATGTCAGATCGGTCCAGCCGTACCAGGCAAGATCGGTTCCTGCTTCTTACCTTCACCCCCCGTCTCATTTGTTTAGATGCGAAAGCATTTCCGAGCAAACCCTACACACTTCCGAGTCCATAGCTCGGTTTGTAACCAGCGAAGCAGCCGGCATGGGTCTGTTATACATAAGCATACAAGAGTAATGCACCCAACAAATATGATGCAGTATATTAGCTTCTGAACAGAAAGTGGAGTGAACGAAGGTCTCTTAATTGGCTGTTCAGAGGGAAACATTCAAATTGTAGAGAAAAACATTTGCATTCAGATGGTTTTTTTTTTTTTTTTTTGGCAGCGGCAGCGGCTCGTGGCACAGCGCTTACGATTTCATCTGACCTTTACAGTGACTGTGCTACAAACAGCTCGTCGTCGAGGCGGCTTCGCCGAGTCATCAAGCCCACGTACCAGGAGGAGCTGCAAACACGCTGCACGAGTTGCCAGACCACAAGGACTAGCAGCTATAAAAGCAAGACCAGCGACTCTGCAGGACAATTTGGCAGCGGCAGCGGCTCGTGGCACAGCGCTTACGATTTCATCTGACCTTTACAGTGACTGTGCTACAAACAGCTCGTCGTCGAGGCGGCTTCGCCGAGTCATCAAGCCCACGTACCAGGAGGAGCTGCAAACACGCTGCACGAGTTGCCAGACCACAAGGACTAGCAGCTATAAAAGCAAGACCAGCGACTCTGCAGGACAATTTGGCAGCGGCAGCGGCTCGTGGCACAGCGCTTACGATTTCATCTGACCTTTACAGGTTAGTGTGGGATCTGGGCCAATTATTGTTTATTTACGCCGCTGCTGCTGCCAAGCAAACTTCTTTGATTTGTTGATGTGCTAGAATGCCTCTAGATTCGATCTGCATTGTATGTAAAGAGGTGTTATCCGACGTAGAAGTTTCTATTACGTGCTGTGAATGTGACTCTTTTTACCATCTTGGTGCGTGCTCAGGTGTCACAGCCGTAGCCTTCAAGTCTAAAAACGCAAGCGCGTGGAAAAGTTGGCAATGTTCTACTTGCCAGAGAGTAAAACAAAGAGGAGGCCCATCCGGTAGGAAGGGGGAAGTGGTCGACATGCCTACACTATTGGTAACCATCAACGCCAAACTAGACAGCCTAATGAGTCTAAAAGAAACCGTGACCGGAATCGAAACGTCAATGCAGATGCTATCTGATAAGTATGATAAGATTCTCGAGCATATTAACCATCAGGACAATGAAACAAAGGCAGTGAAAAAGCGTCTTGAAGCTCTTGAACGACTAAAAACCGGCGAGGAAATTGAACAGTTAAAACGCGATCTAAGCGATATGGAATGGCGCAGTAGGCGACCCAACCTCGAAATCTACGGGATCCCTGTAGCTAAAGAAGAGAACCTCTTGGTTCGTGTTAATGAAATTGGAGCAAGACTAAACCTTCCAGAACTGACTGACGGCGATATCGTAAATATGCACAGACTCCCGGCAAAGCAAGATAGAAATCCAGGCGTAATTGTGCGTTTCGCACAGCAGACCACTCGCGACCGGTGGCTTGACAAAAAAGGAGAACTCAGGCGTAGTAGAAGCAACGTTTTCTTCCAAGAAAACTTGACGAGACAGAGTAAGGCCCTTTTGTGGGCGGCTAAAGAATGGGCAAAGCGAAATAACTATCAATACGTCTGGCACCGGAATGATAAGGTGTTTATCAGGAAACAAGACGGCGAGAGGGCGCTTAAAATCTCGGATGCTGCCGACCTTGATACGATTCTGTGAATATCACTTACTGTTTTTTCCTCCTTGTCCTTTTTGGGGTGAATGACCGAAAGCACCTTTTTTCTACCGCAAAACGTGAAAAGCTATCTCGGTGAAGATCTAATGTCATGCGTGACGTGTTTTCATTTAAATACTCAGTCAGCCAAAAACAAAGCTGTTGACCTTGAGTTGCTTTTCGATCAATTTGGTTTTCACTTTGATGTTATAATGCTTACCGAAACTTGGTACACGGATGAAGCTGATGTTCTGAAACTGCCGTCGTATCGTTCTTTTTACGTCAATCGCTCAGAGAAGCGTGGTGGCGGTGTGGCCATCCTGACTAAAGACTCTCGCTGTGAATTAATAAAAGATTTCAGCTGCGTCACACAGGATTACGAGATGCTTTGTGTTCGTAGTAAAGATAATATTTTTGCTGTTATATACCGACCCCCTAGTGGCAGTCTTGAAACCTTCTTTGAGTACTTTGAGTCCTTCTTAATATTTGTCAATGAAGGAAAGTATAATGTTACTTGTGGTGGAGACTTTAACATTGATATGTGTACGGACACTACTGTTAAACGCACATTTACGACTTTAATTAATACTGGCGGATGCAGAAACGTTATCAACAGCCCCACGCGAGTTACCTGCCAATCCAAAACACTAATAGACTTGTTCATATCAAATCGCTCGACAGAGCATATAAAAGCTGGTGTTGTATGTTGCGATCTTAGTGACCACCTCCCAATATTTATTTCTGACAAATATATGAAACGGGAGGCAAATAAGAAGCAGTGTACAATGTTTCAAAAAATAACACTTGATGGACTAGACCATTTTTTAACCGCTCTATCAGATATAAATTGGGATAGCGTACTCAACCAGGATACCGCCGAAGAGGCCTACAATATATTTATGGAATTGTTTTCTGAGCAATATTTGACACACTTTCCCTTCAAATCTATGAAAACTTCTAAACGCATTAAAAAACCGTGGGTTACCCCCGAACTGCATTGTAACATTCGTACGAAAAATGCGTTATATGCAAGATTTGCGAAGTCCAGAGATCAAAACGATCTAAGAGTCTTCAAAACATACCGCAACAGCTTGACAAAAGAGCTGCGGCGAGCTAGACAAAGCTATCATTTTAACGTGTTCAAATCAGCGCAGGGTCATGCCGATGTCATATGGAAAGAATTAAACGCCCTCTTAGGTCGAAATCGCTCCCGCGGCTCTATTGTAAAGATTGTCAATGACGGTGCTGAACTAACTGGGCATGCGTTAGCGAATGCCTTTAATGAACATTTCATAAGCATTGCAGATAAAACTAACACCGTAAATTCTTGCTTGTTTCGTGACACCAGAAATAATAACTCAATATTTTTAGAGCCAGTCGTTGACGCCGAATTAATTTCTGTAGTTTTGCAACTTAAAAATAGTGGTAGTTGTGATGCGGATGGCATACAGATAAGGCCAGTGAAGCATGTTGTTCATGCGTTGGCGCCGGTACTAACCCATATATTTAATCTTTGTATAACCACAGGTGTATTTCCTAAACGTATGCAGATAGCAAAGGTGTCCGTCCTACATAAAAAAGGGAGTGTTAACGATATGGGAAACTATAGGCCAATTTCGATACTACCTGTGTTTTCGAAGATACTCGAGAAACTGCTTCATATAAGACTAATTAACTTTTCTAATAAGTATAACTTAATAACAGCCTCACAGTTTGGTTTCATAAAACAAAAGTCAACGGAATCTGCTCTGCTTGTTCAGAAAGAACACATACTTCAAAGCTTCGAGGAAAAGAAGATGGTTCTTGGTATCTTCGTAGACTTCACAAAGGCATTTGATTGCCTAAGTCATAAAATTTTAATTGAAAAACTAGACACTTACGGTATTCGAGGGCACGCACTGAAGTTAATAAAATCTTACCTGGCAGACCGAATGCAGTTTGTTTGTATTGATGGGCACTCCTCAACTACAAAACCAATCATTTCTGGTGTCCCACAAGGTAGTATATTGGGTCCTTTTCTTTTTAATATATTTGTAAATGATATTGTTAACATTACTTCCGAAGCAAAATTTGTAAACTACGCCGACGACACCACTTTACTTTTCACTGCGGAAAACGTTGATCTGCTGTTCGAATCGGCAAACCTGGCGCTTTCTAAGTTGAACGTCTGGAGCCGCATCAATTCGTTACAAATAAACGTTGCAAAGACAAAAGCCGTGCTTTTTCGTCCCAAGAGCAAACTTGTAAATATCACCAAACATATCGTAATAAACTCAACCAGGATTGAGATCGTCAATGCTTTTAAACTGCTTGGTGTCACTTTTTCCGAGAATATGTCTTGGGACGATCACATCAATTACGTTACCTCGAAGTTATCACAGATAGTCGGTATCCTAAACCGCAACCGCTATGTACTGCCAACAAATGTTAAATTATTAATATATAACTCCTTGTTCTATTCCCATTTAATTTACGGCCACCTAGTCTGGGGTAAGACGACAATAGCAAATCTTGATAAAATAAATATTTTGCAAAAAAAAGCCGTGAGGGCAATCGCGAATGTAGATTTTGATCATCCTACAGCCAATCTATTCAAGAAGTTTCACATTATTAGTATATATTCTCTCTACGACTACAGACTTTCCACTACTCTAAAAGTGGAAGAAATTAGAAATACTAGCTTTCTAGTGAGCCTTGGACGCCTTTCCCAATATGTTCATCCTTATCCTACTCGTTCTGCGAGCTGTTGGGAGGTGGTCACTCCCAGAACGAACTACGGAACACAAATGCTCAGATACACTATTCCGAAATTATTAAATTTATTTCCCGAAAAAAACTTCGATTGGGAGAAATTATCTGTCAAGGATATTCGGACCCTTCTGTTTGATGTCGATCGTGTGCATAAATCCTTTTCTCCTGTTTTTTATTAGTTATGTCGCGATTGTATCACGTTTCTTTTTTCTTTTTTCAAAAGCTAGAAAGTGACAAAAGTTAACAATCCTGTGAATCAGCCTTAACAAAGTGTGTGATGACGAAGGTCTTTTCTGCTATTCTTTCTATAGCTTGTGCTCTGTATGTATTTTATACTGTGAGTATCACGCTGCTCTGCTGCTTGTAGGCGGTTGGGGACCTCGTCAAGCTGTTTTCTACAGCTTTTTGTCCCTGGTCGCCACCATAAAAATCTTATGGTGAAAATAAACGATTATTATTATTATTATTATTATTATTATTATTAGAGAAACGTTTTAGATATAGTTTAGCTACAACAAAAGTCCTTAATTGGTCACGGAAAGCTTGTATGCAAGAAGTTGACAGTGACAGGTCAGAAAATTGTGAATTGTTTTTTAGTAAATCGGAAAGTTATGTGAATTGTTTTTAGTAGATGAGAAAATGATGGGAATTGGTTTTAAATAGGGGTGTCGCAAACTTTTGTTGAACCGGATTTTATGTCGAACTTTTGGTTCAACTGGGTCGAACCGGTTTGACGAACCTTTGAACTTTGAACCAGATTCGACCAGTTCGACTTTGTAGACAGTGTGGCCATACAAGCATGTCTAGGTTTGGAAAATTTTTTTTGTATGCAAAGGGTTATTTTAATTTTATTAACAGATGCAATTAAAAGAAACTAATTCTAATCACTGAAGAAGTTAATAACTTATTTTTTTGTACTGTATTAACCTAAATAACCAATCGGGGCTGCCCTTAATTCATCCCTTAGCCATCCCCATCCGATCCGATTCGAAGCCAACTGGCCAGCCTGTCGCGCATGCGCATAGCATTCGAACCTGAGTCAAACCTTTGTTGAACTTTTCACAGAAGTTAGAAAAAGTCAAACCCGGTCGAACTCAAACCTTGACCGGTTTGTAACACCCCTAGTTTTAAATGTGATAAGACTTCAAGACGTTAACTCAAGTGTTTTGAGAATTTCCACTGCAGTTCCTAAGCATAATAATAAGACATTTGCGCATAAGAAGACGGCGCAAAATACTTTTGCATATTTCAACGACAACCTGCGCAGCATTTTCGGCAACAATTATTTTTTTTTATGTAGGGCTTCTACACCTTAGCACTGTAAATAAGCCAGGGAAATCTGCACCTGTACGTAAAAGAGGCCGCACCTCCACGTGGTGAATGATGTTGATTGGGGCGAAGCTCTGGTGGTGCTGATGATACTGATTTTATTGTTCATAGGTAGTGCTGATGGTGCTGATTTTTTCTTATTGCTCATAGATAGTGCTGAGTTCCGGGTTGCATTTCGACTTCATTATTACTGCTTTATGGTCGGTGAAATGCAGAGCCAGTGGTTCTTGTAGCGGATCAGCTTGGATCCGCTAGAAGCTGTGGGAACGCATCTCCACCGCTTAAGTTAACGGTCCATATCAGAAAGAGAATGTGTGGTGTGGATCGTGATTATATACGCAGTTGAGCATTTGACCGCAGCACCCTCTCGTCAATAAACGTTGAGCCAATGCATGCAAAGTTTAACGCGATTATATACGCGTTTGACTGCAGCGCGCTCTCCTGTACATACGTAGAGCGGCTACATGCAACGTTGGAGTGTAGCGTAGTGGTTAAGACGTCTGCCTCACAAGCAAGCGGTCCTGAGTTCAAACCCCCGTGCGGGCGTACGTTTTTTTTTAAAGTGGGCCTATCTCGGAGGCAGTGCAATCGATGTGAGCTCGGACGCCGGATGGATGGACAAGGCTAGACCCTAAGGAGCTTCGCCCCTAAAAAACTTGAACGTTCACCGAATGTTTGATGCAGGCTTTGCAAAGTCTGTATCTAGTATTTTTCTAGCTTTATATTCCAGGAAAACAGCGGCGTCGCGCATTGTATAAAAATAAAGTTGGTGAGCACTTGCACAACTTCAACTCGTCGCAGCAAACCGAGCATGCCTAAGCTATCATGTGCTCTCTTCCTCCGCTTTTCTGTCGCTCTCTTTCTCATTTCTTCTCTCGAGACAGTTGATGTCTGGTTGATGTCTGTGCTTACAATTTGCCGCATTCTGCTCTCGTTTTTACCCCTCCCCCCTTCCCCGGAACCAACTAACAAGAACCATAGTTTCAGCACGTATTTTCTAATTTCTGGTATGCAGCATTTTTAATGTATCAAATGGTGGACAGGTAAAAGCTGCTGCACCAGGGCATTAATTGCCCTGGTGCATGCAGCTGACTTTTGTTTGAACCAACGGACTGGTTTCCAGAGGCCGTGGTGCGATTTTCGCCACACCCTTTCGCTCCGTTCGTTCGCTGGTTAAGTTCACTTTCCCTGTGACGTAAGAGGGAAAAAGTCTTTTTGCACGCCTCCAATGACGCGCCAGTGTTGATGTGCACTCCTCTTACGACGGGACAGGGGCATAGACACATGATTTCGTTTCCCAGTATGCACAACGTACGCGACAGCGTAAAACTGAGGCACAGCATCGGCGCCGTTTGCGCGAAACCGCCGACAGCCGGGAGGAAAGATCGGCTGTTCGAACACAACAGTGCGCAAACCGTAGGTGGCAGTCGAGGGTAGCTCTGGTGGCTGCATCGGAAACTGCCGACCCCCAGAGGAACAAAATGGCTCCCTGAAGGCAACACCAGGCAGGCCGTTGTGAAGTCGGAATTACTATCCTTCGCCGTGTCGGAACCCCCGCAATAAATATGTACCAGCGCATTTCGTCGAGAATCGACGAATTAACAACAAAAACATCTTTTTTTATTTTTTATTTGTTGTGCATTAGGTGCTGGCCATCAACCGGGGAGAGTCTCAGAAGATGCTCACGGTGAAGGTGGTCCTGCCACCATCGTTTCCAGTGTCGGTGCGGAACTTCTGTGCCAGCCGGGTGCGCGAACAGGGGGCCAAGATGTATGGGGGGACGCTGCGGCTGGTGGAGAGTGCGGTCGAAGACGCCTACAGCCGCCTGCTGGAGCCGCACCTTATTCGGAGCATCAGGTGAGTACCTGCCGCTATGACGGGTGGGGGGAAGGGAAGAGAAGGAAGGGGGGGGGGGGAGAGGAAAGGCGAAGAGGGGCCTGTTCTCCATTGCCCTTTACTTACTTTTGGGGCAAGCCATCGATTCTACGACATATCTATGGTCACCGATATAGTGAGAATGGCATTGAGGCGTCGTCGAAGGAGGTAAGTCATGCTAGGGGAGGAGCAACTGAAGCTCCTCCCTACCATTTTCACCTTGTCGGCGGCTATAGAACCACTATTCTTTGCAAAAAAAATGCTCCAAAAGCCAGCTGGATTCGCGGTTAAAAGGGTATACTCCAACTTAATGTAACGTGTATGGAAACTAACGAAAGGTTGGACGTTTCACCACTTATAAGGATGGCATCCTCAGTCACTATTCATATGCTATGAATAGTGACTGGCTATACTCCGTTTCAGTTTGCGTCCGGACGCAGCGGATGCTACGAGCTAACTAAGTCAATCCCGCTCTGCGGACGTAGCCGTTTTCTGCACATCTCTGTGCCCCCTCTTTAAGGTTACATGACACTCGCACGGCCTTGGATTGGCTCCGATGCCTTGTAGCATCTGCTGCGCTCAGACGTAAGGTGAAACGGAGTATAGCCTATCGTCCCTTATCTTTGGGTGTACACTGAATGAAGACGTAAAGATGTGTCTTTTTGTTTGTTTCTTTCTGTGCAATGTCATGGCGACTCGGAGTAAGCTTTTTAAATCCTCCTTTTGATAGCTACTTTTAAAGAGACACTAAACTACTCCTAAAGCTTTTCTGTTTTTTTTTGTTTTTTGTTTTCTTGTAAAGTGATTAGTGTGCTTCAAGTAGTCTTTTCTTTTTTTTGCAAAATTTGCAGAAGTGATCGGAATCAATATTTGTGCTGAGAATCCATGAAATACCGTATTTACTCGCACAATGAACGCACTCGCGTAATGAACGCACCTCCCAAGTCGGCTGTCGAAATTTCGACTTTTTTTTTTCACTCGCGTAATAAACGCACCCCAAACTCGGAGGTCAAAATTTTGACCCCCTCCTCCCACGCGCGCGAAATGAACGCACTTTTCTATCCTGGTGCAGCGAGGTCAGCGAGGTCGCGAATGCATGGGCAGCGTGGTCGAACAAAACGCCTTGCAAAAGACATTAAAAAAATTCGCAAAGATCCAACCGAAGCAAGAAAAAAAACATGCGAGATGAGCTTTTTTTTTTTTTTTTTGAACAGCGCAGTCTGGACTTTGGGTTCGCGCGCCGCCCGCGCAAGGAGGTAAGAAAGAGAAGCGGAGAAGCGCTCTAAGCGAACGAAACAGCTTGCAAAAGGCGGCAAAAAGAAACAAAAGAAATCCACGGAACTAAGAAAAAACAAAAATAAACGACCTTTTTTTTCTTTTTTCTTTTTTTTTTTTTTTTTGCACAACGCAGTTTGGTTATGGGGGGTCGCGCGCCGCGCGCATGTAGGTAACAAAGAGGAGCGGAGAAGCCCTCTAAGCAAACGAAACAGCTTGCGAAAGGCGGCAAAAAGAAACAAAAAGAAAAACAACCCACGGAACTGAGAAGCTTTTTTTTCTTCTTTTCTTTGCATGGCCCAGTTTGGTTACGGGGAGGTCGTGCGTCGCGCGCCGCGCGCAAGGAGATAAGAAAGATAAGCAGAGAGCCCTCGCCTAAGCAACGCCTAAGCAAACAAAACAGCTTGCAAAGGCAGCAACAAAAAAAAACCAAGGAACTAAGAAAAAACAAAAAACAGGATTTTTTTTTTTCTTTTGCACGGCTTAGTTCGGTTACGGGGTAGGGCGCCGCGCGCAGAGAGATAAGAAGTTACTTCGATTTTTCAGGATAAAAGGTCCGTTCATTATGCGAGTAGGAGTAAATAACCGACGCAAAAATTTTACTTCGCGTAATAAACGCCCCCCCTAACTTTGCATCGATTTTTCGGAAAAAAAAGTGCGTTCATTCTGCGAGTAAATACGGTAGCCAACTTTCATCGCATTGTTGCAGTCACAGGAATAATGACTCGGCAACAACTCTGACGGAATCGCTCGACCCTCCAACGGACGTGTCTGTAATACACCAAACCTAACAGATTTCTTCGCTAAAAATACGAGAGTTTTCGCTACAGCCGTCGGGTATCGCTGTATTGAGAGCAAGTATGAAGAAAGGAGAGAGCCGGGGGGCTGGAGACCCTGTCTCCTCTACTTCCGTGCTCCTTCAATACATATTTTAAAAATCAGCGGCTTAGTGCATTTTAATAGCCATCAGATATATGTTTCGTGTAGGCAATCAGTAAATGTTAGGTGTTTCCACATCAGATCGTGCGCTGATGATCTGGATCATATTTTATTTATTTCTGTAAAATATAAATGTTAAAGCCATGTTCATCGGAGGAGCATTCAGCTATAATGCGAACGCCGTAGGTAGTCATTGTCTTCCGGAGATAATAAAATTTCGAAGCTCAAGGCGTAGAGATTGCCAAGGTTTCGCTATGGTACTTTGCTCAGCCGTCAGTTTCCCATGCACGTGATAATAATTTTTTCTACTTATTTTATGAAAAGCTTACGACACATATGCAAAGTATTACAAATTAAAAAAATATATATATATTTTTTATGCAAAAAATTGACAAAACACGTAAAATGTTCACTGTTTAGAGACATTCACAAATTACGAACTACTACTTCATATAAAATGACGGAAAATATATAAAACTGATGATATTTAAATGCATTTTACGAATATATAAGAAAGATATGCTTAGCCATTATTGTAGTTCTGTTATTAATGCGGAAACACAGTTCATTTCTCTAAATGTAACAAAATTGCACCTCAATATTAAAAAAAAAAAAAAAAAAAAGCTCCATTTTTTTTTTGTTAACTATTTACAGAGACTTCAACTATATTGTGACGGCAAAACATTGAGTAACATGTGACCTCCTTAAAAGAAAAACGACAACAAAACTTCACTCAGATTGAGCTAGCTTGTCGTCGTTATAGGGGCTTTGCCGCACGACGTCGGCTCCAAGGGGAGATCTTTGCAACTGACAAAGGCTGCGCAGGGGTGCTGCTCTATCGAAGAGTATAGAGTCATGCTGGGCCCTAGCTAAGTTTTGTATTTGTGTTTACATCCATTGCCTTTTAAGACCCCTCTCCTTATCCCCTTCCATATGGGCCATTAGCTCACAAAGTACTGTCGGCGGGCACCACTGCTGCCCGCAGTTGAGAACCGTATGCACAGCACATTACCGCGAAGCCCAAAGCCGTCACGCGAGGAAGGCCTGTCACTGCGAAAAAGAGACAGAAGTATTATCTGGAGAGTCACTATTTTGGTGTTCAACATGGGGTGACAACAAGCAAACCAGCTTACCCTTTCTAAGTACCCACGCACAATCAATGGAATACATATGGAACTTGATAACCACAAGTGCTTTGTTGTTAGTTGTTTTTATGTCAGTTGATAGAGTGATGGTCGAGATCATATTTTGTATATTTCTGTAAAATATGCACTGTATGGAAGTCATGTCCTTGGGAGAAGCACTCAGCTATACATACAGGGTGTCTCTCGAAACGCATGCCTAATCGTTCCTGTGAAAAGTGTGCATCGCACAGAAAAAGGGTTGATGTAATATATATTCCTGCCAAAGGGCAAATTTAGAAAAAAAATAAATGTTTGATATAATTAGGTTAATAATTGCTTTTAGTAATTAACTTAATAATTAATATGTTTCAAGGTACCATTTCAATTACAAAGGGTGGTGGGCATAATTGAAAACTTCTAAATTTACCCACATTATGGAGATATAAGGCATGCGCAGCCTTTTACGGCACTCCGTAAAATACACTCCATTTTGACATGTTTTGAAAAGGGGGCAATGCAAGGAAGCAAGGTCTTAGGAGGCAATGCAAGGAAATAGGAAGCAGGGCCTTAGGAGGCAACGCAAGGAAATACAAACATAAAGCTAAACTAGGGACACCTTACCTTTTTACATCCTATGACAGAGCAGCACCGCTGTTGCAGCCTTTGTCAGTTCTGGGAATTGTCTCTCAAGCCGGTGTCATGTGGCAAGGCCTCTGTAGCAAAGACAACATAGTAATAAACTTGAGCAAAGGTTTCTGGTCGTTTTTCTCGTAAGGAGGTCATATGTTACTCAACATTTTTGCCATCACTAGTTAGTTCAAGTCACTGTAAACGGTTAAAAAGAGTTTAAAGAAAATATAAAGCTGCTTTTTATAATATTGATGTGCAATTTTATCACATTTAAAGAAATGAGCTGCATTTGTGTATTAATAACGAAACTACAGTAATGGCTAAGCACATTCTTCTTATATATTCATAAAATGATTTTAAAGATGATCATATCAATACATTTTGCTTCGTTTTATATGAAGTAGTTTGTGTGTAAACAATTTGTGAATGTGTCTCTAAAACATGCTTATTTGACATGTTTTATACATTTGTTTGCATAGAAATATTTTGTTGTAATTTTTAGTATTCTGTTTAAATGTTGTAAACCTTTCATAAAATAAGTAGAAAAAATTATTACTATAAAAAAACAAAGGTGCATGTTTCGGTGCATGCTTCGGTGTGAAATTGACGGCTGTGTAAGCTTACCATAGTGCAACTGGTTATCTCCACGCCTCCAGCTTTGAAATTTTACATCTCCCAAAGAAAATTACCTAATTCGTCTGCACATAGCTGAATGCTCCTCCCAAGAACATGGCATTAACCTATATTTTTTTGCATAAATATAAAAGAGTATGACCTAGACCATCATTGCACAATCTGACATGGAAACACCCTGCCATGCAAAAGTTACATTCTGAATGTTCAAACAGTCATGTGGGAGAGGAGGGTGCCAATGTCTGAGAGGCATGTTTGCACATAAAAAAATATTTTTCTGCATTGCCATTCTTTTTTGGTGTGTGACACCATCCTGAAATGCTTGAGACGATAAAACGAAAATGAACTTTAAGGTGTCAGAATCCCTGCAGGGACTCTGACTCTGTCCAATGGGACTGTGGTGCCCACAACCTGCTAGCGCACAAACAGGCATCGTATGACGCAGGTAAGCTAACGGTGACCGTGGTGAAGTTAGACAGCAGTGCAAAAGGGCACCAATATTTGAGCATAATTATTTGAGCATAATTCTTGAGTTGCTCTTGTAGACGTGCCAAGATGTGGATACGCTTTCTTTAGATGGGCCAATGGGTGGGTCAACTTTGCAAATAGATCTTGAGTTGGGGCCTGGCAGTCGGGATCCGACCTCGCTCGTTCTTCCAACAGGTCGACGCTCACCAAAGTGGCGGAGCAGGAGTCCGTGAACGTGTTTCGTTCAAACCTGCGGCAGCTTCTCTTGACACCTCCGGTGCGGGGTCACGCAGTCTTGGGCATCGACCCAGGCTTCAAGCACGGCTGCAAGTTAGCAGCTGTGTCAGCGTCAGGTCAGCACTTTCCCCCGCTTTCATTGTCTGCTGGTTTCAGTATGCACTTTTATGCGGGGTGTTCATTAAATTTTGCCTCCTGGGCTGTAACTTTTTTTTTTTCAGTGATTTAATTGAAAGATGTTACATTCGAATGAAAGTTTGGAACCTCCTCTTTCCCAGGAGCAGGTCACTTTTCGATACAGTCACCACCAGTGGCGATGCACTCTCGCTGCACTGCTCTCCGCATGCCATCGTAGAAAGATGAGGGCAGCTGCTAACGACATCAACGGCGCACTGCGTTGGTGACCCCTTTGTTGCTTGCAAACCGTGTATCCGTCAGATGTCCCTTCCTCTTTGGAAACAGCAAAAAGTTTGATGGCTCGAGGTCTGGGCTGTAGAATGGCCGAGGCGAAACATCTTGGAACCGCAGCTCCTCCAGCACGGTTCGAGTGTGTTTTTCGGATTTGATGTTCGCTTAGTTCGAAGTGTTTGGCTGTTTCCGTGAGCTTCGACTAATCGAGAGCCCACCATATCTCAAAATTAAAAATAACTGTTGAGAAAACGCCAAATGAAGGTGTCATGCCAAAAGTAACATTCAAGTTTTCCTGTGCTTTCCACTGGGGTGGCATCACATATTAAATACAGCTTGCAGTTTTTTTGTTCGGATGACGTGAGCTTTTGCAGCGTTCGTTTGATACCATGAAACTTTTTGTGACCCGTCGTAAACAAGCTGTATTGCCCTTATATTACATCTGGCATCATGTTTCCAGTGTTGCCATTAGAGTCTGGAAGAATGGCGAGGACCAAACTTCAGAACTCAATAACTTTGCAAAAAAAAAAAAAGTTATTGTGACTCATAATTTTGGTTATACTGTAGACTCATTAATTCAAACTCCAGAAAGCCACAAATTTTGTTTGAATTATCGGAAGTTCGAACTATCAAAGATTCAACTAAATATGATGCAAGATAAAATTATGATTTGTTACATGGATGGCTGCACATACAAAGCAGATATTTGATGATTTCCTCTACACAGGCCTACAACAGATGAAACATTAGTGAAATCTATGAAATAAGTTTATTCATCACTGCAGAATGATGTCTATCGTGGACTGTTTAGATGGCACGTGACACTTCAAAATAAAATTAAGTTTGTTCATCCAGTCAAAGAAGTTGTCTATTCTGGACTCTTAGCCTTGTTGAGAGCACTTCTTACCAAGCACTGTGCTGCAGAGAAGCAATACCTGCAGAAGCGAAGTATTGCTTCTTTGCAGTGCACTGGCGCTCAGTAACAAGCGTGTTATCCGGGGCCACAAGAACAAAAAGCATGAATGGCGCCAAAGCAGTGTTTGACAACCAAAATTTTTAAATTTGTTGGTATGAGCTTGAAGTATGAAATATCAGAGTTTGAATTATCGCGAGCCTACTGTGCTTGTTTGGTTTTGTCTGTTAATGTGTTGATCCAATTTTAAGGCAAATTGGGGACAAAAATTTTTTATTCTTTTTTATTTTATTTTTTGACAGGCTTATAGATTTTAAAGCATACGAGGGCCTCTGATTGTGACCAGTTTGTGTGAAGCAACCTTTGCCCTACGCTTCTTTCCAGGCAAGCTTTTGCAGCATAGCGTGATCCACCCTCACGCAAGTCCTGCCTCACGCTATTCAGCTGGCAACATTCTGAGGCAGCTGGTGGTCACTCACAAGTGAGTGCTTCTATACTTGGTTTACTTCTTCATATTAGGCCACCATGCACTAGAGAGAAATTCTCTAGCCCAGTTATTCTCAGATGAGGTTCCGCAGGACTTTTGGGGCAGAGACTCGAACCGAAAAATATAATGTTTCAGTTACAGTTACCGTTTCCTGTTGATATCGGTTTCGTCTAGGTTTTTTACAGTTTTAATTTTTCCGGTTTCGGTTAGCAATTACACGTTCCTAAAAACCATAGTGTTTTTCGGTTTCTCCAATAATTTATTTTAATGAAATGCTAGACAGCTGTTTATGATAAGGAAAGAGGGACATTGAAGACAAACAGACAAGACAGGCTTTTGCTTTCAACTATGTTTTGTTGAAAGCGAAAGCCTGTCTTGTCTGTTTGTCTTCAATGCTCCTCTTTCCTTACCGTAAATTAGAAACCAACACGCTCAACCATCTACACTAGACAACTGTTTTGCAATAAATGGTTTAAACTTTAAAGTAGTCCCAGATACCCAACAACGAAACATTCCCAATCACAAGAACTCAAAAACGTCTTAGTACTTCTAATTAATGAAAAGTTGAACACATTTCTAGCTCCAACACTTGTTCACGTTCACTACATCTTATTTGCATTATATTGTTTGTAACCCAAGCATACATGTTACCCCCGCTACTCTGGGATTCATCGCATTTTATATAATAAAAATAAACATTGCTACTTTGTTGTTCGGCAGCGTTTGGAAAGTAAATGGTTCTTCTAGTGTGGGCCTGAAGCACCATTCATGTCTTCGTCGCTATAGCTTGTTGCAACTTGCCCACACTGTAGGAAGGAGCAGAACTATAGCCCTCCTCTAGTCAAATACTGGTATGTGGAATAGAGTAATAAAATTGAGAGCTGGGCTAGGAAGACTAAGGAGAGGATTGAACAACAAGGAAAGCTGTAAAAATATGACCTGTGTGGTTGTGCGCTGTTACACCTATGTCATGTTTGCTATTTCCAAGCTTATGCATGTGGTTATAGAAGCGCACGTTTCTCGCTGTCTGATTTTGTGACGCTAGAAAAATTGTGCATTTATATAGTACTAGTGCCATTCTTTTCCGGGGTTTGAAGGCGATGCTTCTACAGATATGTTGCAACTAGGTATATGTCACAAACTTTCATCAAAACGGATTTTTACGTCCAACCTCAAGGTTCGACTGTTTCGACGAACCTTCAAACTTTTAACCAGGTTCTACAAGGTTCGACTTTGTGAACAGTGTGGCTAGACTTTGATACAAGCATTATCTCCCTTCGCCGTTTATGAGGAAGTTGAACGAGGGGTGGGTGGTTAAGGGGATTATCTTTCTTGTAGAAAACCGAGCACCAAGATCATACGTCGGTGGTGAAGTTTAGAGCTACAAACTGACAAATATTGAAAGGACGAACGATAGAGTCAAATTGCAAAGGAATTGCTGTACACAAATGAAGATGCAAGTCGATTCGTCAAGCCTTTATATTAGCGTTATGATCGAGCTTAAATGACAAGCACACCGCACAACATAGCACTAACATTTCTTTCCCTCCAGTTCACACCTGGTACTCTTATCTGGACACTTGGGGAAAAAGTCGGCGAGAAATCTGGCGGCTGTGGTTGGGATGGCGCCAAGGTCAAGTGCGGCTTTGGCCAATCACGGCTGCCAGATTCCTCGCCGACTTTTTCGACAAGTGTCCAGGTTAGGGCCCGTGGGCTGTGGAATAACGCAACCTATAGTCTAGGCTAGTGCGCAATTCAGCTGAAAAAAAAAAAAAAACGGCGATCACTTGTTTGTGCTGTGTCACACTTTTCGCTCCCGTTGAGTTCAGAGTTCAACCACCCCCAGGCTCAAATCACTCTTGGAAATTACAGATACGAACGTGGGTTTTGCTTAGGCAAACTCCTGAAGCAACCAGCCCGACCCTTGTCTGGACGTCTCGTGTTCGCTCATGGAGATTTGCAATATGTTACACAAAAAAAGAAAATAGCGTTTTTTTTTTGTTTTTTGTTTTTTAATTTATTATAAATTTTTAAGGGGGACACTGGCTATAGATTTAACTTCTGAATTACTCAAGTGATTGGAATGAAATTTGCAGGGGAGATTTAACGTCAGATGTAGGTTTACTGTGCAAACTTTCAGCTCTCTAGGACAACTTTGCATACCTGCATAAGACGATGTATCACTCTTCACTAAGAAATCTATGATATGCAAATGAAGCTATTAAGCACCATTTCGACTGCTTGAATATGAAGTGGGGGATGTGGGACTTTGGGCTATCTAGTTTTTATAACTCAAAACTATTTGGCATATGGTTATCAGATTTAGTGTAAGGGTGAATAAATAGTTTTTAAAACCAAAAACCTCCAAACTAAAGTGCCTTTTTTCAAAAATAATTTATATTTAGGCTTATGTCCCGCCTTAACTGCTATAGTGTACACAATATGTTGCGAGGTGTGGGTTGTTAATCGCGCATTCTCAACTTTCTTAAAAAACAAGAACATTGCTGGAAAGTCATTCAAGAATCTGACCTTCCACTCGGGAATGCGAGACAGGACACATAGAGTAAAAGCCCAATGGGCCGAAGGATAATTGTGAAAATTGTCCTCCTTTGCTTGTTTTTGTTGAAATCAAGCATGGCGAGTGCAGCACATCATTCATCCGGCCGGCGCCTCTGTCGTCCTCAGCACTGTCGCGCCAGACCTGCCGGTGCCGGCTGCAACTCTGATTTTTTTTCATTATATGCTCGACCGCTAATTCCAATGGAGTACTCTTAATCCTAAATTTAGATTGAACTGAAACATATTACCAACTGCACCACTTGTTGAGGTAACTTTGTCAATTGGCCACGACATTTTAAGATCTCTCAGTGTTATTCTTGAGAAAACCTAATATTTTAATTTTTCGGTTAATATCAGTTACCAATAAATAATTTGTGGTGACGGTTATGGTTTTTATAAATTTCAAAATAACGGTTTCGTTATGGTTACGGTTACTGAAAATATTTCGCCCCTAATTGGTTTTCGGTTTCAATTCTGGTTTGAGTCCCTGTTTTAGGGTTTGCAAAGGCATTCTAGGGATCCGCGAAGCCCAGCCTTATCAGTCAAGCCTGGCAATAAATGTTTTTTTTTCTCAGATTGAAAAGAAATGTTTCAATTTTCGGGCGAGTTTTCTCGTGCATATGTCAATAAAAGAAGTCTACTTCACACTAGCCCTTAGTTATATCCATTTATTAAATCACTCGTAATTAACCTACACCTTTTCCTTTCCCTCATCATGAACGGGGTCCTCCATCATCTCTGCCGATTCACAGGGGGTCTGGGAAGCATCAATGGTTGAGAACCACTGCTCTGGACATGTCACATTGATTACTTTTCATCTACACAAGTGTACATAGCATGACGCCAAAAGTTCAAACAAGTGATGGCCGGTTTTTTCAGTTTTTTGCTTGGAATCGGAAAAATCAAAACTACTGCCCTCTCAAACCAGTGCCATCCCAAAGAATGCAAATAAAGAAAGAATTGCAGTAGTTTGAAAGATAAATGAAAGGTAAAGAGGTCAAACATGCAGCCTCTGATGGGTGGAGGAAACTTTCAGTTTCTATCTCGGTTGCTAAAGCAGTTAACCTTTTGATGTTCGAGCTGTTTCCCCAAGAGATGTTTCCCAGTTTGCAGGTTTTGTTTGCAAAAGAATTTTAGAGGGTCAATGCACAGATTCTTTCTTAATTATCTAGCGGAAGCACATACAGTGCTTGCAAGCTGCTTAGGTTTAGAAGCATCAAATGAAAATATTGAAGTCGAAAAGTTGTCACCTTTCTTCCATTCAGTTTAATTTTGGTGCATCCGCTTCTGTGACATTCCAGCGGCTTCGGATTCCTAAGCGAAGGTACTTTACAGAACTTCTCCGTCGGATGATGTGCTCTCAGCCTCTAAATTTACTAATTCTGATAAGCATTGGAAGTCTGAATTGGAAGAGCCAATGCTCTCATTGGCACAACTGGCAAAGCAACTGGTATGTAAAGTGAGCATCACGAGCGCAAAGCGTCTAATTTGAAAACTACAAACAGGCCAGCAATGCAAAACAATGTGCAAATATAACGTTTACAGTTTACTAAAGACATAACAAATTGCTACAGCTCCTGTGGTGTGCACAGTTTCACGTTTAGGCGACCACTTTCAGATGTGTGATCACTGCCACAGATGTACGGCAATCACCTTTCAAGAGTTAATTGCTTAAGTACAAACATATTGGGCAAGGTTCTCACTTCCTCCCAAATTAGGGGTGCCCCAAAAACATATACAGTCGAGCCCATTTATAAGCCCAGTTATAGGGAAATATTGTATATACTGAACAAATGTTCGTTGCATGCTCCTGAGTGTATACTTTCATGCGTTTTGGGTCCGCTCTTTTTAAAGAAGGAACTCGAAGTGGGGCCACGTGTACGACGTAAATGATTTCCAAAAGCGCAGAAAATATTTGACGAAAATGGTCAAAAATTGAAGGGCAAGTTGTTTGGGTAAACAAAACATTTTTGTTTCCTGATATTGTGGCGCTCGGTGGTTCCAAGTGTCTCAGAGAGAGCATTGGGTAAATTTCTGTCCCTCTGCATGCAGCGGGTTCGGTGCCATCGCATCGAACTCTTTGCAAAACCGCAACAAAAGACAAAAGAGAGCGCATGCGTGCACGTGGAGAGGAGGGCATGGGAAGTTTCGCACGGTTGTTCATTGGCGTGGTCGTTTGGTTGTTTGGTATAATTCTTTTGCTTTGCGGCGCATGCCTCCTTTGCTGCCGTGAGCACCACTTCAAGCGATGGGCGACATCGGCTTCTAGGCAAAGACTTGCTGTGAAACATGAAATCATTGTGCATTGTTCCAAAATTGTGTGGTTCTATTTAGCGACTACTTGGCACTATTCAATTTGAATTCGATTCAAGCTGAAATTTTATTATTTGCACACCCCTGGAATGTTTATATTTGGAGTCTGATTCAGTTCACAAAGTGTGTTACTGTCTTAAATACCCTCATAACTTTTTTTTAATGATATTTGAAAACTTTGAAAGAAGCAAAGCATTTATTATACAGTCGATTCTCGTTAATTCAAACTCTCTTAATTCAAACTTGCGGATAATTCAAACTAACATGCAGGTCTCATCCTATGTGTCTCGATGGGGGGATGCTCCCGATAATTCAAACAATTTGCTTTATTCAAACAAATTTTCGGTCCCCTTTGAGTTTGAATTAACGAGATTTGATTGTAGCTGCTTATAATTCCCTGCCAAACCACATTTGTTACATTTTAGGAGCTTTTATTGTGAACCCACACTCGAGTTGGGCTCTCACCTTGCCCTCCAGTTTAGTTGTCCGGGCTTATTTGGCGAGTGGAATCATTAACAGCGGCTTCCTCTCCAACTCCTCCTCAGCTGTGACCTGATCGCCCTTGGCAATGGCACTGCCTGCAGGGAGACGGAAGCCTTCCTCTCCGAACTGATCTCCCAACGAGCGTTCATGCCGGTCCCGGTCAAGTTTTGGTGCGTTTGGGCCAACGGCCTTGCTTATGATGTGTTGCCTCTGCCGTTCCTTTTTTTTTTTTCTGAAATTGAGGTCTACCAATATCTTCTACAAGACAATACAAAGGAACCTCAGTGAGACACGTAGAAAGAAACAAGAAAAAAAAACATTATTCGGGAAATCATATGATTCAAGCCTCTACCAAGAAATTGCAAAATAGTTCATTTTAGGAAAGCCACTTTTTTTAGGTTGCAGTTGCTGACCGATTTTTCGGACTTCACAGGCACCAAAAAAACATCCGAATAATAGTGCAGTCCAAAAAATCTGCAGATGAAATAACTTGCCTTTATTATGTCTAAGCAGGCTGCCGAAAATAGTGTCTTGCTTCAGGTTACGCTTGCGCGCTTTGTTTCAGGTTATGCCTCCGTTTGCGTTTGACAACTTTTTATTAGCGGGAAAAAAAAATGTGTTCATTGGGTCGAGTTCATACGGTTTGACGCAGCTGCCAATGGAATACAACCAAGAAATACGGCCGTGGTGCAGGCGTTTAGCAGATAGAGCCGGGCGGCCGAGCAGTTTTTTTTCGCTGATGAGCGCCACAACAACAGCTGTGGCATAAAGAACTATCGCCTTCACCGGACGAGAGGAATCGGCAGGCCGCTTCTGCAGGAGCAGGAAAGGAGAAGGTCAAGCAGCTGTGCTTTTGCATAGTACTAACAGAAACCTGGTTATTGACTAAAAGTTCTGACAATGAAATTGTTCACCGTGAAAAAAATGACCGCATCTCCACGTGGTGAATGGCGATTGGGGCAAAGCTCTGGTGGTGCGTAGACGCTGAGCCGCAGTATGCCAATCTTTTCGTTCGTTTTCCATCCATGTCAGAAAGAGAATTTGTGGTATGGAACGTGGTTATATACGCATTTGAGCATTTGACCGCAGCGCCCTCTCATCTATAAACGTTGAGCCAATGCATGCACAGTTTAACGCGATTATATACACACTTGACCGCAGCACACTCTCCTGTATAGACATTGAGCGGCTACATGCAACGTTTCATCCATGACATCCCCAGCTCTTGAGTTACTACCACATCTCAGAGCCCCCTACTCGTCCCGCAGTCATGGCCGAGTGGTTAAGGCGATGGACTAGAAATCCGTTGGGGTCTCCCCGCACAGGTTCGAATCCTGTGGACTGCGCAAAGATTTTTTCTTTTTTTAAGAAGACAGATGGGATGGCAATCGATGTGAACACGGACGCCGGACGAGGCTAGACCCTAAGGAGCTTCGCCCGTAAAAACTTTAATTATCAATGTGATCGTAGTTCTAGATCTGGGGAGGTTTCTAAATTGCGATTTCAGAGCACCTTAACCCTTTTCACACTGCCGGTGTTTCTTGCCTGGTAATTGTTTGTGCAACGGTATGCATCAACCACAGTGATGTAATCTTATGTGCATGTTATTGGCCCCCTGATGCTTCTTCAAATCTTTGCAGTTGCCTTCATGATGTATTAATCCATGTTGTTGTAAGGTATCCACATTCTCCAATTTTTTTTATTCGGATATTTTAATTATCCCAAAATAATTTAAGCTGCTAACGGCCCAGTTATCTCCAATTTATCGAGTGAAGGTGCATTGTTTGTAAACATTTGCACTGATCTTAATTTCTCCCAGTTTATAACTCAGCCAACTCGAACTGCAGCATCATCATGCGCCAGTACCCTCTATCTCGTCCTGACAACTTCTCCCAATCTAATCCTTTTGTTAATATTATTAGCTTGTTTAAGTGATCACTGTCTTATTAATGTCTCACTCAAAGGAGCCTCTAATTGTTCAATCAGAAACCTTAAATATATCAGGTACTACAACAAAGCCAACTTTGACCGCATCATTAGGGAGCTCGAAATATTTGTAGACGAGTATGTGCCAGACTTTTTTAATTGCAACATAGGAAATACTTGGTCTCTGTTTAAAGACAAGGTGGTGGCCGGAGGCGAGACAGTTATCGTCACTACCTGTCATGGTTCCTAGACGGGCATTACAAACGAGACGTTAGCGACATCCACCAGGTTCTCTTTGCTAATCGTTTAATTTGTTTTAAAATTCCTTTTCCTGTCTTTTTCAACAAAAGATTGTTGTGTCTGATGTGATAATGCTTCATTGAACACAAAGAAACCAAGAAATAAGTGCCGAAATTTCATAGTAGTATCCCTTTAAATACACCAAGCGTGCGTTTGCACCATCGTACTTTGAAAATGTGTTTTTTTTCTAAGCATGTGACTGCAATATTAGTACTTTTTGAAGTGTTGATCCGCTGTGCACCGAGCACCGGTGCACTTCGGAGGAGCAACTTTTACGGAAGCGAGCTCCTTGGGTATTGTTTCCTCGCAGTGCACTAATGCTCAGTAAGAAGCGCACTCAACAGGGCTAACCTGCTGCGATCAACACTTAGGAAAAATATGAATATTGCAGTTCATCTCGAAGCAAATATCGATTAGGGTATTACTAGAAACTGCAATTTGAATATTTGCACAATACTAACGAGCTGTATTTATTCATGCATCTAATGCCTGTCATGAGCCTAAGAAAACCCCTTGATTGGCTTCTTGTTCGGCAGAACAAAATTAAAAATTAACCCTCACGGCTATGGATATGGCAGCCACGGGAGCGACTGTCTCAGCTGTCTGGTTTCTTTCGCATCAGTGGAGCATTCTCGCTAAACATTGCTCATCCTCGGCAGCCCGTCATGTTGGATATTTGGACCGCAGCACCATCGATGAAAGTGGGGCCTCCATCTACTCCGTCACCAAGGAGGCGGAGGCCGAGCTGCCAGGCCTGGACCCCAACATTCGCAGCGCCGGTAGGGCCCGCGTTGTCTCTCTTTTTTGGCTCGGTGCCCGGGGAGGTGCCCTTGCATCAATCTGGAGCTCCTAAACTAGGTTCCTTGAAAAATTCCCTGGCGTATTCGCGCGGGTTCCCCGAGTTTCCAAATTTTCTCGACTGTCTTTTCCTCAAATCTGAGTTTGAGCACCATTTTAGTACCGAATTGGAGAAAATGAAACCCGGTTTTTCGGCCCATATAAACAACCATATATGCCCTGCAGAAGCCAAAACTTCGTACGAATGTGACGCTAGCAGTGGCAATAAAATGTTAAAGTTTTAGCACGTGACATTGCCTGTATCAAAAGATACAAAAGTAACACAACATTGCTCAAAGAGCCAATGTCCACCTGAGCCCAATATTCATTAAGCCATAATTTGAAATTGTGAAAAAAAACTGGACACTCGGAAAGACAGTATTGTTTTTTCATGCTGACAAGTTTTTTTCGCTGACATAATCACTACGGGCACCCATAATCTCAAAGTTTGGTTTGATGAAAATGATCCTTACCGTATTTATGCGTGCTCTGCGGCACGGGAAGTTCATGTGACTCTCGTGCGGATCGGCAAAGCATTTAAAGCATTCGGAACGCAATTCCTCGTATGCGCCTCTGAGACGGCGGCCGTTCATTTGCCTCTGTCGGACGTTGAGACCGGGCATTTGCTTCTTGCTCATTGACATAGTCATGCGGCAGGAGAATGTGGATGTTTCTTCAGCTGCGGCCTTAGTTCTACGGAAATTTATGCAGCGTAGTAAACCTATGCACTGACCAATTCTTTTGTTTGTTGTTGTTAGACACAAACATGTTTTTATCTGTTGTGTGTTAGACACACACATGTTTTAGACACAAATACAGTTGAACCCGGATATATTGAATTCAAAGGGTATCGTAAAATAGTTTGTTATATCAATAATTTGATATACAAAAATATGTTAAATTAAGCTCGGGTTGAAATCCCCTGGTGTCTCTGCTGATACCGAAGGTCGTGACAAACGGGAGCTTACCAAGTAGAGCATTTAGGAGTCGCTAAATACAGTAGAGCGTAGTTGGTGGAGACTGCAAACACCGCTGGTGGGGACCTCCACACAGCATAAGCGACAAAACATGAAAATAATAAACAAAAATGAAAGGAAAAGCTTTCAGCCTTTCCACTCTGGTGAAGAAGGAAGACCAGCGAAGCTGTACACTCGTCACGTGTGTTTCTTCTTCGTCCTCGTCTGTTTTGCATGCTGTTTCCTACAATGAATTCCCACCAGCTCATCCAACTACTATCCATTCTTCTGTGATAGCTGGAAAGGTTGCCGCTGTTTATGAGAGATGGTGGCAACCAGACTAGTTGTCTGGTTGCCGCTGCCGTTCATAGATGGCGGTAGCTGTCCACAGTTTTGTGTAGTTTTGTGTCGACATTTGTTTGGTACCGGGCACGAAACTAGGGAAGTTGGCCCTTAACAGCTCCATTGTAAGACAAAAAAGCGAGACTCATAAAAAAAGCTCTTGATCCATGGAAAAAAGTTAAGCAAGCAACAAAAAAGAAAGCTCACTAAATTCAGGCAGCAAAAAAAGAAAAAAGAAAAACGGGCAAAGCGATAATGGGAAAAGGTAAACAGAGACAAGGTGTTTAAAGTGCGATTGTACAACTGTTGTTGTCGACACGCTTGACTTGCCGAAGACTTTCTTTTTTGCTTATTTTATTTTGGGGCTAGGGAGTCTTGCAGCATCAGCAGTATTTAGAGAAAGGGTGCAGGCTATCATTCCACCAGCAGGCACTGCCTGCTCTCCCTACGTGTGTGCACATGCTCTTCCCCTTGCTTTTGCCATCCTCCACTTTATTTTTTTTTGAGGTTCATTGTGTCTTTTTTTACAAGAGCTCTTTCACTGCATATCTTCTGGCGTGTATGCTGGCTTGGCGGTCTGCCAGCCAAGCACCGAAACCGTGCTCGCCACCGGCGCAATCGGATCGCGGGAAAAGCAACAAGCGGCTGGGCTTCGTTCACTATATCGAGTGTCCCCGCCATGAAAGTTGGATACAAAAAGACAACGCCCCTATACTATTACATGTGATTTTCAAGGGGATGTTTGGAGTGTTTCATATGAACAATAATTCAAAACACCCGTGTGCGATATAAAATTTTCCCTACCTGTGCGTGCACGCCTTGTTATGTTTGCCGTTTTTCTCTCTTCTCACCTCCTTGCTTCTTTTTATTTGTGACGTAATCGATTATAAAATTTATAAGCTTTGTAAGCGACCTTTCTATAATGTTTAATAATGGCATTCGTAAAACATGTTTTTTAACGCAATTGGAAACAGACTACGCCTCTTCTTTTGAAATATTGAAAATCTGAGTCCGGAGATGATGTCGTCTCCCGACTTTTTATCCTCTCACGGAAAGCATGGTGGCGCTTGGCTTGTGTAACACTGAGGATGATCGGGGAGTTGGGAAACCTGACAAAGTTCTCTTTTTGGTGCCCGACGATCTCTCAGACTTCAAAAAGGAAATCGTCAAACGGTCGGAACAACTGGGTTTGGTGCCTGTGCACCATACTTTCGGCTGGGACTCTGCCGGTGCAGCCTTTTTCACTAGCACCAGTACGACGTGGCCCCTCCCGTCGCTCACAAAAGTCCACTGTGCGTCCTCTTCGGCCTCACACCGTTCTAAAAAATTTGAGATCGCTGAAAGGCCCCTTCAGTGATTTAAAAGGCGGTTTGGTGGCCGTTTGGGCTCGGAGCACGTGGAGTGAAAGCTCTCGCTGCAGATCCCATTGATCCTGGGTTCAATCTTCATCCCTGCCCGTTTTGATCTGGATGTGCATTGCATCGGTGTGCGGTCGTGTTTGACTACTGCGAGATGCATGTTAAACACCCCTGGCTAGTAGTTGCACTGCACTGGCTAAATTTCTCATCTACAGCTGAGAGGCAAGTCGCTTGTTGAGTCAGACTAAGTTCAGGCTGTATAAACATCCACAGACCTCCTAAGAACTTCAGATTCAAAAGTGAAGCGTCATCTGCCCACAACGATAGGCGGCACGCACGGAGAAGCGCAGTTAATTGCGGGATGCGGAAGAGTGCGACACTTCCGGTTCGGATGGTTTGGAGGGGGGAGAGAAACTTGAGTTACAGGACGACTCAATCTTTGACGTCACTGCACTGGCACTGATCGCACGACAACTTCAAAGTCGGCTTTTGCAAATTGTTTTTTTACTTCACAAATACTGTGTTTCCAAGCTTTGAATTTTAAGGTAATGTCCAGGCATCGCTCGCAGTCTTTTCGTATAATAAAAAAAATATATTATTTTGACGTGTCAGTGCTTTTGAACATAATGGTCAGTTGACATTCTAAAAGTGAGCAGAAATGATATGCTGACACTTTGCCTGTTCATCTTTTGCTGTGTAGCCCTTAACGTTCTACTTGTTGAATGCAACTACATACAGCATGAATCTGCTGATATTCTCCCGGTTGGTACATTTTCCCCGCTTGTTGCGCTTATGGCTCATAGCAGCCATTCCTATTTGAACTTTCCTTCAGCATTAAAGTGAATGTCGCCAGATCCTCGCCACTCTGCGAGCATACGTGAGAGTTTTGTTCCCATCGGGTTGAGTGCTGTTCCTCCACATTTCTTTGGCAGTGGGCATAGCTCGGAGACTGCAGGACCCTCTCCTGGAGTATGTCAAGGTGGAGCCGAAGCACCTGGGGGTTGGCATGTATCAGGTATGGACAATGCAAGCTGCTGCTGGAGTTAGCTTGGACTTGGAAGATTTGTTTACGTCTGGGAAACACTTGATATTTTCAAGTAAAATCTTTAACATCAGAAAGACGTTACAAACAAGCACATACTGTAAACAACTTTTGTGAGTTTGATACTTCTCAAATGTAGTCCAGGCTAGTGCTTTGGAATCTCTTACGGGCTGTAAATATTGTGAAATGGAAAATGTAGAAAACAGCCGAAGCCCATCAAGGAGATTGGCTTTGATTCGTTTTAATATTTTGTTTAATGACTAGGACCAAAGGTTGCCTAGCATGCATGGTGCTCAGGAAGTGTCTAGAGAGTTGATGTGGTTTTACTTTGGAAGGAATGATTAATAAGTAACATGGTCAAGTTTGAGAATTTACGTGCCAAACGAACAAAGGGCATCCGGCATGCCTTAACAAAGTACTGAGAATTAATTTAAACAACATAGTGGTATTTTTATATGAAACGAAAGGCTCGGTTACACGGCATGGTGTCTTCTCCCTAATAAGCCTGCATCACTTTATTTATTTGAAATTCTGCGAGCATTCTTTGGGCCCCGGCAGGTTACACAAGGAAACACAAATCAAATTTTAATATAGCACTTTGCAGACACAAAAAATAAATATGTGCCATGTCATCTTAAACACAAGTATATATAATCATTGTATACAGCAATATAAAAACAACTTATAATACATATATGCAGGGTGTGTAATTTTAATTGGAACAGATTTATTTTTAAAAAGCTGTGAGAGGTACACTAACGTGGTCTGTACAGGCGAGTTAAATGGCCAGAGGGACATACTGTGAGGGGCTAATCATCATGATCGGATAATTAACTAAATTTTGTTACTTAATTTTCTAGTTATTGAAAATAGACATGTGGTTTTAATTAGGAACTCGGTGATTTTCATCTCACTGAATCAATTAATGTGAAAGTTTCCACTCGTACAACAGGCTGGTAGTCCAAAAACGTGGACATTAATCTTTATATCTGCGTTTTCGAACCGCCAGCATTGCCCCTGTTGTACGAGTGGAAACTTTAGCACGTCCCCGCCCTTACCATGTAATATTGACCGATTTAGCGGTTTTCGATTACGCTGTGCAAGTTTCTAATTAGACTCATATGTTAAATTTATTTTCACTTACTAAAAAAAGATAACACACTTTAGTTAATTATCTGACTCATTGTGATGACTAGCCCCTACATTATGTGCCTTTGACCGTATAACTCGCCTGCACAGACTGCATTAGTGCATCTTCCCCAGCTTTTTACAGCCAGGATTCGAACCCGCCAACTGGGGATCCGTTGGCCGGCTCTTTGCCCCTTAGCCACCAAAGTGACTGGAATTATTCGCAAGTGTGTCAAATAAAGTACCGCATAGGTAGGCGTACGTAGGCATTACCAAAAGCATGATATTTTAAATATCTGTTTTATTGGATTTATGTTAACGGTGAAAAGAGCGCTTTGGTAATAACTGGAAAAAGTTGACATTTTGACTGACTTTCAGCACGGTAAATATCTTGGTTTTTTTTTTTATTGATTTTAAAATTTAAGTTGTTTTGCAGTACTGAGAAAGTATCAGATTTCGAGCAAGGGTGACTGTAAAACTACTACTGAACCAGCACTGGTAGTTTCTACCGGTGCTAGTGCACTGGTGGAAACTACTACCGCTAGGCACGTAACCAGGATTTTGTTTCGGCGGGGGGGTGGGGGGGGGGGGGAGGTGTTCCGGCGAAATAGGAAATTTTGGGGGGGGAGGCGGAGGAGGAGGAGGAGGGCTTTGTGTGAGCGCCCCCTCCCATTTTATAAAAATTTAATATTTTTGTGGACTCCATCTTGAATATCATTCCCGAATCCAGTAAGGACCCCCTCCTTATTTCAGTTATATACATAATCTCTAAATTTGGAAGAGACACTTGCTCAATATTCTGTGTAGTCTAGCAGATATTGGGGATATGTTATAAAGAAGTTACACTCTGGTCTGCTCTTTGCTAGTTCCTTGGATCTGGAGATTGTTGGACGACTCGGTTGTTCATGTCAGAGACTGCCATGAAAATGTATAGGGTGTCCTAACTTCTCACAGGAGCAGAGCTATGCCTTGAAATTTGACAAAGTAAGATCCACCACCAACATACATCTTCAATAAAAATTTTAGCTCTTGAGGGCAGTAAAACGTGCCAATTTTTTTGCACGTTTTACTGCCTTCTTTTTTATTAGATGCACTCTGGTAGCAAAACACTTTACTGAGCATAGAGAGAAGTTAGTCTTGAACCTCTCAGACTAGTCCAACAAAACAGTGGGTTTTTGGGGACACACACTGGCTAGCCACGCGAATTGGTACATTTAGAAAGAAGAGATGGTGGGCACTTGCACCAACATAAGTGCATGCTCTGTATCGTCCTCTAGGCAGAGGTTCCTCTCTTTCAGAAAAAAAGCACTGGCATATGTTGAGGCTGTTGCAGTGTAGCTGTGTTGAGATGGTGGATTAGGTATCGCAAATGGTTGTGATGTCGTACAGCAAAATAGACAAATGTCGCGTTGTGTCGGAGCACCATGTCATATATTTTTAAGGGTTTGTTTTTATCGATTTGTGACAATGGTGACATCAATCAATTTGATTAGAAAAAGAATTTGAGCTGGTCTCAATCGTTTTTGTTTATGCATTGGTCACACACGAGCAGCTGATGCACGTTTCAGCGAGGGTCAGATGAATTGAAAGCTAACCATGCGTGCAGGCTTACAGTGAGCATTTTCACAGAAAAAAAGCCCTCTAAATGCTTCGTTCGCACATATTCGGACGTATTTGACAATGTATGTTTATGCTAAATTTCAAATTTTGCCTGAGTGAGCACATATCAATGCTAAACAAATAACTGTGCAGAAAAAAGGAAAAATAATTATTTTGGACGAGGAAAGGTGGTGCATTTCTGTGTCCATATTGATTCCGACAAACGACATGAGCAGCTCGACAGTGCGTCATTAATCGTTGCAGCATGACATTTCGGAGAGTGTCCTCAAGAATGCCCTGGAGGGAGTCGTGGTGGAATGCGTGAGCTTCGTCGGCGTCGACATCAACGTGTGTCCTGAAACGATCCTCAGGTACCTGCCTCAAAGGCTTTTGCCACTGTCGTTTTGCATTTTAGTAGAAACGATGCAAGGCAACACAAAGAATCTTAATTGCCTCTTAGCGATTTGGGTTGGCGCAGAAATGGCCGAAAAAAGTGCCCTTAGCCCTCAGTTTTGATGCTGGAGTTGCCGATAGGATAAGAACAGGGAGGTCTTTCAGATGTCCCACCTGCATTGCGAGTTTCATTTCTTCAATAACACTTGGGCGTCTTGCTAGCTTTGGGCGCACACATGTGGCCAACGCACGGCGGAAGACAAGAAGCTCGTGCTGATGGCCGGGCATCCGAAAGAGATGCCTCATTTTTCCCGTTGGCAATCGTAGGTATTTGCATACGTGTAGTTTATTCTGGCCACTCTCTCGTCTCCTCGCTTCAGGAAAGTGTCGGGTCTGAATACGGGAACGGCCAAGAACATTGTGGAGTGGCGCGAGACCCACGGCCCCTTCAAGAACCGGCAGCAACTGCTGAGCGTCAAGCGCCTGGGCAACAAGGCTTTCGAGCAGTGTGCCGGCTTTATCAAGATCTTTCCCAAGACTGCGAGGGCCACCAAAGGGTGATTGCACGATTGGAGTGACCAGAAAGCGTGGGCACCCCTTTTTGTGTGTGTGTGTGTGTGTCACCCCCATCATTCCATTTCTTTGTTGCCTCGATTCTTTTCTCCTATCCCACCGTTCCTTTCCTTCGGCGCGGGATATCCCGCCGGGACAATTGATCTTGACTTGTCTTCATTTCTTCGTCTCTCTGTCTCTTTCTATATACATTTGCCAAAATATCTTTCTGCCTGGAAAGAATTCCTTCTCTTTTCTTTCCCTTTTCGCCCTCGCCTGTACGTCATCCTATACATTGTCCTAAACTTTAAAACATGTATAATCATTACTCGAAAACGTTTAACCCGCAGGACTTTAATGCTTTCGCTTTCCTACACGTTAGCAGTCTTAAGTGTCCTCCTGTAATTTTTGTAACTTATCTGGCGTTCAATATATACGTCAGTGTAGTCTAGACCTTTCTTGAAATTTGATTCTCAAAATGCCATTTGCATTTCCTAAATCCCCGGCTCAGCAGCTATTTCTAAAGCACATTGAAATGGGGAGAGTGTCCCACACTGCAATGCACCGAGAGATACTGGGGTCAGATACCAGCGGCGGCGCACGGGGGCGGACTTGTCAAAGACGCGTCTGTAGAAAAGAGTTTTGGAGACAGAACTAGACGTTTGCTGGGATTGATTGGTGGTCACTTGTGGCCACACCGGAAGCGCAGAGTGCATGTGCATGTTCCCCTACTTCCTAGTGGTGCCTTCTGTTTGTGTCAGACAAGCAGCTAAAAAAGTTTACTCTGGATGGTGCTGCATGGTGAGAAATTGCTTGCAGAAAAATGTTCTGTCGTTTGTGCTCATCACTGGCCACTCAGTTATCAATTTCATTATGTTGCATGTGTCTGGAACACGTCCTAAACCGTGGGTGGGATTAAAATAACTTTAACTGTACTACTTTTTATTTTGAGCGTGCACATTTCGCTCTCCAGTGGCGTGAAATTGTTGAATGAGATGGCCAAATTTGAGCCTGCCTCAGCTCGAATTTGGTTTTTCAACAGCCTGTGTGGTGGGACGATGATGCATATGGGTTGCTATAGAAGCTTTGAAACAGCTCCCTACCTTATGGGCACTTTCCGACCTTAGAAAAACTGTGTGGTCCATAATCGTGTATTGGGTTTTGTCCACCACTTGGAAGAAGCAGGTTGCAGCAATGTTAGGTTAAAAGTATAAACTTCTTTTTGACTCTCCTGCCAAGCTGGCAGGAGAGTCACATGCACAAATTAAATGGCCCGCAAGCGAGGGTTAGATTCTAATTGTAAAATAAATTTCTTTGTGAACTCGATCTGCTAGAAACTTGCATCTCAGTATATCCATGTCTGCATTATATTTTTGAGGTACGGTAATTTGTGCATCTTGCTCTTTTTCTTGTGGTTTTAGTTCTCTTGCAGTTGGCATCGTGGAAAGTATTTACCTTTTCTTTTTATCCTTATGCTGTGGTCAAGGCTGCTGTTTCTGAAGAATTGCAGCCTGAACCCCCTATCAAACTAATCCTTGCTAGTTTTTTTTTTTTTTTTTAATTTTTTATGGAAGTTGTTTTCATAGTTTATATTTATATCCCAGTGTTTATTGTACAATTTACTTGCATTTTTTGTTGTAGATGTGATGAAATGTGAAGGAGTGTGTACTTACTTACTTTTGTGTGCTCCTTCCTGCGAAAATCCCTAAGGGATTGGCAGTATTTTCAAATAATAGTTTATCTGAAAAAAGTCTTGAATTTGAAATTTTGAATTAGAACTGTCAAAGCAATCCTTGTCAGTTGCAGTCAGTGACAAACGAAAATAAGGTTTGCTTTCATTTGTTTCAAAGGAATGGTTCAAGTGTGCCGGCCCAGAAACAGAAGTCTAAGAAGGTGTCCGATGAGTTTGATCCCCTGGACATGACCATCATTCATCCGGAATCATACAGATTTGCCGAGCTGTGAGTTGGCTCAACTTTGTGGCGCAGTTTGTCTGCGTTCCGATGTGGTAGAAGCTATTTGTGAGGTGTATGAAGTGTTGGTGGTTATTTTGGCACTTCCCCTTGTGTTTGTCCCAGTGCAATGAACTGGATAGATGAGATAGAACAGATGGAACGGCTTTATTCCATGGTAGTTGAGTAGCAAAGAAGGAGCGGTCTGCTATTTATGTTTGTCTTATGAACAGCTTGTCAGGAGGTGAAGAAAAATTGGAAAGGGCAGCGAGGAGAGGGTGTGATGCATGATCATTAGTGCACCCAACGCAGGACCTTGTCTGGGCTACTGTGCATGCGGTTGGATTCAATAGTTCAACATTTCAACTTTGCCAGATGGCTACATGGTGACTATTGCACAAATATGTATTGGGGCTCCTACAAGGTGGAGTCCCTTCTGTCGTAAAATACAGAGGAAGTGCTGATGCCTAAATGAGCTAGATAAACAAATTTTTTTAGAATGTGAAAACCGCCAAATTAAATTTAAAAAATCTATGGTGCTGTGTCCTTCAGCATTTTGTCATATCCCCTTCTTTGCAAGTCCTTCTGTATTTGAATTTGGGGCACATTGCATAAACGGCGAGTGTCTTGCCTTTAAGATAGGATAGAAAGGAAAAGGGCCTCAGGCCGTCTCTTAGAGCAGGAGTTGTTAAACATTTTTTAAAGCATGAGATGCTTTTTATATGACTCATTGGTCGGAATTTTCATGTCGGCGTCCTCTCGGAAAAACAAACTTCAGTGACTGAAGTGAAAAGAGCATACATCATCCATACAACATACAGCACAGCATTCATTTCAATAAAGAACAGGCACAATGCAAGCATCCAAACCAGATAATTGATGATAAGGCGCTTCTGATGACAGTGTGAAGCACATAGCGCTCCCCGCTTGCATTTCTTGGTAAAGATTGCTGTTGCACAAGCTGCTGTGCTGCTGTGCAACGTCAGCGTTTGAAGACTTTCATATATAAAAAATCTTTTGGTACAGTTCATTTACTTTTCTTTCGTCAGTCATTTGGTAAGACCCTTTTGCTGTTTACAAACATGAACTGCCACTTGCGCCCCAAGCGACTTCCGGTTGCATTGTCTTTGCAAGCCTGTTGAGCTTGCTTATGTCACCAGTGCTAGAAAGCATAAATGCTACACTGACAACAAAGTTGGAGATTTAACGAGGGCCTTTGGCTGTACAATATTGCATCTTGGTGGAGGGGCAAGTTGGCCTACAAGAATACCCGAAACATTTTACAGATCTCACACTCCTTCGTTCTTTTGGCGTTCACCTGGGGAAGTGGTGGTTAAATTTTTCCTCTACATTTCAAGCAGCGGTGTTAAGGTGGCCTTTGTTCATTCTTTTTATAAACCGAAAGTTCTCTAGGACGTCAAAGGTTGGAGCACCACCTGGTGGCATTTGCCATAAAAAAAGGTCTCTAGTAGAGTAGGCATCGTTGCAGGTGATACCATAGCTTCGCTGTCCAACCCCCTCCACAGCGTGAATTGGAGCCCCAACGTTTAGAACGCAGCTCTTGGGCACCCGTTTCCGGCTTGAGCGGTGTCGCCATCAGCGTAACCGTGGTGTCACATGATTCCGGTGAGTTCCCGTGACCCCTGTGAGGTCATGTGACCTCGTGAGGTCATGTGATCCCCGTGAGGTCATGTGACCCCCGTGAGGTCTCGTGACCCCCACGAGGTCACGTGACCCCTCAGTACCCCTTCCCTCCTCCTCCTCAAGAGCTGCGCTCTAATTTGGTGTTACAGGAAGTTGTAAGTAGTGATGGGACGAATCACCGGAGATTCGGATTTGGACAGATTCGGAAATTTCCTAACTTCCCGCGACGAATATTCGGCGGATTCGGAGATTTGTCGCTGGTTGCAGACGGCAGCATGAACCTTGTACACCTCGCGAATGCGGTCAGTTATGCTTTTCTTAGGTACTGTTACTGCATATAGCCAGATTTCGTCTTGTTTATTTCAACGTATGGTATGTACTAAACTGTCATTCTGAACCCTGGCACGCGGCCAGGTCCAGCTGAGCTGAGCCAATTGAGCTGATCGGTGTGGTTGACATAGGCCTAACCTATGCACGGTCTCGTTTTCTTTGCAGTTTCGCGGTAATCGGTAAAATGTACCGAAACGCTCTGGTATTATACATAATGTGGCTCAACGTACAATAAACATATTCAGGCAAGGAACTGTTTCGTCTCCTTCTCTAGAGCTGCGTATTTCTGTACCTGTAAGGCACGAGAGCGAGATGAATGTTGCTCGTCACAACTTCGACCACATACCGGCACCGGTGGTGAAGAAAAACGTCGCACTGTCGTTTCTCCGTTCTCAGCAGCAAGTTTTGTATACGTGAACTTTATTCAATGAAATAGAAACACAACACAGGAGTGTCCAACGCAACTTCATTATTCGGAATAGCATAGCATTAACCAGGAGTTTGAGATTGTTTCCAATGTTCCGGTGGCAATACCTCAGTGGACACTCGCGATCGTTGGAGATAATCGAATCGAACATACCCACTTGTGTGGTGTGCACCACTATGACAGTAGTTATGGGCACGAAATGTGTCTGTACCGAACAGCACGTACGGCATCGATCTCTTGCGGCGATGAAAACATGCGCTTGTATTTCCACGTGCGTGTACCAAGCATGCCTATTTGGGTCGTAATCCGGAACCGAAACCAATTTTCCCGCGATGTCTGGCTACCGTTCTCGACAAAAATCCAAAATAATATAAACAAAGGGGAACTTTTTTTTTTATTAGTGTATTACAGTATTACATTATTACAATATTATTTTGCACACTTTGTAGACTTTAGTGAATTTAATATCACGAAAAGTTGAAACACTCATCAACGTGACTTGGCAACCATGGCAGCGCTTTGAATCTCTTCAAACTTTTCCGAATCGCTTGAGATTCGGCTACTTTTCCGAATCTTTCCGAACCTTCAGATTCGGCTCCGAATCGCGATTCGGATAAAGATTCGTCCCATCACTAGTTGTAAGCGGCTATCATTTTTCAACGAAACCTCCCAACCCCAAAATTTTTTCTGTCCGTCCGAGCATTTGGATGGATGGGTGCTTTTCTTTTATGATATACTAGTTTAATATCATGAACTGGTTAGATCTGGACATGAAAAATTTTAAATTTCGTAAGTTTACTGTCATCTACTATAAACCCCTCTCTCAGCAGTGGTCTTGATTTGTCGAAACCTCTTAGTATTTTATATCAGTTCTTTTTGCAGGTGGACTAAAGTTTGCAAATGGTAGGCACATTTAAAAACTTGGCAATTTGTCGGAAATGTTTTTTTATAGTAGTTTTATTAAAGTGCAAAGGTGGCAGAAGCTCTTAGGACTACACTGATAAGCCAAAGCATTATGACCACCCACCTAAGTCCTTGGTAAGTGGCCCGAGGAAGATTGTACCAGTTTTCCAAGCACAGGTCGCGCAATTCCTGTAGATTACGAGGAAGTGGTTTGTGATCTCTGAGCCGGTGCCCCATCACATCCCAGATGTGCTCCATGGGATCGATGTCTGGTGAGTTAGGTCGACAAAAGATAAACTGGAATTAATCATTGGGCTCTTCGAACCGCTTTAGCACAGTTCTGGCCTTGGCGCGTCGATTGTTATCCTGTTGGAAGGTTCCAGTTCTAAGGGGCAAGACAGACGCCATGAAGGAGTGGAACTGGTCGGCGTTGATGTTGACATAGTAGACAGTTTTCATGGTATGCTCTACAATAATCGCTGGTCCCAGGGGTGCCCACAAGAACGCCTCCCAAAGATTAATACTGCCACCACCAGCCACCATCCGTGTCGGCAGATGGTACATGACGCGGACGGCGTGTCAGCTTGGCAAGCTCATTCCCACAGCTTAGGGGTAGTCTTAATATTTTGACTGACCAGTGTATAATTCAATAAGAAGCCTCCTGCGATGTCTCCGCCTAGCAGCTGGCGTTTCGCTGAGCGGGCTAAGGTATTTAAAACATGTATCCTTTATAGCAAAATAGTGAGTTGTTTGTTGGAAGAGGTTTTCATCTGTATGGAACATGCTCAAGACACCCAGTTGCCTGAAGTTTTTGCAGTACTGTCATCAGAGGCCAAAATTAAAGTGATCTGAACTGGCGGATGTCACGCTGAGGTGTCACGAGTTTGGGCAAAATTTTGCGTAACCAGGCTCAACATTATTACTATTATTATGATTATTACCGTGATCTTATCTCTACTTAAATTCACATTTAGCCGCCACTGTCGTTCTCATGCGAAAGGGTCTCGTGTATACATCAATCGGTACTTCTGTTTCCCCAGGCTCATCTGCCACCTGAAGCTAAAAAAGGAGGACATAGGGAAGCAACACTTCATTGAAACTGTGAAGCGGGAATCCTCAAGACTAGGTGAACACATGTTTTGGGCATGATCTGCCGCAGGCGCTTCAGGGTACCTCCAGCATAAAAACCCACCGCTGCTGCTTAAGCTTGAGGAGCGGTGGTCAAGTTTGGTGTGAAGCTAACTTTGCACGAGATTCGCCACGCTAAAAAGTCTGGCCCTTTCTGGGTTTGCTGCAGACAGATTGGAGACATTTAATGAGTTGATGGGCTTGAGTCTGGCTGTGTTTTAAAGGCCGTTAGATGTCTCAATGGAAACAATGTGCCAGTACGATGAAGTTGCAAAGGTTAACGTTACTGACAATTCTGAGCCAGCCACTATGGTGCATTCCGAACTTCCACGGCAGTTGAGTTTGGTCGCAGCAAGATTTGGAAGCTGCAGACAGCTTCTCAAAGTGACATTCCTTTCCCTCAGAAACGTTATCTGGTATTTGGGAGAGACTGTTGAAAAGGAGAGTTGAAGCACAGTCAGAATGTAAAGAAAATGGGATGCTTGAATTTTTTGCATGCTACTTTTGCCAATATATATTTGTATGATTTCATGTGTGGTGATATCTTTGCTGAAAATATTTTGGATTAGAATGAAAACAAGACTTAGCTTCAAGGTCCCATCTCATCATTGGAACCTAAGTTCAGTCACTGAATGTGCTCCCCTTGAACAGTTCGGTATTCCCCAAAAATTAAACCTTTTGCAATGGTACCGAGTGCTAACTCATTTCTCCCATCTAACTAATAAAGCAGTCTTTCTTTTAGTGCCCATATGATAGGCTCCGGTTTTCTAGCAGCCACTACCATAAAATTGTGGACTCATTTCTTGTACATTCTGTATCAAAGTTTCTGCACTAAGTTCTAAACTAGGATGCACATCTAAGAAATCACATTGGTGACATCAATGTTACGACATCGAACATGTGAAGCGCTGCCCGTAATAGTTGACTTCAGCTAGCCCAGACACACCAGTGCTAAACGCAGGCCACTAGGTGCCCACAGCCTCATTTCTAATCCTTTCAAGGGGTATTCATACGAAGGAGAACTCCACAGACGAATGTCGTGACGTCAACAGCCCACGAAATTTCATCCGCAGCTCTAGCAATCACTCGGACGGCGGGGAGTGGCGGGGAGCCATGAAGGATATCAGTCTTACCATACAGATTTAGCGGTCACTTTCTCGAGTACAACGCAGCTATATGTCGTTATGGCAGCAGTGCTACTAGAAACGAACGGCGACGACATTCTACTTGCTAAAAGAAGGTGCTGGGTGAAAGGTTTGATGCAGAACGAAGAACTTAGGATACAGAACCAGTCGTACAAAGAGCTTCTTGAAAGCAACACTGCCGAGTATCGAAAACTCTTTCGGGTGCCCCACGACGTCTTCGTTGAACTACTGGCCCGCATCCGTCAGCGAATGCAAGAAGCAGGCAACAAACATGAGCCATTCTGTGAGGTTCCGATAGTGTTTTTAATGTCAGCAGTTGCAGAGCGCATATATGCATTGAGCAAAGATGTCACTCACCCAATGTGTACGGCACAAATTGCGGGAACTGCGCTATCATTTATTTGGAAATTTTTTCTTATATCGATGCCTTGATGGCTGTCTTCGAGTAGAGATCTCTGGTTGTGACCTACAACGCCGGGAACTGCACATCGAAAGAAATGGAAACGAATAGGGAGTCGTCACTTAACTTTGCCATTTCACGTGGGACTACAACAACAGGAACATCAGTAATGGCGCAGGCGATTCCCTTCAAAATGTTGAAAAGAGCGTGAAGGCTTGTGACCAGACGAGGCCAAAGAGTATCGCTAAAAGCAGCAAAAAGCTAACTGCTTTGCTGCCCACCAAAGGAGCGTTTGTGCTGACAGAACGAACCCTCCGCGTGTTGGCCAAGAAGGAAGAGGATGGCACTATGAGGCGTTCAGAAGGGATGACGTATGTCTCACTAGATGCACGCTCCGCGGAGGAAGGTGGCGGATTTCTCCTTCGTGTGAATACTCCTTCAGGAGTGAACAAAGAGGTCCAAACACGAGCCATTTTCGCATAGGCTGCACTGGCTCACCAGCAGAATAACAGCCCCACTAGAAAAAGGGAGAATCAAAAAGGTCACAATTTCAGGAGTTTACTACTTGGTCATTGTTGACGCTGTGGTATTTCAAAGTGGTGCCACCCAGTCTGATAAACGTGAAGCGGTATTCTGATCGTTTTGACATAGGTACCGTAGGTATCCCACAATGCCGTACGGTGTTTTTGTGGAGCAAAGGTAGCTTTTGATTTCTCTTCTAGGTGTGAACCACTTTGTAAACATTCTTGGAGGAAGCGTTGCAACCATGAGCCTGATCATCGACGCACTTCAGCAGAACGTTGAGTATGACATACGGTCAGGTAAGCTCGATTTGGTTGCTTTGGTGATATTTGACTCTGTTATAACGAGGGCACGGGACATTGTGCACGTCAAGCGAAAGATCTGTTGCTGAGGGTAGGCTTGAACCCACTGCAAGCAATAGCCAAGCGGCACCTTGCACTGTTTCTAGCTGCAATATGAATTAATGCTGCAGCAGCCTGTGACAAGCAGTGGCTACATCATGCATTTTGGTATCGGGTTCCTATGTTTTCCTTAGTACCCTCAAATGTTTCCTGAGCTTTCCCGCTTAACTATGAGCCAAGCACCCCCTAGTATCTGCATTATTGTTTTAAGAGGTCGCTAGGGATCCGTGGTGCTTTGAAACACCACTGTCGAAGCCGGGAGAAATTCTTCAATTTTCGCTGGACATCAGAAGGTTTGGTAACCCCCAGGTTACACCATCTAGCCACCAGCAGAGATAATCCACAGAGCCTGGAGTGCATCCAGGAACCCTTTTGTGACAGGGTTCCTGCAGCACCTAGGTTAGTTGTCAGTGAAGACAATTCACAAAGCTTGTGCAAACCACAGGCTTTGCGAGCTGTTTTCACCTACGGTCCGACAAGGCCCCCAGTACCTCCTACTTGTCGCCGGCGTGTCCTAGATCCCACAGCAGAAAATACTAGTAACCATTGGCAAAGCTTTTACGCTCGTAACAGCCAACAGTCGGCGATAAGGGCAGGCACAGTACGAGCTCTCGCTGTAAAAGCATTACCTGTCAGCGTCATTTTCCTTTACATCGAACCGGGTCCTGCCTTTCTCTTAACAGAGCAGCACCAGCCTCTGTTCAAGAGTGGTGTCGTGTCCCTCGACGAGATCGAGGTAGGCCAAGAGCTGACGGGCAAAGTGAAGAACTGCACCCAGTTCGGGGCCTTTGTGGACATTGGGGTGGGCAAGGATGGCCTCATCCACTGCAGCCAGATGAACGGACACAGGGTCAACCTTGGGGACCGCGTCACCGTTCTGGTGGTCAACCTGGAGCGCTCCAGGGGACGCATCGGGCTCAGGGTCATTGGCAAGGGCTGATTCGAGCGACCTCGGGAGTGAAAGAAGGTCGTCGGAGGTTGACACCATCTAGAAGGACGACCGTGTCCCGTTGGTGCTGACTCGTGGCAGCTGTTGCGGCCAAGTGTCTATGTTTTTAATAGGAGTGTGGGAATACCGGTTTGAATCAAATAATACCGCGACATTCATAACCTTCACAGTGGGAGGGAAAGCCATGGCAACCGGTTTCCTTAACTGGGTTGAAGCTAGGGATGACGCAGTACCATTCGATTCGAACCTGTATTTGCACACCTCTTGTTTTTAGTCATTTGAAATAAATTGGACACACACTCTACATACCAGAAGACATCATGCTGACGCATATCTTGTGTTTAGAGTAACCCGAAGCGAATGTGAAAACGCACTCTGAAATGTCACTTGTCTGTTTTCATGCATTTCTGAATGGGAAATATTGTAGTGATGGGTAGAATGTGGCGATCTGTTAAGTGTCCTTTCAACAATCTTGAATGTTTTCTTTGTTCATATAATGTTTTTAACATTTATTTTTTTATTTAGTACTTGAAGCATAAGATGGTGCTGTCGAGTTAGCACTTTGTCAATTTATGCGTATCAATGTGCATTGAATATTTGACAATGAAATATGCTTTTAAAGTGTATCTGCAGCCCGACTGAGGCTTGTTGCAGAGAAAGCGCTGTGCCGTGTAACTGAGATTTTGGTTGGATATCCTAGGATTACCTTGCAAAATTAACCTTAGTCTTGTGTTGGGAGATGCCAGATAGATGCTTTTTGGCACATACCTAAAACCCCCAAATTATATTTGAAATTAGCTAGTTTTTAAATAAGCTTGCAGACAAATTTCTAGTTATGGGTCTAGTATTTCCTGTGGCAGTGGGGCATAGAAAGGGAGCAAGTAGTTGTTTAATGTGGAAGTAATCAGCATATTTTGTTTAGGCCCTCATTGTTGCTCCAAACATAAAATGAAAAATGTATCAATTATTTAAATTTCCTTGATAAAATTCAACAGCTTCCTGTATTTATTTTTTTTTTTTTTGTGATTCCACATTAGGTTGTTTTTTTTAGAAATTTATGTTATTTCTCTACTTGATTGCCAAAATTTAAGGCATAAGTTCTTGTTTAGATTCAGTCTTGAAAGCTTCAAAGAAAAGGACACCCTCAAGACATGGTCTCCAATGGTAATAGCTGGTCACAGCTTATAGTGGTTGGGTGATGAAACCCAGCCAACGTTTTAACACTAGGCTGGAGGCCAAGCTATGGAAGAGAAAGAGGAATACTACCGTGCCATTCAGAAGGTTAAAGTTTTAAAAGTATTATAAACTTCAAATCGCTTTTCTGTAACAGTCTTGCCCTGTCTACGAGTCATTTTCTTTACTTATGCACATATGTATGTGTATCAAGCGCTTTATGGAAGGTGCTTTTCAATGTTTGTTTTTATGTTTCCTTAAAAAAAAAAAAAAAAAGTATGAACCTCATGCTCCTTGTGATCGCAATTAGATTGCGTGGCAGCTGTATGTGTGTGCTAACTGGAAGAGTTCATGTTTAATTTTTTCCGTCTGGAGCTGTTTCATGAGTGACGAATGTACCTGCTGTTTCGGCTGTGATCCTGAATTGCTTAGCAACTTGTTTTCATTGTGCATACCACGTAGTGTATCTTGCAGTCATGCTCTCATCACTTGTAACTGGCTATGTGTGTGAATTTGGAGTTTGGCACAATTATAAGACATCGAACAGAAGTGCTGACCAGCAACTCTGTCTACATGTTGCTAATGAAAACTGTTCCTTTTTTGCAGGTGGTCTTTAGGGAGGCTTTTCTCTTAAGTTATTACATTTCACAGTAACTTCTCTGATGAGCTTACTGTTACTCTATCTACGACCTGTGCTGTCGTCAAGCAACTGATGTACATAGTAGGGCTACTAGGCACTGGGCCTGTATTTTTTTTTTCTAATGTAGCCAGTGTAGCCTGTTTTAGGGCTGCCTTATCTATTATACCAATGCCACAGAGGTTCTACCCTTTCATATAATGTTTCGGTTACATTCGTAATCTTGTTTGGTTCCTGCATATTTGTTCACCTTCAATAATCCTTTTTGAGAAAAAAAAAAATTGAGATGAATAAAGTTACTTTATTGTGCATTCTGTATGTGCATGCATATGTGTATGTTCCTTTTCTCATGCATATGTGTATATTCCTTTTTCTCATGGTAACTGGTCCTATATACTGATATTCCAGAAGAAAGCGGTGGGCCTCCTAAGCAAGCGGCAACTCTGGTAACAGCACTGATGCTATGGTTCCTGTAACGCGTCTCCAACTGGTGTGTTCACCACGTCCAAATAAGTGGTCCCTCGATTTCCATTTGGTGGCGTCATCGAAGTATCATGCTCTCGCCTGTCGCAATCGTGACAGTGTCCCAGCAGCGGGGATGGATGTGGCAGATGCCAAGTTTCATCAGCTAGTAATGTGGACGCCACGACTGCAGCGGCACTCGCGTTCACTCGTGCTTTTTGCCTGTATTTCTACGACCAATCGCCAGGACCGCGACACGTGACAGTAGGACACTCGTGCTTCTGTGATATCATTTGTTGCCACTTGGGGACCCCTTTTGATGTATGGGTGGTATAGGACGCTAAACACCAGGTGGGAGACGCGCTCCAGGTACCATACTGATGCGAGTATCCAACATTTTTCCAAACTGCACTCAAGTGCTCACCATGCTCTCTTCTACTTTTGTCGCCACTTTTTCCATTTTGGCCCTTCCTGCTTGTACCATTATTGGTACGCAGTATGGAATAAATAAATGAATGTGCTCGCTTAAAAATTTGTAACTAGTAAAGGAAGCAGTATTCACTTGCAGGCACAGTTGCTTGCATCCATTCTCTGGTTAATTAATCAAGGACACCATTATGCGGTGTCTCGAGTGACAGTGATGGAAGTGCTGCGCTAATTGACCTTTTTCAGAGATCGCTGGGCGCATGCGCCGACTCTGAGAGAGAAGAGGAAAGGGAAAGACGCCATTTTTGGTGGCTCTTTCGCCCGCTCGGTCGCTCAGACAGTGCTGGTTATGCTTGACTCCTGCGGTATTCTCGCGGCTTGGCTTCATGATCGTCATGCCTCACCACCGCGCAGCAGAAGTTTGCACAAATAGAAGCAAACGCTGTTAAAATGCCAAATTTTATAAGGTTATTGTAGCCTTTGGCGGGTGGTGCACAAAAGCACCCGATGTCTAACACTCCGCCGTTTTTGCCCTGCTTTCAAAAGCCCATGACGAGAGTCCCCCGTGCCAGGTGGCTGGATCATCAATGTGACGGCGGGACTTTCTGCTTTTAACTAAAATACAGTAAATGTACATCATGATGATATAGCTGAAATTGGGGTAGGAAAAGGAAAACGCAAAAGGACACAGGAAAAGAACAGGCAACGTCTCTTGAGACGTTGCCCATTTTTTTTTTTTGTTTTCCTTTTCCTATTTCAGCCTCGGGTTTAATAGTTGAAAATGAGCGTGTTGGTGAATAGATACGAATACATGAAAGGATAAAACATCAAGGACGGGGACGGCTACAGGACTTCTTGAAAGAAGTACTCTTTTCGTCCCTGTCCTCGATGTTCCATCAAGCTTTCATGTATTCATATATCAAGTATTCCATCATGTTAACCTTACATCAGCTCGCCTGCACTCTGATCATTTTTTGTTAATAATAAACATGCAAACGAGGTTGTGTGACGTAATCATGCCGTACCCGGTGCTCAAATAAAAAAAAAATAACAACAGAAAGCTTTCCGTTCTTCAGGCGTGCGCTATACACATTCGCGTCTTGCCACGTTAAAAAAGCGACAAAACATTTAAAGCGAGCGAAACTGATTTAAGCATTACGGAGACAAAACGTTGATGAACTTTTTTGGCAACCAACCGTGAACCCCCCTGTTTGCTGGGCCCACTTTGTCAAAGGTTCGTAAACGTGCCAACTTCAAAGATGGATTGTTTCTAACATACCGTTCCTTACTTTTTGGCGGTGCAGGCAATCCTTCGCGACATCAAGACGGCCCGGATTTCGCACCATCAGAGTTTGTTTACACATTCCCGAATACGGCAATGTCCCGTGCCCTCACGCGGTGCACAGGACGGGGAAGTGACGGACGGGATAAGCTTGAATAAATTAAGCGATCAAAGAGAGGAAAATCAGCTGTTTGTAGTGGCCGGGTCTCATAAACGGAACTCACAAGCTCCGCACAAGGTTAATGGTTGGGTCGGTATCCAAGCTTGCCACCATTACTTTCTTTACATAACACTCTGCGACTCTGCTTTGAAATCAGACCCCTTTTTTAGCTGCTTGCAAGACGCGACACCGAAGTGACGATGAAATGACTCCGAGTCGGTGGTAAGAATCGATCTGGCATCGGTGGTCTATCCATCCCTGAAGGTATAAAAACGAACGAGGTCCTCTGTATCCTAGACATTGAGTTTTGTTAATCCTACAGGTCGTTCTCAGCCATTTCGAAGAAAATATGCACGCGAAGCGACGACAGAAAGACACGTTCGGATTGGTGAAGGACGGAACAACGCCACCAGAGAACACACGTAAACACATGAACCGGGAGACAAGCCAGGCCTGGCGCGGACGACGGAGAGACGGTCCCAGAGCCACCAAAAGTGTTTCGAGCGATTCCCGCGAGGGCGCGCCACGATCGTGGTCAAACTCTGAAAAAGGTCAATTGCGCCATGAACGAGTCTGCTATATCTTGCGTCAAAATTCCATTTTTTTTTTTTTCTAATTGCGCTACGCCTGTGCCAAGATGGGCTTATGACATGGGCAAGTAGAACAAGACGGGATAAGCTCTAATAAGCGCTTGTCCTATATATGTTTACCGTTTGTCCTTTGCCTTTTTTTTTAAATTATTTTCGTGACGTGTAACCAATCAACCCAACGGTTTATTATGTTGTATTTCACAGCATCTCTACTCACTGTAGGTTGTTTCATTTCAAGTTAGAGCTTAGTCGAAGGCTCGAACAAATGCAGCCACGAACACATAGTAAAAACGCCATTCATGGGGCATTCGCTGCACTTGATTGGTTTAGCCGATGAAAGAACGCGTACAGGAAGATGACGAATGCCACGATGTCGCGCCTTGATGCTGTTTGATTAGTCCTATTGGCTCGTAACTTCGACTGTAGCGTTAAAACGAAGCATAGAGATTGCTCGTCAACCGAACTGCTGGTTGGTTGATGTGCTGGCGGGCCGACATCGTCTAGATTTCCATGCGATGTCAGGAACTAAAGTCGCGAGAGAACTTTGCAAAATAGTAAGATTGCGACTACTGTGGCAAGAAAGAACCAGGGTCTTGTACCCTTGATGAGATCACTCGGTTATCAAATCTGCCACGTGCCTTCGTGCCGCGACTGCTGACGGCAACGTGGCACTTGCGCCGCTGGTGTCAAGAGCCTTCACCGCCTTTCACACCAGCGTGCGCGCATCGAGCTTCAACGCTTTGCACCGGAGTGCTAGGTGCAGCGGCTGACATGGGTGAGCGCTCAGGATTATTACAGGCCGACCTTCTTTGTCTCGACTGTAGGTTGATCTCTAATTTAAAAGAAACAGACGAGAAATGGAGAAGGAAAAAAACGCGGGCATATATTTGAATACTTACGGTAATCACAGTAGGTCCCGTGCAGCTGTTGATCGAAAAAGCGGCGACTTTCACCTCTGGTTCCAACGGCGCTAAAGAGCAGTGTCACCTTATTTGTGGGTGGTTTTTGCAGTTTATGACATTAAGAGTCTCGAGTTTGGTAGGTTGATAAAACTAGGGGGACGCGTTTTAATGGATAAACGTGTTTGGGGATATGGTGCTCTTACTGGCATTTTACAAAAAATATGTTTACGGGCTAAAACTGCTGAAGGTAAAATGGGGAGGCAAGAAATTATTTATCCCGACTGAAGTTTTGCGCTATGATTCGTTTTATGACCATTTCTCGATACCCGTTGTAAATGAAATCAACTCTGACCAAAGCCTTATTTTTAAAAAGAAGGCTCCGTGTCCCATTTGCGCCCTATCTATTCTTATCACAAAAAAAAAAAAGTAATGATATGCTCCTGTACAAAAAGGAACCCTCGATCGCTATCATAAATAAACTCATTTAGAGATGCAATCGTTCTTAACAGATGTTGGCATCTGCTCCAGGAGTTTCAGTGGCTGCTCCAAAACAATAATTTACCTGCTACAGCTCATGCTACAAAAGGTCAAATGAAGCTTCCATCCCAGAAGTAACTTCACGAGTGTTTTAAAGGGATGCTGAACCGAAATTTGGATTTCACAAAATAAGCTTGCAGAAGGGTTCAACAGGGCGCCATAAACCACGAAACATCACTCATATTGCCATATCTCGAGCGGATGGCCGGATTTCTGGAAAATAAAGGAGCGAATGAGGGAGAATGGTGGCGTCATCTTATCGCAGAAGAGTTGAGAAGGAGGAGAAATGGCCTCGTTCCCCTTCCTCTCCGCGCCCTCGCGGAGTTAAAGCGAAAAGAGGAGGAAATGAAAATCGCGAGGTCACTCGTCTTTTCGGCCTTGTGCAAGCGCACTCTTTTACAAAAATACGATCTTTATGAGGGACGTTTTGGGATTTGTAGCGTCCCGCCTATCGATTCTGCGTTTTCTGAAATTCAATGTTCGGTTCAGCATCCTTTTAACACGAATGCTTGTCACTAGTCATGGAGGCTGCTTCCCGTAGGTGTGTCGGTATTTAATTTAGCTTATTCTGAGCCAAAGTGTGAAATCGCCAAATAAAATTAAATAAAAAGTTTTACCCAGAGCGGCCACGTTGCGAGAGGAAACCATATGTGTAGACCTCGGTGTTGCACCTTTCGCGCGTTCCGCTCTGCGATTGTTCTCCAAACGCACCAAGAGAACCCTTGAGCGGTAGCGAGTTAAAAATAAAAAAATTAATCAAAATAAGTTTGTTTGTTTGTTTTTTCGGAAGAATTACAATGCGCGAGTAAGGGGCAAGTGGATACCTTGAGAAAGCAGAACAAAACTCCGGACGTCCCCCAAGGAAAATCAACCCATGACAGAAACAAAAAAAAAAAATTATATACACCAGAGTGTGTGTGGGGGGGGGGGGGGGGGGGGTATATTTATATATTCCCATCCCTCGCCCCCTTAATTTTTCCACTGCTGATGATGCCTAAACAAATAAAATAGTCCTTCCGACAGAAACGCGTCTAGCGCCTGTTCCTCGGTTGCCGTCCGTGTGCTCTGCTGATGTCTCTTCTCAGCAGGATACAGGTGCACTGCTGAGAAGCGACATTGGCAAAGCGGATACAGGGCGAAGAGTGTGCACTGTGCGGTTCCATTCGTTTCACTTAACGGCAGACCGTAGAGGACTCTTAGGAGCCATTGAAGCCAATCCAACGCCATACGGGTCACGTGACTTTCGGGAGGGCCGCAACGAGGTGCTGGGTGCGCAGTCACGCGGTACGTTTACAGCGCTGGAGCGGCTGGAATGGCTCGTGGCATTCTCTGCGGTCCGGCGTACTGCCACTGCCACTTTTATTAACGTCGTACTGGCACTTTTATTAACGTCATCGAAACATATACTAACGACTACAGACACTCCTGGACGATTTGAAGTTTTAGGGTTCAACGAAACATTATGCAAATTGAGATAACTTTTGTACGTAGGTAACACTTTAAATGAGAAGATTTGACAAATCTCCATTCCGGGGAGTTACGTCAGTTTTTAGCGCACGAAGCACCTCTCAATAAGGAATATAATGAACGATTCTTGTTTTCTTTCCCTGTGTATGATCTTAAATTTTGATTTGAAGGATGTATGGCTAGATGGAACTATAAGCAATTGAGGCAGCGGCGCCACGTAATCGGCAGTGATGATAGTGGCGTTGCAACCTTTGTGCCACGATGCGTACGACTGGCTGAGTCGCGGCCACGGCCACTCCATTTCTCTGCGCACGAAAAGTAGCGGCCGTGCCCGTCCAAATCTAGCTGAAGTCATCATCTCAAGTAGCACGAAAGCTACGAGACTTTGTCCACTGTGGCTTCGGCGGCAGCTCATTGGTTGTCTACAGAGAAAGAAAAAAAAAGTGTTTGTTTATACAGCGTACGTGAGTCAACTCCAGTGGACGTCTCATGTCTCCGCTGTGGATGAGAAATTTAGCCAGTGAGTACCACTGCTAGCTTCACGCGATAGTGATGCACGGCCGCAGGCCGGTATAAACGCTTTGCAGCAGCTGTGCATGGGCGCCGCCATAACTGACCTTCAGTTTTTGTTTCTTCTTATTACATTTACTTCACTTCATCATAACCACAGCAGGGCAGGTTATTGATATTTTAGATTGTATTGCGTCCTTCTCCACAGCCTTGGCCTCTGTGGAGGCTTGTCAACGCTCGCTTCAGTGGCTCGGCATATGAAAAAGGCAAGAGAAGGTCAGCAATGGTGGCTGTAATTTTGCGCGTGCGTAAAGCGTCTATACGATGCTCATTCAGGTCGAAAGGGGCGGAGGTGGTGGTTGAACCTAGGAATTTTGGGTTGTGCAGCGCGAGCTTTCGCTCCACGTGCTCCTAGCTGCGGAGCGTTAATAGACTCGGCCGAAGATCTCTTTCGTTTCTTTAAAAACTGGACCACCAAACCCCCCGCCGCCGTTCTCCATGCACACCGCTGATTTGCACGGAAAAATCACAAACATACACTTTCTATGGGTTTTCGTTTGAACCCCTATTGACACTTGCACTGGGAAAGTTGTTAAGAGGACGATTAGTTTGATCAAGTTGTTTACGGAAAGCAGCGAAAGTAGCTACCACGCCTCCCCGAGTTGGTCACATGCGTGCAGAAATAGTGCGAGGTCATTTTGAACTTTAGTTTTAAATTTCGCATGCATATACAGTATATATATATATATATAAAACATACGACCTGCACATTTTTTTATAATAATGCTACACTGTGTACAAGCTCGAATAAAAGAAGTGTGAGTTTTCAAAAAGCGAGCCGGTGAATTGCAAACGCGACTAAAACCTGACACCACGGAGGAAGAAGTAATGAACATAAAAAGGAGGACAGCATGCATATCCAGGGGCGGATTTAGAGGGGGGGTCCGGATGTCCTGACCCCCCTCTTAAATTCGGCATGTGTAAAATTTAGGGCGTGAAACGAGGGAGAAGGAGTTCCTAAACAAATGGTACGCTGACCAACACCTGACCCCCCACCCCCCCTCTGGAAATTCCTGCATTCGCCCCTGTGCATATCATCTGCGTGCGTATGTTATTCTTTTCGCATCTTGTTCCTCCGTCTGTGGTCTCAAGTTTTAGATAAACTTAAGCTCATTGAATAGCTTATTGACAAAGCGCTCTTTGTAGTCAATGACACGGAGAGAACGGCAGGGAGGAGCCTCAGCTGCACTGCCTCCTGCCCGAGCTTCCCAACCTTCGACAATGCTTCAGCGTCTCCTGCACTTCGAGTGCCCTCAAGCAACCAAAGCACGGCGGAAGGCATGAACCGCGTGCTGGAGGTCGAACGTTCGAAAGATACGCCCTGCTGTTTTCATTTTGTGAGGGACTATGATCAAATCAAACGTTTCCACTGTGCACTTAAGCGACACTTCTGTGCAATTCGTGTCGCTGCAAGGAACAGTAGGCAGGAATGCGACGTAGCCCCTTTGTATAAATTTACTTTCACGGGTGACCACCGAACACAATATTTTATTACCGAAGTTAATGCTGCACATGAGCACATGCCATCGCACGGGTAGTTCCGACGATAGTCTTTTAGCGGGCTGAAAAGAAAAGGATAATATCGCGTTCAGGATACATGTGCAGCTATCGGTACACACGTCAAAACAAATAAATAAAAAAAAATGGCAGCAACGCCCCACTCGTGAAACTCAACTCCTTCCCCGTAATGTTTCAGTTGTACTTACAAGAGTTGTGCTACTTTCACGGTCTACAGTCTCACTAGATGACTGTTGACTAGCAGTTTTCTCCTGAAAATTGCACGCGGGGACCTTGGAAATGCGCGTGTAAAATGCGAAGTTCGCAGAATTTGTTTTTTTATCGATGTTTGGTTCAGTGAAAATGAAAAATAAACGAAACTCAACTGCACCACGCCACTGCCTACCGACAAACATGAGATTCACGCTAGTTTTCGGGAAGCCTTTCTAGTCTGTTCAACACGAAGTTCAACCTGCGCCATTCCGTAATTGGTGTGCGAATACCTCTTTGTAGTGGAACACGACTTTCCATGCTTCTTCGAAAATGGTACACACGACGTAGTCTGTGGACGCAAAACCACAAAATAAGCTTCGTTTTCATGAACGCGGTGAACTCGGTGAGTACGCGCTGTTTGCGAGGGCTGGTGCCTCCCACAAGCTGAGATGTACGGGGGTCCGCGAGAAAACCGAACCCTCTTTTTCGCACCGCAAAAATAAGCTAGACATTGTGGAGAGCCTCAACTCCGTCAAAATATAGCCTCAGCCGTATGAGCAAAATGCCAAAGTTTCAGCGCCAACAGTTATCTTATTCAAAAAGTTATAAGTGACTTTCTGACATTTTCAATAGGAAAATGGCGCCGATTTTTGCCCGTTTTCGCTTTCTGGCGCCATAAAGAGCTCCGTAGACCGACATTTGTTTATTGAAAATTTCAGAAAATCGAAATGAGTAAGATAATGGTTAGTGCTGAAACTTTGCCACCTTGCTAGGAACGGCTGGGGCTACGTTCTGACGGAGTTCGAGCTCTCCGCGATGTCTACTTTATTTTTGCGGTGCGAAAAACAGGATTCGGTTTTCTCGTGGACTCCATGTGTATATGCGAATGCGTGTAGAAATGATGTATCCAAAATCGGAGTCGATAATTTTATCCGAGTCGATCGACACGGAAAAGCATACGAGACTGTTAACTGTCAATATGTCCCTGTTTAAATTGCTAACACAGTAAGCTTAAAACTTTCAAAATGGGATGCATTAGTTGATGCCTGCCGCCATGACGGGACTTAGCTAATATGGACTTTTAGTAGATCGTATTCTAAAGTTGCGCTTTGCGGGCGGGAGCTTGTGCCCTTCACTTTGAAGCATGGATTGAGCACGCGCCTGCTGGGCCCGCTCTCCTATATACTAAAACTCCCTAATAGTATTTTTTTATGCAAGTGGGAGAAATTTAGACGACATGGGAAGTCGGATGTCTTTTTTCTCACTCTTAAGGATGTTTAATAAGTAATCCAACCTAGCGTCAGAGGGCGTCCGTGCACGCTCTTTTTAACGTTGCTGTCCGTCTGGCCCTCAATCAGAACGTAACCTTCAAGGGCGAAAAAACGCCAAAACTTGCAGAGCCAAGCTGGATCATTCTAGCCGACCCCAGGAGTCGCACGAAAGAATCGGGGCGATTTGCATTTGAGTGTGACAGAGCGTATTGTGCGAGCTCGTGACCACTTACGAATGAACTCTTCCGAACTGCGTTTAACAAACTGAAGGTTGTGCGGTATTTGTTACATGAAATCTACGCACTATCTATGATAAATGCTCGCTTCTAACATTGCCAGAAGTATTTTAAGTTTACGGTAAAATACTGATGTGCTAAACATTAGGCAATATATATATATATTCAGATCGAGTGTGTTCCAGGGACTCCTGATAGATGGCGCCAATGAGAAAGTGTGTTCTTGCGTCGTAAGCGGTCGCATGCGAGCACAACGCGTTCTGTAGCGCGCAAACACAAATGTGTGGACTAGGCTTAAGAAGAAAGCGCGAACGCTCACTGACGTTACGTTGAAGTATAAAGGACTACCTAATCTAGTGCATCCGACTTAATCCGGTCAATAATGCCACATGCCAGAGGCGATAAACCATCGTCGGACCCGTGTAAGTTCTGACACGTTGAAGTATATGAGACGTTTATCCGGATTGGGGTAGGGTATGTGAACATGGTTAAAATCGCGCACAAAGAGACGAGGACAAACGAGGATTTTAACCATGCGCGATTTTAACCATGTTCAACGTTTACCAACTCGCCCAACTTACTACTCTTCTACAGTAGGGTATGTGTTTTGGGATTTGGCCAGGATATGAAACTGTGCTGCTTGGCACCTTGTGCTTTTCTGTTGTATTTTGAGGCACTATAGCACATCTTCACTGGAACAAAGTTAGAAAAAAATAGTTGTTTTCAACGAAGCCACACAAACTTAGTAGTGTCAGTAATAAGGAGCGATTTTTACAGGAGGTAAGCTTAGCTTGTCGCGGATACTTGGATCATAATACAAAGAGAATTGCGAAAATTGATACCCCTCTAGTAGTGTCATTACATATGTTTCATTCAGAAAGCGCGCAGAACCAAATGAGGTTCGGTAGAGATTCACAATGAAGAATAAATAGCACAGAAAAGATAAAGACGAAGAAGACAGGGAGATCGAACAAGAGCTCGTCTGCTGTCTTTTTCCTTCATTCGTCCGTCACTTTTGTGCGCCATTTATTTCTACCCTTTTGTACTCTGTCGCAGAGAAGGACCTTGTAATTTCGATTCAGCCGAAACTTCCACCACAGCTTCACACATTCATTTCCGACCAAGATCGGCCACCGACACAGCCCGAGGGACGGATGTCCAAAGCGACGGATCTTCCGGCAGCCTTGACCCCTTGTACGCCACTACAATATCTATTCGTCAGCAGCCAGCCTGGACATCATTAGCCACGTCCGAACGACGTAAGAGGCATTAATCAGCGTTCAGCAAAATCACGGCACTTGCAGGCGACTTCAGTCGACCTTCTCCATGTTGTACATGTCGCCGAGGATCCTCTCGATGGGTATGTTGCCTATGGTGTCCTTGAAGAACAGTCGTTCCACCGTGGCGGCGCTGATGGCCCTGAGGCTGGGCAGGAGCAGCAGCAGCCTGCCGAATCGGGTCGGTTGCCGCGGGTGCTTATGGCGGATGTAGTCTCCGAGAACACACTGCGCCTGGTCCTGGAGCATCTCCACGGGGTGCACGTCGCAGAGGCCGATTGTTTCTGCGGGAGAGGCAGAGGCAGGCCAATATGCTTATCCAGGCATAGTCACTGACAGGATTAGAACGACAGGGAGGTCTTTCAGACGTCCAGCGCGAGCTTCCCTCCTTCAAGAACACTTCAGTGTATCGTGAGCGTCGAGCCTGCATGCATTGCCGAAGCACGACGGAAAGCAACGAGCATGTGCGAAGGCCCGACATTTGATAGAGATAACCTGCCATTCTCATCGTGTCAGGGACAATAGTATTTAAGGTGTGCGGGCGCGTGATTTTGTGAGGTTGCGGCGGTTTCTGTAACTGTCCCGGGCCTGGTAACAGTCCCAGTTCAATTGCCAATGCCAAATAATATCAGCTGTGTTCGTGACGACGGCGGGATTTACTGAAAACACGGCAGAACACGATTTCTTGAGTTGGGGCGCGTCTTACGCCTACATAGTAGTGAATACTGATTTGCTGTCGATAATAAAGCGGACATCTGCTACGCACAAAGAAAATGAGAGAGAGGAGGAGACGAGTGCGCGTGGGGACGTCAGAACGCCGAGCTCTGGTTCGAACGATTAGAGGGAGCTAAAGCTGGTGTGTTTCGCGCCCTCAAAAGTGGTCTCTTGATTTCTTCGCGACGACGTCAAAAGAATGTCACGCTGTCGCCTGCCGTGATCCTGGCGGTGGCACAGCAACGGAGGGGGCAAGCGCCCAATCTGTTGCAGGCATGCCTATGGGACGAGACGGTTAATGCAAGGAGAAGAAGACACGAGATGGAACGCCGCAACGACAGTGGCACTTGCGTCCGCTCACCTTTTTCGCCAGCAAATTTTACGACCGATCGCCAGGATCGCGACATCCGACAGCATCACACGCCGGCTCACGTGACGCCATTTGTGGCCAATTAAAGACTACTTTTGATGCATGGGCGGGATAGGAAGCTATGCACACAATTCGAAGATACGTTCCCGGCTCCGTCATAGATGCGCGGTATTGAGGAGTTTCCACTCAGCAGGAGTTGACTGTTACTAGGTGCGCGTCGTCCCCACGGGCCTTTTTTACTTCAGAAATATCGGTTTGAGAGTAAATGGATATGGTACTCTCTAGCTCTTCCTTCTGGCCGAGCAGAGGGGAAAGGTGATTTCTTTGTATCAACTTCGGGACCGAAGACAACCCACGATGCGAACAAAAGCGAAGTTTGGGGGAGCCGTATCTAGGTCACAGCTGCTCAATGGGCAAGCAGGGTATTGCTGACGTTTTGAGTGTCGAACGGATGGGAGAGGCCTTGCGCGCGTTATTTTCTAGTCAAACCCAGTCCCGTGTCTAGGTGGCGGTACATATTTAAAGAAAAGGTTGATTTGTACCTGGCTTGAAGAGCACGACGGCCTTGAGGCAGCTGCACTCGGTGTCGTCGGGCGAGAGCTGCCTGAGCCTGCGCATCACGTCCTGGATGTAGTGGAGCTCGGCGCCCTGGTGCGGGGAGCCTTCGAGGGCCGCCAGCGCGTCCGGGTGCAGCCGGAGCGCGGCTCCCGCTCCGCCCTTGAGTCCCGGCAGGGAGGACACCAGGTCAGCAGCCACCGACCACTGGGCCATGTACAGCAGGAACAGGTCCTTCCACGACTCCTCCAGCAGGGTCACCTGCCCAAGAGAGAAAATGGCCAATCAGGGATCTACTGAACGTTGCTTTGGCCGTAGTTTGAAACGCCAACTCACATACACATGCCTGAACCTGAGACGAAAAGAAGCTGCAGTCTGAGACGGTGTGTGTTGCTTTTCGTTCTCCTTCTCCGTGTCAGGTTCATTCACGTAAAATATTCCCAGCTCGCTCGCGCGCTCAATCTTTTGATCCACCAAAGTTAAGTATGCTGTGCGAATGCTTTGTATGTCGGGAGGTCAGTCTGTCGACCTTGAAAGGGGCGCCTCGTGTATCCGCCGAATAAAGAGAGATTCTGACCGTTTTTAAGGCGCAATAAAAGTGTCCATACATTATACAAAAGACACGGAGTTCCGACATGATGACAAAATTATCTACGGACACACCTGAAGCATCTTCGAAGCATGTTTGCTCCATGCGTGCTTCAGACATGGCTGCAGACAGTTCTTGAATCACCAATGGGACCGTCAGAAAAAGAAGGCCTCGAACAGTGTCTGCACATTGTCTTTTTGTAAGATGTATTGACGGTGGGACCGTACTCCATGGAGCGAAAAAAGCGACGAAATTCACCCCGCCACCGGGTGAATTTCGTCGCTTTTCTCGCTCCATGCGGAAGCATAGCAATTTTGCGTAGCAATTATTGGATTTATTGCTTTTTTTTTTTTTGGGGGGGGGGGGGGGGGGGGAGGGGGGGAGAAAATGGCGGTGGTTAATACACTTATTATGTTAAATTGCTTTCTACGTAGTGACACTGATCGATACAATTCACATTCATGGAATTCTTGGCTGATGGCATTTTGGAAACAGACTTCTGGTCTCCTCATTTTTTAGGCCCCGTACTTTGGTAGTAACGAACGGGTACAGACTCGATCATGCTCTTCGGGAAATTGACTAAAGTAGAAGTTTGGGCTAGTTGGTATTTCATGATTAACGTGGCATCCAGGTCACGCTTTTTATTCATGTTTGTTTGTTGTGACAATACAGTATTTATTTATACTCGCTGTTAGAACGAATAAACTTCAGTTATAAGTCAGCGCCTTGTTTGTCTACCTTCTTGTTCTTGTCCGTGTCCTTGCTCTGTTTTAATCTTTAATCTTCGGGAAAGTAATTTGAGTACGAAAACATATTCGCACAAACATGGATCACATGAGGGAACCCCCCCCCCCCCCCCCCCCCCCGTCACGCGGCCTATGCACCTAGTCAGTTTCTTCGCTAAATTAAGCGAGGAAACTGACTTGGTACATAGGTCACGTGGCGCCAATTTCCCCGCTAAGTTTGACACTGATAAAATATAGCTTCTTTTTTTTATTCCCCGAAACGACTGTTTTATGTCCTCTAAATAAATTTAAACAATCGCTCCTTAAATACTGCATTTCGTGCATTATAAGATATTAGAAATGAAGCACACTGCCATCTTTTTAGAGGGCAGCTCTTAGCGGCCCGTTTCCGGCTTGAGCGACGTCGGCGTCGGCGTAACCGCGAGGTCACGTGACCCCCCCCCCCCCCCCCGAGGTCACGCGACCCCTCCACGTCACGTGCCCCAGGTCACGCGACCCCCCCCCCCTTCCCGAGGTCACGTGACCCCTCCCCCCGGGTCAAGTGACCCCCTCCCCCCAGAGGAGATTGGAGAATGAGGGGAGGAGGAGGAGAAGGAGGAGGAGGGGTGTACCCTCCTTTCAGTACCCTTTCCTCCTCCTCCTCAAGAGCTGCGCTCTAATTCGGCGTTACAGGGAGTTGTAAACGGCTTTGACTTATTCTTTTTTTTAATTTCCGACCAAAGTTGTCACATTACCTTGGAGCTGGGTAAGAGGTGAAGAAAAAAAGAAACTGAAGTTTTAATGTTCATCATGCTCAGGAACATAACGTGAGAGCCCATCTCGTTTTCGTGTGACGGTTTCCATGTTGAGCTATGACGTAGTTGGATTGGGCGACAAAGAGTAAATAGTTTAAGTTTAACTACAATAAAGAAATAATAGCACAGAGAATAGTAGAACCATTGGTACGAACCTCTTAAATTATAGCACCTTCCAATCGGCAAATAAGGTGATTTACTATTTTTAGTCAAACTCAACTACGGCGGAACTCAACATGGCGGCCGCTACGAGAAAAAAAGGAGAACGAATTGTCTATAAATAGGTTGTAACATTGCAAAGCAAAAAAAAAAAAAAAAGAATCGTGGCAGGCAGAAAACCACTTTCCCGCCATGTCTGACTCTTGCCGGCTGCACTCGCCTGGTCCCCCTTGGAGAGAGTCTGAAAGGTGGGCAGACACTTGACCCATCGGATGACCATGAAGAGCAGCCTGGCGGTGACCTCTTGGACGGAGCCTCCCCAGGGGGGCGCCGGCGGCTGGCCCGACAGCCGCTGCCGCAGGCTGGCCTCGTCCAGACCCGCGAAGGGACTCGACATGAGCGAGAACGCCGAGCTGGCCAGCGCGCCGTCGGAGCCCAACTTCGCACCGAGTCCCGAAGGGGGCGCGAACGGCCCTCCCGCGTTCATCCCGCTCGGTCCCATCCTGTATGGGTGAGTAGCGAGGGAGGACAACGCTCATTGCATGACGTGACATTCACAAGAAGGTGTCATTGGGCCGTCTTGTCGGACACTGTGCGGCTTATTGCACGCTAACGGTGACGAAGTCGAAAGGGCTGAAAGACAACAGAGGAAAATGCGCACTAAAGAAAGTCTGCGAGTTCACTTTCGTACAGAATACAAAGATGGCCAATCACGGATAGAGGATTCTCAGAAAATGACGAAGCTCAGTATACGTTTAGTTCTGAAGAAAAACACTCTGTGCGCTCGTACAATGAGCAAGCCAAACGTCATGCTCACTGTCCTTATAGCAGAAAGTATATTTTTGTCTTATCGTATTTTGAGCTTCGTCATTTGCTGTTTATAATGATTGGCTGTCTTTGTGTTTTTGGGTAGGTGAACTCCCATACCTTTATCAGGGTGGAAAATAAAAATTAAGACGATTTAAATCGTGATTTAGATCGCGTCGGTTTTACTATGACGATTTAAATCAAAACTTGGAAAACGCTTAAGCTTCGCCTTTAACGCGAGAGTGAAACATAAACACCAGCTCTTTCCCAAGCAGTGCAAGCGTGCGAGGAGTTGTGAGTTTGAATCCCCCCCTAAAATTCTTGAAACTTTTCTTTAAGGCAAATGAATTACTTTATAGAGTGAAATCATTTTAGATATTCGGCGGACTTTAATTCGCACTACATGTCATGTTTTTTTAATCACTTTCATTCCACGCGTGACATCACGTTTTACGTGAGCGCTGTGGGCTGTTTGAAATTCCCGCGCGAGGTCATGTGGCTGTGACGTCATGACCCTATCGACCAATCAGGATTTTCCTGTTTGCGATTTTCTCGTCACGCCACTGATACCGGATTTCCTGCAAAACGATCTCCTTAACGCTATCGCCTTAAAACTATCCCGCAGAAATAAGCCCAAAAAACTCTCTATTAACTGCTTGTCTCGCTTTCTATGTACACCTGTTTTGTATTTATATAAAAAAAAATCATAAAGCCAAAAAAAAAAAAGACAATTTATTGGAGGTTGAACACGAACAGCTCCTCTGGGCAAATAAGGGATTTAACCTTTTCTACGTTCCAATTCGTTCGTCAGTTACGTAATATTCTACTGCAAGCAAATTAAAACGCAAAAAAAAAAGAAGATTATTTTAGCTTTTGATCTTGGCGGTGGCTTTCCAGGCGAGCGATCTGCTCTTTTTTCGCAAGGGAGTCTGAAGCGCTCGACGCAGTAGAACTTTAGGCGATAGCGGTCTCGCTGCGGTTGCGGAACCATTCGCGCTGCTGCGCACATCGCCGCTCGTTCCGTTCCCGCTCTTCCTCCGGAGGAATGTTGCCGCCATCTATGAGCGACGGCAGCAACCAGTTGTCTGGTTGCCGAGGCTGGAAAGGTTGCCGCGATCTATGGGTGAAGGCGGCAAGCAGACAACCGGCAAGCACAACGGGTGGTTCTCATTTGAACCCGTTCGCATTTCTACCTTCTCGTTTTTACCTTCTCATTTCAACCCAGCGCAAAACAACTTTCGCGTTTCTCCCTTTCTCATTTAAACCGTTCTCAAAACAAGCTTTCGGGTTTTGACCCTTCTCAAAACGACTTTTCTCATTTTAACCTTTCTCATTTCAAATTTTCTCAAAACATACTTTCTGGTTTTGACCATTGTCAGAAAGACTTTTCTCATTTTAACCTCTCTCATTTCGAACCCAAATTAATCCAACATCATGATCTCGCAATCTTTCTGCAGTATTTATGGCGAATTCAGGTAATTAATTGCCTTCGAGCCCTTGTCTGTGGCACCGGCGACCAAAAACGCGCCAGCGGCGCATCACCTGACCCTCTCCACCCGAATGCAAAGCACAATGAACTGGCGTTTTTATTTGACTGGGTCGCGAGTGAGCTCTGTTAACTTCTTCTTCGATCACTCTATGGTACCATGAGCGCGCTGCATACGCCAATAACATAAACTACGACTCTTTGAGATGTGTGTAAACAGAAGCGGCTACACAAGACTTTTCAAAATATTGGCATTACCACAGTCCGTGCAGCTGACAGAATATTAAAATATAAAATCAATGAAAGGGCAGATGTATAAATCAGTGTGGTGCTGCCCGCACGCGCGTCAAATTTCAATAAACTTCGTTTGGATTGTCGACAATCCAAACGTCGACAATCCGTCGACAAACGTCGACAACGTCGACAATTGTCGACAATCCAAACGTACCGAAGTCGAAAGCGACGCTTGCCAGCGTCGCTTTCCATATTCTGTTTACTGTTAGTAGAGAGTTTTAGTAGATCGTTCCCATGACTCTGATAACGGTACCGATACTCCGCCACCGCCTTCCTTGCGCACGCATAGTATCGTTATCGGGGCTATCGGGGGTATCGGAACGATCTACTAAAACTCTCTAGTACCTTTTTTGGAATCCTCAGTCTTCTCATTGAACCCACCCTCCTTGAAATTGTAATGCGTGTTCAAGTTTCAAACTACATCACTATGCATACTTTTTTTTTCAGCAGTGTAATAACTTGTTATTACAGAGTTGTAAAATAAAGTGATGTATGATGCAGCCCGTGTCTCAGAGAAAACATACCTTGCTCAGGCTGGATGAATTCTTCCAAAAATGTTGACTTTCTTTGAAACATAAATTATATTTCTCTTCGTTGTTTTTGCTATCTTGTCTCAGAGCACAAAAGGGCGCCTGTCTCGATGGCTTCGTTTGCCACTCGAACCCGCTATTTGCTGCCTCAGCGAGCATTGTTTCGTTTGGTTCCCTATCCCGATTCGGACTTGACGATACTGGATACAGTCTGGCAGACAAGCTGCCCGACCTCTTGGAGCTCGGGAAAACTTTTGCTGGTAAATTGCCGGTACACGCCTGAGAAGCGCAACCCGAAAAGCTTGCACCCGCCAGCCTTTGACCACACGAACGCCCTTGCCGAAGATATGGGGAAACTTTTTTTCAGGGAAAATGAACACCCGAATTGGCCATTACAAGCAATAACACATGACTAGCACAATGATTTATCCGCTCCACACGACGACATCTTACGACATACAACGACAGAAGAGAAATGAAGTACCGAATCTGCGCTAGCACTTTTGAAACCACGTCACCATGTGACCACGTAGCTACGTCAACAGACTCGGGGTGGCACGCAGGCATAAGGAAAATTGTTTCATATGCTATGCAAGAGATGGTGCCGCTTCGCTTCATCTTCAACCTTCATCCTTAACTGTTTTTCCTTCTTTATATACGTCACTACGGTGTTCAGATGACAGCGGGTTCAAATGAGAAAGGGTCGAAACGCGAAAGGTTAAAACGCGAAGGGCGTTTTGCGAATGGGTTCAGACGAGAAGGGTTCAAATGAGAATGGGTTCAAATGAGACGGGTATAAATAAGAAAGGATCGAAACGCGAAAGGTTAAAACGAGAAGGGCGTTTTGCGAATGGGTTCAAACGAGAAGGGTTCAAATAAGAATGGGTTGTTTCGAGATACACCCAGCACAACACTCTGGACAGCTACCGCCCTGTATGAGCGACGGCGGCAACCATAGTGTTGTCTCGACATTTGTTTGATACCGGACACGATCCTCGGGAAACTGGCCCTTAACAGCTCCACTGTAATAGGCTGCTTTCGTTCTATTATGGCGGGTTTATATAAATAAAAAAGTTGTTAATTAAACGGTTCTTTAGAAAATTTATATGTAGAATAACCCTTTTTTTGTATTATTTTCAATGATCGAACGAATGATCAATAAATATGCGACGTTTCGAAATGCATATAGGAATAAAGAATCACTTTATTTTAATTACAGTTATTTACATCAAATTAATCTGTTTAAATAAAGACAATATAAATAAATTTATTTTTAAGATGTTTCTTTTTTCGCTTTGCTTTATTTAGAGTGCATTGACACTTTGCACACGTGCCAGATTACAGCCGCCATGGCTGTGCTTCTTTTGACATGAGTCTTCGCAAAGGCCAGTGCTGGATAGAATGACACAGTTGAATCTAAAATGGCAATAACCTGTCCTGCTGTGGTAATGATGGAACTAAGTGATAAAAAAAGAGGTGAAAACTGAAGGTCGGTTATTGCTGCGCCCATGCGCAGCTGCTGCAAAGCGTCTATAGATATGCGCATAGTCGCTGACAGCTCCAGAAACGCAGGGCATGTTGAGATGCTGCCTCTAGCACGTGCTCGTTGCCTAACATCGTGACTTTGAGCTCGTGCGCCGAGGTGTTATCGAAGGTAGAAAACTTTTGCTGGAAGCGGAGCTCCCGTTGCAAATCCTTTGTTGTAACAAATTATGATTAATGACAGGACCAAGAGGCGTCTCTTTGAGATGTCAAGCCCCAGGGCTCATTCGATGCTGCTTTACGTCATGCTACAACTGCACGGTCACGCTCGAAGCTCACAAGAAGCCGAAGCGTGACCGAAGGTAGGGTGCTCGCACTAGCAGCGGGACAAAACAAAAAGACCTCCTTACCGTTCTTATCTCATCGGAGACTAACAGATGAAGGACGAAAGGAAAGAACTTCGGTTGTCGCTCCGCCAAAGCGACCATCCTACTTCCGTAGCACTTCAACGTCTCGTAAGGTTCGACAGTGCGCGCACAGTCAAAGCACGACGAAGAGCAATGAGCGCGTGTTGCAGGCTGGACATCAGAAAAAGACGCCCTGCGCTCCTTGCCCTTTTAGTGTCAATACACGGTTTGCACGTGACGTCATCGCAACCTGGTGGTGGTCGGGCCTACTTGTTCTTGCCAAGAAATAAATGGTGCACGCGCAATGTAGGGTGCTGAAGGTACCGGCTCAACGGCAAGACCGCCACAATGGCCGCCGATGTGACGCCAGTGCGAACCATTTATAGTGGCCACGATAGTGGCCAAAGTCGACAATACCGCGGCCAAAAAAGACGTGTCCCGGCGCCACGCACCTGGCGCTGTTCCAGATGAGCTCCTGCGAGCGTTCGGCGTTGAGCAGCATCTGGAGCAGGCCCGCCGACCCGATGACTCCGTCCTTGGGGAACAGCGGGGACGGGGGGCCACCGTCCGACGGCGGCGACAGCATGCCTGCCAGCGGCAGGGCGTCGAAGTGCGCGTGCGCCTTGCCGCCGGGGGGTCCTCCGAAGGCCAGGGACGGCAGCAGCAGGCCCGGGGCCGTCGCCCTGGGAGTGGCCTGGTTTGGGTGGTGGTGCAGGGCCCCGTGGGCGTCTCCACCGCCTCCTCCGCAGCCGGGATCCTTGAACTTGGGCTTCCTTGGGCCTCGTTCGTGTTGCACTGCTGGAGAGAAGGGTGGCGTGGGCCCGGTCAGGGCCTCCGGCTCGTGTCGGCCCTTCCTGCTCAGAGTTCCGTATCTTTCGGATTATAGGCCGGTTTCACGTAGCGTACTTCCAGCTCGAAATCACTCCAGACGAACTTTAGCTGGTATGTCTTTCCACGCGCGGAGGCGATGTTTTCTCGGTCCATCGAGTTTATTTTGCGTCACAATCGACTGCCTCTGCCGGAGTAGTCGGTTACAGAAAGGAGCATAATCTGGTGCACTATTTTTATACATACCCGTTTTTATTCAGACTTCAGACGAGCCGGCGTTCGAGACGTCGACCCGTCGGTGGCCACAAAGGCTGTGCTGCCCAGGTGACTCCGAAAGGTAACAAATCGGAATAAACTGTATTCATGCGAGGCAATTACGTCCCTGATCGTACTTAATGGAAGCTGTTGATGGAGCCGCTCGACATGCATTTAACAACACCAAAAACGACGCCAATAACTAAGCGTCTTCGTATAAACAAATGGGACGCTGTTCATCAACATAGCGGCACATAAAACCGCAAATGCAAATTACAAAAAAAAAAAAATCGTCCTTAGATAAGCCGTATACGGCGCATAATCCGCACGTTAAAAATTATTATAGCACCACATTTTGAATATGTACTGTCGGATTAGCGTACAAAAAAGCTTATATGAACAGGAAAAGATTACTAACATAATCTTCCATTCATCAAATCCACCGATTCTCGTAATAATAAACGGGCTTGAAACAGCGGCAACAACAACGACGACAACCACCACCACCACACCCAAAACAACAAACAACCCCTCTATAGGCCGCACCTGTAGAATGTCCATCCCGCATAAAATTTGAACTTTTAAATATTGTGAGGGTGTTTAATGAGATTACTCCAATGGCAATGAATGGCCAAAAGGGAACTGTTCCGCCGGTTGAGTGTGATCCAAATCTCCCTCGGTCGACCAGGCGCGTGCCCCGCGCCCGTGCCGACACTTCTCCTTTATCTTCCTCACAGTACCCCCGGGGGGCTGAAGTGCCGGTCAACCGGCACGTTGGTGTTGGTTGTTGGGTTTAGGTTTGGCGGTGGTAGCGCTTCATACGGGCCACATGGACAATGTCTGTGGACCTGGAGCGATGGTCGCGGGGAGGGTGGACTGGGACAACCTCGTAGTTGGTTGCAGAAAGGCGGCGGACTACCCGATATGGTCCGACAAACTTGCGCATTAGTTTCGTCGATCGGCCCAGTTGGCGGAGAGGGGTTGCCAGTAAAATCTCGTCACCGATGTTGTACGAGACGTTAGGATGGCTCTCTGCATGACGGAGTTGATGGTGGTGCTGTGATCTTAGAGTCTGGAAGTGGGCGATTCGACGGGCATCTTCAGCTCGACCACTGACATCTGAAGAGTAGGCATGCTGGGAGAGGTCGGGTGCACACGGCAAAATTGTGTCCAAAGTTGTCAGGGGATCACGGGCGTACAAAAGGTAATATGGTGAGAATCCTGTGGTAGCCTGGCGTGCGGTATTGTACGCGTAAGTGACGAATGGTAAGACCGAGTCCCAGTTGGTGTGGCTCTCGGTAACGTACATTGAAAGCATGGTAGCTAATGTGTGGTTTAGACGCTCCGTCAGTCCGTTAGATTGAGGATGGTAGGCGCTGGTTATGTTGTGAATAGTGGTAGCCAGGTGGAGAACCTCCGCGAGAACCTTGGAAAGGAACGGGGTGCCCCGGTCACTGACGATAGTCTGTGGAGCGCCATGGCGTAGGACAATAAAGTGGAGAAAGAAGTCGGCCACTTCTTGTGCACTTGCGGTGGGCACAGCTTTCGTTTCTGCATAACGAGTGAGATGATCGATGGCCACAATTATCCAGCGGTTTTTCGTGGCGGAGGCAGGAAAAGGTCCCAAAAAGTCAATACCGATCCGTTGAAAAGGAGTTTCGGGTGGCGGTACGGGTCGTAGAGGGCCGGGTGGTGCGGTGGTAGGGCTTTTGCTGATCTGGCAGAGGTGGCATGCGCGTACGTATTTGCTGATGGATCGATGCATCCCATTCCAAAAGAAACGGTCGCGAACTCTAAAGTATGTCTTCGAAAAGCCAAGGTGGCCAGCAGTAGGGTCATCATGGTTGGCCCTCAGCACGTCTTGTTGTAGATTGCGAGGAACAACAAGAAGCCATGGGCGTCCATGAGGTTCGTAATTACGTCGATATAGGATTCCGTTAAGGAGAGTGAAAAGGCGTGCGCGCTGTTCCACCCGTCGAGCGGGGTGGGGGAGCGTACCTTTTAAGTAGCGGATGATGGGCTCTAATGTCGGATCGGACTGTTGAGCCTCGGCGATGTCGACGTGGTCGAGGGTGGCTGTGGCGTTTAGGTGGTGTATGGGATGCTGAAGGGCAGACACAGCGGGGAGGGGACATCGTGAGAGCCCATCTGCGTCTAGGTGTCGCTTGCCCGATTTATAGATGATAGTAAAGTCGTGTTCCTGTAGCTTTAACGACCAACGTCCGAGACGGCCTGATGGATCTTTAAGCGTAGTAAGCCAACAGAGGGCATGATGGTCAGTGACAATGCGGAAGTGGATACCATATAGGTAGGGGCGAAATTTGGCGATCGCCCACACGACCGCAAGGCATTCACGTTCTGTGATAGTATAGTTGCGTTCCGCTTTTGTAAGGGTACGGCTTGCGTAAGCGACGACGTGTTCTTTACCGTGGACGTTTTGTGCAAGAACTGCGCCAAGGCCGTGCCCACTTGCATCTGTTCGTAACTCGGTGCTGGCACCCTGGACGAAGTGGCCAAGAACAGGAACAGACGTCAGCGCAGACTTAAGAGAGTGAAAGGCTCTGGCTTGGGAAGGGCTCCATTCAAACTTAGCATTGCTGCGAAGCAGCATGTTGAGAGGTTCGGCAATATGTGAAAATCCCGGAATGAATCGTCGAAAATAGGTACAAAGTCCGAGAAAAGCACGAACCTGTTTAAGGCCCTTCGGTTCGGGAAAGTCAGAAACAGCCTGGATCTTGCTAGGGTCTGGACGTATTCCATCGGAACTAACGAGGTGGCCAAGAATTTTGATTTGCTTCGCTCCAAATACGCACTTGCTTGAATTTAGTTGCAAAGTAGCTCTGGTGAAGCAGTCCAAAACCTGTCGTAGCCGATGCAAGTGTTCGTCGAATGTCGTCGAAAATACAACAACGTCGTCAAGATAGCATAAGCACACATTCCAAGTGAGACCACGAAGGAGGGTGTCCATCATTCTTTCGAATGTGGCTGGGGCATTGCAAAGTCCGAAGGGCATAACATTGAAGTGATAGAGGCCACTAGGGGTTATGAATGCGGTTTTAGGTTTGTCGTCGTTGGCTACAGGTATTTGCCAGTAGCCACTTCTGAGGTCCATGGAAGAAAAGAAGGAGGATCCTTGAAGAGCATCAAGCATGTCGTCGATTCGGGGCAGGGGATATGCGTCCTTTCGTGTTACAGTGTTGAGGCGTCGATAATCTACACAGAATCGCCATGATCCGTCTTGTTTCTTGACCAGGACCACAGGGGAAGACCATGGGCTAGACGAATGTTCGATGACTTTCTTTTGGAGCATATCTGTGACGTGTTGTTGTATGACGGCACGCTCTGCAGGGGAAACCCTGTAGGGTCGACTTTTTACTGGAGGGGCGTGAGCTGTGTCAATAGTGTGATGTACGAAGGAGGTTGTCGGAAGGGTGTGGTTCTCGAAGTCAAACAAAGTTTCGTATGTTCCTAGTAGGTGGGTCAGCGCCTTCTGTTGTTCGTCTGGGAGGTCCGGGTCGATCATGTTTCTAATGTGGTGAGAAGGATCTTGATTGAGAGGAAGGCAGGATGGGCTATGAGAAACACCGTCAGACAATGAAGCGATGTTGTCTTCCTGATACATTCTTAACGTAGCAATATGGCTTCCTAGTGGAATAATCTGTTGTTGGCGAGAAGCATTTGTAATGTAGAGATGAACTTTGTCTTGTTTTATGGTGACAATAGAGAAGGGCACAGCAATCCCCTTTTTGGTGAAAAGGGATAAGGATGGTTCGAGAAGGCCGGTGGTTCCTGGAAATGGTTGGTCAGTCGTAAGTGCTGCGAAAATGACAGATAACGGAGGCAGGAACACATCCTGGACTGCGCGCAAGTTAACAGCGGGATGCTCTGCTAACTCGACAGAAGGGTCAAAAGAATTAAGGTGTAACTCACGGCTGGCACAATCGATTAGGGCGTCTGTTGACGCCAGGAAGTCCGATCCTAAAATGACATCGGCTGCGCAGTCCGGAAGTACGGTAAATAAAATAACATAGCGAGTTCCAGCGATGAGGACTGACAGGGTTGCACATCCCAGTGACTGGCAAATAGCTCCATTTCCTAGACGCAAGAAATGTGCACGTGCTGGAGTTAAGACGGCATGTAAGCGTCGGCGGATGCCTTCAGAAATACAGGATGTAGCGGCCCCAGTGTCCACCAAAGCAGAGAATGTTTCGCCGGCAATTTCAACGTTAACGGTCGTAGGTCCAAGAGCTGGAGGATTTACTGCAGAATGCGACTGTGCAGCCTGACCTCCGGTTTGGCCGCAGGCTGCCTCGCTTAGTTTGACGTCAGGGTGGGAGCGGTAGCGTTGTTGAACGGCGAAACTGAACGGCGGCGGGCGGGATAGGGGGAAGGCGATCTGCTGCGGCGGTTTCCAGCTGTTGGAAGCAGACTTCCATCGCGGCGGTCGTTGGAAGTGTGGGTGTCGTTGCAGTAGTAAGATGGCGTTCCACGCTGAAAAGTTTCTTGGCTAATCCTACGGCGACAATAGCGGGTGACGTGTCCGGGAGCACGGCAGTAGAAACATATTGGCCGGTTGTCATCTGTTCGCCAGAGGTCAGCTCGGCGCGGCGGTCCGTAGGAGCGTGAAGGGGGTCTCTCGTGCGTGTGGAAAGGGGCGGTGTAGCGCTGCTGCATCGGCTGGATAGGGCAGAGAGGGGAGAGCGCTGGAGTGGCAGGTGAAGCAGGTGCGTAGGCGCACGAAACCGAGGTGGGCGGCTGCAAAGCTGCACGGAGTTCTTTTTGCACCACTTTTTGAATGGTTTCTGGCTCGATGGCACATCCAGAGGCGTCGTCAGTCAAGCTTGATGGGTTAAAATATCTCCGCAGTTCGTCGCGGATGATGGTCCGGATGAGTTGCGGGAGGTTCAGGTTGGAAACGGGGCTAAGGGAAACTTCAGGAAGGCGTTCGAAAGGCGCCTTGTTGATCCGGGAGCTCTGCATTTCTTCATACGTTTTACATTCTGATATGAGTCGCTGTACGGTCGCGGGAGTTTTCGGGGCTACAACAGAGAAGAGTTCCTGGGACAGACCTTTAAATAGGTGTCGGATCTTATCCTCCTCAGACATTTGCTCATCCACTCGTCGGCAGAGACGAAGGACGTCTTCGATGTAACTTGTGGAAGTCTCGGTTGCAGCTTGGAAGCGGTGTGATAGCTTTTCTTTTGCCTGTTGTTTGCGGCTCTCCGGCTTGCGGAACGCTTCTGAAAACGATGTTTTGAAGCCATCCCATGAGTTGATGTCGTCTTCGTGGTTGTCAAACCACTGAAAGGCTGTGTCTTTTAGGAAGAACACTACGTTCGCCAGCTTATGGGAGTCATCCCAACGGTTATGAGCGCTTACGCGGTCGTAGTGTTTCAGCCAGTCATCGACGTCGCCTGGGGGGGAGCCGCTGAAGGTTGGAGGGTCCCGCTGGCGGTTTTTCACATAGTTGGGAGGCGGCCGTGAGGGTTCACTTGGTGCAGTTCGTTGTTCGTCTGGCATGGCGACGGTAGTGGTGCGCCCGCTTCGAAGCTCCAGAGCACGCCTTGGGGTGGCCGACCACGAAGAGGTAGGGGAACTTAAGCACCTCCACCACTTGTGAGGGTGTTTAATGAGATTACTCCAATGGCAATGAATGGCCAAAAGGGAACTGTTCCGCCGGTTGAGTGTGATCCAAATCTCCCTCGGTCGACCAGGCGCGTGCCCCGCGCCCGTGCCGACACTTCTCCTTTATCTTCCTCACAATATGTACAGTCCGCAGATTGTTGACCGAAAAATCTGTTAAAGGGCAACTCCGCTCAATTCCGAAAAATTTAGGCTTACATGTGATTCCATTACACAAAGCACTACTAAACAGCTCTACGTCTTCGGATTCGCGAAATGTGCAATATTATTTGTCTAATCTTAATTTAAACATCAGCTGATACCGAAACTGAAACTTCGGTTGCGTCAGGCAACATTGGTCTCGTGCCGTCAGAGTCATGGCCACATCACGTCGAACCACGTGGTCTTGTGATATAGGGGGGGCGAGGGACAGGACACGCGACGCGGGCAGGTCGCTTCGCATGGAGTGGACGGTGATGACCCGGGGGAGAGGGGGAAGGGAGACGACGAAAGAGGAGAGGGGGAGCGGAGAAACAGACCGATAAGCGCGCAGGGTAGCGCAAACTAGCGCATCCGCGTTACGGTGATCACGTGGACGCCGTTCAGCCAACACCGGTAGGAGGAACTCATGACGTCATCGTTCAATTTCGCTCTGAGAAGTAAAAAACAAACAAAACGTGAGGATGACGTAGTCATGCCTCTGACGTAGTGACTCAATGTTGGCCGCTCCAACTCCGTCGCATTGACTACGCTGACGATTGCGCCTCACGTCGCACGCTAGAGTTGGCAGATTTCGGCGACTTGGCTCACTTGAAGATTTGCTGGCCAGTTTATTAAATATATAGACGGAATTAGATCGTAATATTTGACATGGGGTCTTCCTATATGATACTGAAGAGGGCTACATAGTTTTCTAAATACCAAAAATGAAGCGGAGTTGCCCTTTAAGTGTTACGTACCGTTCGTAATGGTCCAAGACAAAAGGGAGTTTTCGTAGATCGTTTTCGCCATCCCGCAACACCCTCCGCAACGCGCTACGATACCCGGAACTCTACAGTCAATGCCATCGGCGTGCAGGCGCAGTAGCGGCTTCTTCGTTGCGGAGGGCTTAGCGGAGGGGGAAAAGTGGTCTACGAAAACTTCCTAAAGTTCACACTGGCCTTCTGGCCCCGCTCGCAAGGGATATCGGGTAGGTAGGAAACCCAACCGATTGCTATTGTCACCCATGCTAACCACCTGGTTAGCATGGTGCAATATTGATTCCGATTTCGCAAGTGCGACGTTGATCACCGTACCGACGCACCGAGAGAGCCGTCCTCGCCCCTTTTCTGGGTACTACCCCAAACCTCTGGCGACTTCCCCTGCCGTCCTCCTTGACCACCCTTTCAGCGGGTACCCTGACCACAGCCAATTTCGACAAACAAGGATCCACGCAAAGGCGGGCGAGCCGAACTCCTCCACAGCCGTAAGGGGTCCCAAATTTGCGAGTTAGCGGGTGGAAGACTCCACAGCCGAAAGGGGTCGGACGTACAGGCTGGCCTCCAGAAGCAGGGACATGTCCAGAGTTTGGTATCCGAGAGCCAAGTCCCTTACGCCCCTTCGGCGGCCGCTTATATTGAGTTCAGCAGCATTCTGGGGTCCTCCAGTCCACCAATCAGAAAATTTTGGGAGAACCAATCAAGAGATTTTTTTAGCACCAATCAAAAGGCTCGGAGCCCAAAGCAAATACTAACATTCCTAAAACAAGCGCATACACGAGACAGAACACATTCTAAACGAAGTTCACAAGAAAAGTCATAAACAATAGAAAGCACATTCGTAGGCAGAGAAATTATACATACACAGAACAAAACCACCTGGGAAGTAGAGATCCCAAAAGCAGACTTACACAAGGCAAAACATTTCCAACGCGGGGTTCTATAAACTAAGTGTAGCGTTGCAGCGTTCAGGTACGCTCCCATATGGGGTCCCCCGACTCCGGTGAAATCCATGAGCCGTCCCGTGAAGACGGAACGAACTCTAGGAGAAGGCAAAAACATAAAGTGAAGCTAGACTAAACACTCGCGCGAGCAAAACTTCGTGACAATATAGTCCATTACAATTCAAAACTCAAGAACAGCAGGAGACGGGGTCCTTCCCTCTTTCCACTGTCAGAGCGAATGCTTGAGAGGAGGAGAGCGGACCCCAACGTTTGCTGTGCTAATGCCTTGAGTTGTGACATTAAGCTATGCAAAACGTCAGCTTGCATTGCTTAATGTCACAACCCAGACTGTGTTTTTTTGGTTTAAACGTAAGTTTCGGCAACGTCATTCGCTGAGCTGCCTCCGTAAGTTGCGGTGATTGGCTCTTCGAGTTTTGTGCGGAAACGTAGACGCACGGGCTTTTTTTTTTTTTTTTTTTTTAAGTGATAGTCGTCTTCCGATAATTCTCAATAATCTCCTGCCCGAAGCGGTTGCGGCAACATCCTATTGGTCGTCGTGGCGGCGAAGTTTAAAACGCAAAATAATTTCCAGGCTATACTCCGTTCACCCATAAGCTGAGACTGCACTGCAGTGGAACCTACGTCCTCGTTGAACCAATCATACGTCTCTCTTTCGCCACGTCATCACGCTCCAGGCCATACCCACACGCGGAGGACCGGGTCAGGTGATTAGAGGGAGGCAGTTGATTGATCCGGCGGGCACGTAGCTCCCACCGTAGTCTCAGCTTAAGGGTGAATGAACTTCCACGCCTTGACGGCTCATTGTAGCAGTCTGCGGCTTATTGCGGAACGTCTCGGCCTAACAGCGGGTACTGATATTCTGTGTAAAAGGCCCGGGAACTTCGGTGAAATGTCGGCGCCTCCTTTGAGATTCTGAAGCCAAAGTCGGTATGCTCAGAAGGAAGAAGTCGCCTGCTATCTCTCTTCATTATGTGTTCCCGTCACTTTCTATTTTTGCAGTAGCCGGGGTTTGTGTAGTGCCCGCGGAAAAAACAAGCACGGCAGTAACAAAGGAAAACAAAAAGCGTTTCATTACTACTTCGGACTAGTGAAACTTAATGCTCATTGTTCCGGCGCACATCGCAATTTTCGAATATAATCGCTAAATAAAGAAGAGAAAGAAGAAACGATTAATTGGTTAAAAAGATTGATCGCGATTAAAGAATTAACTGATTATTCTGAAAGTTAATTCACCAGTGGCCAACCGCTGGTTAATATTCTTTGAGTATGTCGACACCTGACAGATATCTGTTGTACTCAATCTGGTATAAAAGGTCAGTCAGTGCTAGAAATAAAGCTGAGTATACGATCAAATGAGATGCTAAGATAATCTTACAGTAAAAGGGCAGGGTGAAAGTGTATATTATCATTATCATCATTTATTATTCCTTGAAGGCCCAGGGGGCATTATACAAGGGAGTGAACACTTAGAAACAAATAACACAACTATTTATCAACAAAAACACGCTGCAATCTAGTTATAGGTTAGAAAAAAAAAAAACTAATGGCTGCAGAAAATTTCGTAGTGTCAGATAAGGAAACAATTATGTCAGGCAGTGAGTTCCAGTCGTCAATGGCCAATGGTAAAGTAGACATTTGGTGAGTGACGGTTGACGATGAAATTGGACGGAGTTTATAAGAATGGTCGAGACGAGGGAAAATGCGGTAAGGAGGCGATAGCAAACTCTGTCTGAGATGACTGTTGTAATAAAAGATCCGATGAAGAAGAGAAAGACGAGACACCCTGCGGCGGTGAGAAAAAGTGTCAAGGTTAGCTGATTGGTGAAACCCTGATATGCTTGCGTAAGGGGAATAGTCGGAATAAATAAGGCGGAGGGCTCTGCTTTGAACGGATTCCAGGTTGTTAGTTAGGTATGCCTGCCACGGTGACCAATATGGAAGAAGCCAATTCTAGTTTAGTTCTGACCAAGGTAGTATAAGCTAGTTGTTATACTGGGGATGCAGCTTATCTGAGGTTACGGCGAAAAAATCTGAGAGTGCGGTTAGCATCGGCGATGACAGATCTCAAGTAAAATTCTGGAAAATATATCTCAAGAAAATTCTGGAAAATTATTTTAGACAGAACTCCGAGACTGGGGGGGATAAAAGGACAACACAACACAAAGTCTCAATTGAGACTGTGTTGTGTTTCCTTTTTTCCCTCCAGTCTCGGGGTTTTGTCTAAAATGTTAAACCTTCACCAGCTTGTTCGCGCCCACAGTTTTTGTTGAAAAATTATGCCGTCATTTTTCCTCAAAACCAGAGAAAGCGCCTATAATGTGTCCAATGAATACAACATCTCTGCAATGTGCACAACGTGTTGGATCTTCCCCACAGAGAAGCTAAATATTTGTGGGTGATATACGAATGACCTATGCGAAGATATAATAAGACTTTGTGGGACCGATTTTTGAAAATAGGCACTCTCCCACAACCCATGAATGAGCTTGGTCAAGTGAGGCTTATTATCAAGTTCTCAGTCCTATCCTCTCTGCCGTCTATGGAAAATCGATGCCCTTGCAACTGGTTTAATAACCTGGTAGGGTACGGAGGCTGCTAATTGCCAACGGTTCCTGGAGGATGAAGCGAGTCTATCAGCTTTTTCGTTGCCTAATACCCGCGCGACTTGCAACCCAACAAAATTTAATATAGTTTCCGTTCTTCAAAGCCCGGTCAATTTTGGTACGCACAAGCGGTACGAGCGTATTTTTGGTGTCTTTCAAGAAGATAATGGCAGCAATCACACTGTGAGTGAACAAATATAATCAACCTTACTACTCTCTTCAGTCTATAATGCAATCAACCACTAAAAGTACTGCATACAGTTCTGCTGCAAAGATACTGTCAACTGAAGTAAGACGTTTGGCCCCGGAAACGTTCTCCGACTGTATGGCACATCCGGCAAACGATTTAGCCTTAGCACCATCAGTATAAAACTTCGAATTATGAGAATATTTCGCCGGTAGTTTTTTTTTTTTAAATTCTTGACTACCGGAGGAAATTTTGAGAGTTATAGTCATTATCTAATTGGTAATTTTCACGTCTTCCATTTGAATAGCACGTCATTATCGTTTGGCCATAATAGACAAAAAATAACTGCCTGTTTGGGCATTTTGCCAAACGCGTTGGCAAAAAGTGTTTTGAAACAAAATAAAGTTTTACTGAAGTACTTTTAATGTTCCACAAGTCGTTTAACCTATAGGAATTGTTACTGTGGTGATTACGCAATTTCATTGCTCGCAAGCACAGTGTGGCGATCATTGATGGCACTGCAGTGGTTGTCGCGGTTGTTTTCGCTGTTTTTGTTGTTCTTGACGGTGTGGCCGCTGTCTTCTGATTTGGACGTTATACAAAGTAACGGTTATATGTACTGTTACATAAAACGGCAAGGGTAGTATGCGAAGGTCCGGGGGCAGGGGGGGGGGGGTATGTATATCGACGGGAGCTGCCGCCTGGTTTCCCGGAGTCCTCCCCCGTGAGCCCGTCTTCAAATTTCCCGACGCGTGCGCGGGAAGTGTCTCTCGGCACCTCGCACGGTGGTTCCCTTCCATTCTTCCCCTCACCTTTCCCGCCCAGGCTCGGTGGGGAAAAGCGTATATCCCTAGGTTCTAAACTGCCCTGTTCGAGACTCGGGTTACTACCAAGGCCATGGGTGGCAGACGGCCGCGTCTGTGGCTGCGGTTACATGGATACGACAGTAGCGCATCGAATCGAGTTAGCGTATCGAATCGTCCCATGTAAACGCCTCGATTCGCCAGCCAACCGCATCGAATCGAGTCCAAACCGATCCGTTTGAAGAGGTTCGTTTTAGATTTTTAAGCCGAATAGGGACCTCCATGTAAACTCTAGCGAATCGAATCGGGTGTCTGAAGGACAGGGGAAGGGGAAAAAGAAAGGGGAGAAGAAGGAAGGGGGAAAGACTAAGATTACCTTCAAACTTTGCTCCTCTCCCCCCTCCGTTTCGTGCCGCCGTCCAGACCGCGTAGCCACCGATGGACTCCCCTGATCCCCCCCCCCCCCCCCCCCCCCCCCCCCCCCGTCCCCTTTCCGACAGGTGATGTAGGGATGGCCGGAAGGGTTTAACCGAAAGAGCTCGGGGAATTGGCGGTGAGGTCACCCGAAGCGTCTTTCGGAGGCGCTTGATGTCTCACGTGTTCCCTTTGGCGGTAAGCGGCGGCCAGCTCCCGAAAGTGGAAGCAGATTTCCCCGCGTGGGAAGTGAACAAAACCTTCGTTCTCCAGGCGGGAGTGGGTGGTCGCCCTTGCCGCCGTGGTAATTGGGGAGGCGACCTTGTCGGGACCATGTCGGCGACTTCGGGGGAGAGAGGGACGTCCGGCCTCCCTTCGGAATGTCGGTGTTACTTTTTGGAGAAATTGAGTCTGAACGAGGCCCGTGCGCGGAGCAAGACGTTATTCTCCCGCGGTCCCGAGGGCTCTGCGTACTTTGTCCTGCGGGGCAAAGAACTTGCCGTGCGCGGCAAAGGAACTTGGCGCCGAGGCGCCATTGTTGGCGTTGGGTTGCCGCGAGCGGCATCAGCAGCGCGACGCTTTCCTGTTGTGTTTTGTAAAAAGTTGTTCATAATCTGTAAATATATATTTATCTACTCAACCTCCGAGTCGTGAGCGTCACTGAGGCCACCGGAAAAAAGCCACCCTCCAGCCAGCGCAGCACCCCACGATCGACAAGAAACATTACTGGCGCAGTCGACGGGGATCGTGGACGTCGTCGGCCACTTCGACGACATCGTGTGCCAGGAAGACGACGGGGCCAGTGCTGGCGCGGAGTGTGGCGGTGTCCATCGGCAGGAGCCCAGGACCAGCCGAGACAAGGAGCAGCTGTCCAAAAGCAGCTTGGCGACACCGGAGGCCTTCAGCGGCGGCAGCCGGGTCTCACAGAACGGACTCTGCGTGCGGTGATCGACGCCCGGAACTCGCGAGTTCGACGGCGTCAACGACTTTCGTGGGCTCTACAGCACCGCCAGGTACGTGGTCGCTTTCCCTTTCGTCGCCGGCTGAGACCCGCGTGCTTAGCTGCATGGCGAAGTGTAGCTTACGTAGGAGGGGGAGCCCTAGCGACGGAGGCGACGAAGGGTCGCATAGGGAAGCAGTTCCGATGAGCGTTCGGTTAGTCCTTGCGAGGGAAAAAACGAAGGACCTGGAGCGGCAGGTTCGACAGGCAGAACTCCGGGCGGAGGAGCGAAGAGCTAGAGCGCGGCTCCTCGGGCAGCGCCGTGAAGAGACGCAGCCACGGGCAGCGGAAGGCACGGCGCCCGAGGCTCGCTATGTGAGGGAGACAGAACCGGACGCGCGAAGCGACCAGGAGGCCGATCGAGCCGTACCGGGACCGCAGACTACCTTGGAGTCCGGGGCGGATAGTGTCGTTCAGAAACCGGGACCGCAGACCACTGTGGTGTCCGAGGCCGGTCATGCCGTGCTGGGACCCGAGACGGCCGGGGGGTCTGACGCCGATCGCGCTCTGCAGGAAGCAAATACCGCCAGGTTCGAGGCCGATCGTGCCGTACTGGGACCGCAGACTGCCGGGGGCTCCGACGCCGATCGCGCTGTCCAGGAACCGGACACTGTCGGGTCCGAGGCCGATCGCGCCGTACTGGGACCGCAGACTGCCGGGGGGTCTGACGCCGATCGCGCTGTCCAGGAACCGGACACTGTCGGGTCCGAGGCCGATCGCGCCGTACTGGGACCGCAGACTGCCGGGGGGTCCGACGCCGATCGCGCTGTCCAGGAACCGGACACTGTCGTAAAGTTCGAGGCCGATCGTGTCGTATTGGGACCGGAGACTGCCGTGGGGTCTGAGACCGATTGGGCCGCTTGCGAACCAGGGTCTTCCTGCGTCCGGGCAGCTGGAAGGGAGGAGCTCCCGGAGAGCCAGGTGTCGGTCCCGGCACTGGGGAGGCTGGTGGATGCTGATGTCGCGAGGGAGGCTACTGCCGCTGTTCAGATTGGACTTCGGGGTCCCCACGACGGGCCTTGTGTTGAGGGTGTGACACAGCGGGTGCCACCAAGCGGGCGGCGCGAGGAGGTACAGGTGCAGGAGCACGAATCGCCGTGGGGCGACAATCTTGTAGCGGGGACGGCGATGGCGCGCCATGGGCGCAAAGTTGGTCCTTTCTCTGACGTCTCCGAAGCGATTGCCGAACGCGGTTCCGTGGTGAGGCCAAGCCGAGCACGCCTTCGTGGGCCTAATGAAGCTCTAGCGAGCGACACTGTCCTCGCGACACTCGACACAGGTGCCCAAGTAAGGGGTGATTGTATGGTGCAAGGGAGTGCTTTGTCGCGCTCACGCATGTGGTGTCAGCGGGTGAGCATGTGGGGAGGCGATCACTGCCGCGGCTCTTGTGAGGTGCCATTGAACTCGAACTTGTTGTGTAGCGTTTGCCACACTTTTTGAGTTTTTTTTTTTTTTGTTTTGTTTACGGCAACTCTTGCGGCGCTTTTGATGTCGTTGGTGCGACCAAGACAGGTCCGCAGAGTCTATAGTTAAGTGGGTGATCAAGGTTTCTGTCTCCACGAGTAGAAAGAAGTGTTCTCTCCGCTTTTGATTTTCATTTAGCAGGTCGTGCTAGAGGAGCGTGGCTGTGTTTTATTTTTCGCTCTCTCTTTACGGGAATGCTGTCAGCCTCGGGAGGGAATCGCTGCCGCGGTTTTGTGCAATCGAACGTTCCAGCGTTGTTCAGTTTTTCATTTACTGTTGGTTTGCTGTGATTTATTGATGTTTTTGTCTTTTGGTTGCGGAAGCTCTTGCGGCACCAACGGTGTCGTTGTTGCGAGCGATACAGGTCCCCAGAGGCCTGCTGAGAAACGGAGTATATAGTACGAGGTGTTGTCCTTTTTTTTTTCCTAATTTTTATGTAGCATTCGGTGCTAAGGGGGCCTGGTTTGGTAATTTCTAGCCATGCGTTTTGTTGTTTTATTTTTCGCTTCCGTTTAAGCGGGTTGTTTTTGTGTTCTTTTTGGGTTTTCGGCCATCCTGTTTTGTGACTGCTGGCTAGTCCAGGAGTCCTAGCGCAGTTTTCGGGGGGACGTGTAGGGATGGCCGGAAGGGTTTAACCGAAAGAGCTCGGGGAATTGGCGGTGAGGTCACCCGAAGCGTCTTTCGGAGGCGCTTGATGTCTCACGTGTTCCCTTTGGCGGTAAGCGGCGGCCAGCTCCCGAAAGTGGAAGCAAATTTCCCCGCGTGGGAAGTGAACAAAACCTTCGTTCTCCAGGCGGGAGTGGGTGGTCGCCCTTGCCGCCGTGGTAATTGGGGAGGCGACCTTGTCGGGACCATGTCGGCGACTTCGGGGGAGAGAGGGACGTCCGGCCTCCCTTCGGAATGTCGGTGTTACTTTTTGGAGAAATTGAGTCTGAACGAGGCCCGTGCGCGGAGCAAGACGTTATTCTCCCGCGGTCCCGAGGGCTCCGCGTACTTTGTCCTGCGGGGCAAAGAACTTGCCGTGCGCGGCAAAGGAACTTGGCGCCGAGGCGCCATTGTTGGCGTTGGGTTGCCGCGAGCGGCATCAGCAGCGCGACGCTTTCCTGTTGTGTTTTGTAAGAAGTTGTTCATAATCTGGAAATATATATTTATCTATCTAACCTCCGAGTCGTGAACGTCACTGAAGCCACCGGAAACAAGCCACCCTCCAGCCAGCACAGCACTCCACGATAGACAAGAAATCTTCACTGGTGACGTGGGCTGCGCTGTAATCATTCGACGCGAGGTATTGCCACCGGTCGATTCGAGTCCATGTAAACGCAATGGTCAAAGTGAATTCAGTGTTCTAACTCAGTTTGATGCGCTACGGTCGCATTCACGTAAACGTAGCCTGTGACATCCGCAGTCGTAAATATTGCGAAACCAGCTTTCCTTTGACTCTGCCCAAAAACAAACCCAACCTAAACATATACCAAGAGGTCTTAGAAAGCAACAGGGTCGTGCCATATAAGGTGGCAAGGGCAGAAGCAAAATCAAATACGTTTGAACAACAACCGCAGGGCAATGACCGTATGGGGGAGGGGAATTTCCACGCTTGGGGTGCGAATCTGGGTTTGAGTGTGAAGAACAAAGGGCAGTGTGAGAAGAGAATCGGAGGTGAACGGACGCATCGCGCCGTCGAGCGGGGCGACGAGACCACTGTTAATGGCCCCATGCCAAGTACAGGACGGAGTTCCGTCGAATGTTTGCGTGCCATCTCAAAAAGTGAATGTGAGGCCAAAGGGCCCCGCCAATAGTGAGCCGGTCAACCGTCGGAACTCCTCCATCTTGGACGAACCGCGCAGCGTCTCCATCTTGGAGGACATCTGGCGTGTCGTCAACCATCGACACGCCAGATGAGACTTTTTGCACTCGCCGTTACTTTTTTTAAGTTAGCAGATTCTTGATTCGGTTAATCGTAGCAGTTTATTAGTGATTGTATAAGCATCCGTAAATCTAGATTTGTTATCCCTATTTTTGTAAGCGTTATATCCAGTATTACCGAAGGTATTTGTGCAGGGTGTAAGCCGTGTAACTAACTTTCTGACAACTAAATTAAAGTTTCTTCGTTTTTTTGTCACACGTCTCCGTCTTTCTTCATTGGTCAGACTCTACCAGAGCGTGGGTCTATCGCTCGGTCAGTGGTCCACACTTTAACAACGTCACGCCCAGAGAACTCTCTTTGGAATGTTTTGGTTGTAGCTTGGACCAAGAAGTACGCTACAAAGTCCATGCAACGTAGACCAGGAACGCCTCGCGCGAAGATGCAATCGATGGTGGTCGTTTCCGCTCCTGGCCATCCCGACCCTGACCTTGGGGCGGTCGCCTGCGTGTTGGTGACATTGTGAAGGCTAGAGGCGAAATGGCGCGCGCGAAAGAGAAGCTGGGTTTTGTAGGAAAACAGATTTCGTCACACCGTTGTCTGTTTGGGACGCTCCGCGCGCTTCCTTCCAGCACCACCCAAATACAAAGCCTTGAATTTTCAGGGTCAGCAAAAGAAGGGAAGCGCACTTTCCTTCCTGCCCTTTCCAGTCCTCGCTCCGGGTGCTCTTTCTGCACCACCTGGTTCTGATCCTCTGTTTCTTTCCCTTTCCACCACTCTTCGCTACGCGTGCCTTCTCACACCACCTGCTTCTGCTCCTCCCGTTCCTGCGTGCTGGGTCCGTAGCTCAGTCAGCAGCACACTCTACTTCCACGCCGGTGACCGGGTTTCGATCCCTCGAACCGGTTGCCATTTCTTTTCAAGATGGTCTGGCGGTTACGGACTGACCGACCTACACATTTTGTGCATACGCGGCTCCTGACGCTGGTTCAACTTAGTTGGCCCTATAAAGCTGCCGCTTTAATATGCCGGTGAATAGACTATTCCCGATTGGTCTGGAGCTTACTGCCACACCTCCTATGTTTTCTGCAAGAATGGGCGTTTTCTCAGGACAACAGTTATAAAACACCATTTTTTAACCACCCGAGAGTGGGTGGAAAATACGAAGAACCTAAAGTGGGAAGAAAAATGAACAGCATGAAAGAAGGCAACGTCTCTTCCATTTTAGATACTTTGTTTTCTCCACCCAGTCTCAGGTGGTTTAATAAAATGGTAAATCTACAGCTCGCCTGCGTCATCACTATTTTGATGATAATCTTAAAGTACCGTTTTTTCGCCACGCCCTTTGCACGCGAATCAAACTTCACTAAACTAATAATTTACCAGCAAAATAAACAGCATGACATATCCTATAGCCGTGACTTTTAAACTACTGTATAAAACACCAGCGATCGTCTCCGAGACATCTCGCCGCCACGATAGAGTTTGGTAAACCGAAAGGCGTCCCCAGAGGAGCCACACAAACATATCAAACTTTTGAAACACTAATAACATGTTGATTCCTGTGAGCCAGGCGTCCCGACAACGCGAAGCACAGTTTCATCGCTGTAGCAAAGCCGCGAGCGTCCGGCTGTACGACGCTCTATCCGGAAAAATAAGCACCGCAACGCCTTCGCGCTCCGCACTTCCTCCCCAGCTCTCAGCCTTTTCACACGTATACAAGCACGCCGAGTGGAAAGCTCGAGAGATCCGTGCTCGGGGCGGCGTTTTCTCGAGAAGCGTTACAAGAGAGGGCAGCCGGTGCCGCGCTCCTCGCTGCTGTTTGACCGGGGTTTAGACGCCTCGCCGACCTCGTTCCCCAAACAAGCTGCACCGGCACACGCCGCGAGAGGCGCGACGAGCGGCACTTAGCCCACGCTCTAACTCCTTTCCCCCCTAAGCTGACAGCGCCGCGGAAGCTAAAGCGCTCGACATGCCAAATCAACTCCCTCCTTTTCATCGCCTCGCCCCGCTCTCTGCGCGTAGGTACTGGCGGAAACGTGATCACGTGACGAAAAGCAGACGTATGACGGGGCCGACGAGTTGGTAGCTTTCACCCCATTGTCAGCATAGGGGCGGAATGAGCATAGCGCGCGCGCACGGCCGTGTGCCACTTCACGCCGGAGCCGACAAGCGGCTAAGGCCAGCGGAGGATGACAGGGCGGGAAAGCAGAACATCAGCGAGCCCCGAGCTACGTCGTCGTCTGCTGTGTCAATAAGCGCCTTCCGGGAAACGCGCGGAAGGGGGGCTTAGAGGAAAACGTGACGGCGGAGCCGCGACACGGCCCCCGGTGCTCTTTGCCATATAAATCCGTTGCTCCGCGCGCCTCGAGAGCGTCGGGGAGAAGATATCGTGCCTCTACTCCGTTTCACGTTGCGATGGACCGCAGCGAACGCTACACGAGTCATCCCGCCGAATCCAGCGTTCTGGGCATACCACGTGACGACGCGCTCCGCGCGTTGCCGCTTGAAAACGTCGGGGCAAAGACGCGGACATAGGCGGTCCCAGCTGGCGGTCCCGAAGGGCCCATGTCGCTGGCGGCGCCTTAATATGCACGAGGAAGCAGCGAAATATCACCTGTAAGGTCTGTACCTTGTTATTTTCTAGTTTATTTCGCAGGAAAACATCGGAATCGCGCGTTGTATAAAACTGTATAAGTTGACTAACGCCCGAGCGACCTCAACGCTACGCGGTAAAATGAACGCGCCTAAAGGCCGGTTCAGACTCTTGCGTTTGACCGCGTTGCGTCAAGAACCGAACGCGAATCACCGGCGCATCTGTGCTTCTTATGAAGCGTGGAATCCAACTCAAGGAATCATGTTTGCACGCGATATAAGCAGTAGGGATGTCCTGGTTTTTCGCAGCCGCAACGCAGTCATACGCAACTGTCTGAACCATAGAAGAGCGTAGAAAGAACGCATACGAAAGGTTAAGCCTGCAGGCTTAACCTTTCGTATGCGTTCTTTCTCCGCTCTTCTATCGCTTTCTTTCTCGTTCATTCTCTCGGGACTGCCGGTGTCAGCGCCAAGTATTTGCCACGTTCTGCTCCCGTCTCTACCTCCTGGTTGCTGCACGCCCTCCCGAAGGTCATGTGAAAAAGTCAAAGTAAAATTCAGGGGTTTTACGTGCCAAACCAACAACGGGCATCTGGCACGCCCCAGCGCAGGACTGAGGATTCATTTCGACCACTTGGGGATCCTTCGACGTGCAACCGAAAGCTCGATTGCACGGTGCCTTTACCGCAATAAGCCTCCGTCAGATTGCGGGTACCTCGGCCGGGATTCGAACCCGCCACATGGGGATCCGTAGGCCGGCGCTCTCGCCTTGGAGCCACAGGTCATGTGACGCTCACGTGGTGTGGTATATAGGCTTCGATGGGTCATAAGCATCCTCTGCGGCTCGGGCGTTACGAGCCGTCCCTACGAACCCAGCCCTGTTAACATACACCACGTGACTACGTGCTCCACGCGTCACTGGCGGTTCCTGCGCCCCTTCCTACGGTCACGCGCCACTTACACGACATTGGATCGGTTCCTATGAATCGTAGATTGATCCGTCTCTGCGCGCTCCCTTCTCCGATCTACCGATAGATTTCCAGCGCGAGAGCCCATAGCCTCCGAGATCCCGAAGCGCTGCCGGATCTCGAAAGCCATGGAGAACCCATGGCCGGTCCTAGTTAGCGTACTCTTCGCGTTCGCTGATGAGGACGCTGGAGAGCGCGGCGGTGAAACTGGCGAAACCCCTTGACCCACCAGTCACTCCCCCCCCCCCCCCCCCCCCCCCTCCCCCCCGCCCCGTCGGCCGCGTCTGGCCGATGGCAGCGTGCTTTTCAGCCTCGGAAAAGCACGAAACTTCGGTTTTTCCCCCGTGGTTCCGGTGTGTTCACGCTGTTTTTTTTTTTTCTTGTGTAGGAGATGGTCTGGGGCAGTCATGGGCACGTTGCTGCTAAAATGTAACAGTGTTACAGTTACAGTTACTCAGGGAAAGAAAAGTAACACTGCTACAGTTACAGTTACAAAATTGAAAGAGTAACTTGTTACAGTTACAGCTACTTCGCTAAAGTAACGCCATTACGTCGTCGTTACTTTACATAAGAAAAAGATTAGAACACGGTAAAAGGAACCTTCCTTAATAGGCCTTTAAATTAGCATAGATTTTTTATAAGACATTGTGTGGTTCACGGTAGTGGACCTGATTTTTCAGGAAACTAATATTTTCTGAATAATCATTATAACATCGTTGGTTCTTCCTATATTGATTTTTACCACGAGTAGCTCCCTGAACAAGATCATAATGTAGGACAGTATTCGAGTAAATCCACTATATGATAAAGCATTTATCATAGTTTTTTCTTTAGTAAATTATAGGCGACTTTAGTATTTTTCAAAATTTTAAGCTAGTTCGGATGCATGATAATACATAAAGAATTTAAAATAAGCGCGACCACTGTAAGATATACACGAATGTAGCAGCACTTGTCTGGATGTCGGGTATATCCAATCATGGTGCGAGTTTACAAATTCTAATTTCGGATTTCCTTGGTGAGGCGAAATGTAACGGAAGCAATACAAATCGCGCAAGTGTGAAGTCAATAATAATAAAAGTCATACCTTGCAATCAGCTATGTAGATGTTTTCTCATGACACTCCAATCCACTCGTCGGTAGAATCGTTTTCTAATGCGTGCGCACAATCTTTCATGAAACACGAAGCTTCCCTTGAAAACTTGGAGATTAACGTTGCGACAACATTCCTTTGTTAAACTGACTGAACACAGTAGCAGTGCGAACGAAGCACTGATAGAGGTACCAATGGCCACTGCATGTAGAATTCCAAACGGCTGTTAAGATCTTTCCTTCGCCACTTCCAAACCAGATCGGACGCGTTTGCGTTCCTCCATCTCACCACCCCAACTACAAGAAATCGCTCGGAAGGACAACGACGTGAATATCTATAAATCAACTGATGCCAAGTACCCCTGGCTCCGGCTAAGGGTGGTCTTTTAATTTAAAGAAAACACACAATCAAGAAAAACGACACAGATGTGTCGAGCGAATACTGTTTATCAAGTGACGTAACCCGATGAGCAGAGCAGTGGGGGGACAAGTGTATGACGGGAGGCAAGGCCGGCGATTGGGTTGCAAAAAAAGGGAAGGGAGAGCAAATGAGCCTGAAGTCGAGACCCGGTAAGCGTGCGTCTAAGAGTTGGACGATTCAAGCTAGAGGGGAAGGAAACGTATGCTTGGCGGCAAAAAGACGAGGCTCGGAAAATCGGTTGTGCCGTAAGCCTGCGGGCGTTTCGGGCGACGATCACCAAGAACTGCTCTCCGCGAAAAACACTCGCTCCCTCCGCCGAACGAAAAAAATATAAATGCTTTAGAGATGCCTCGCTTTGTTACATCTGCGTAGCGCTGTCGGCGATGTACAATACAGGACGTGTACGGATACAAACGTCCCCACCAGCTTGGCCAAGTAAGGTCACCCAAAATCTATTTTCTTTTAGAGCGCAGCTAGTCGTTTTTCCTATTTAAATTTGTTGTCGCTGTTATAGATTGCGAGCGAAGGCAAAATTGAGAGTCAATCACTGTGGTACCTAAGATTGAGATAATTTGAAAATGCATGGTGTAGTGCTTGAAGACAAGGACAAATAATCTGGACAACACCTTACGCACAGTGGTGTCCAGTTCTCCTCCCTTTGTCATTGTTTAGAAACGCCACCTTGCATTCTCAAATTCAGCACCAACTCGCCCAAGTAGTGTTTAGATTGACAGTTTAGATTCAATTCAAATTCACCTAGTTTTCAAGACTAAACAATGCGTACCGTAACTCACGTCTAATTAAAAAAGAAACGGATGCGCTGGAAAGTCTATGAAGAAGCAAAAGACGACATTCACCTCGCACGTCTCTCTACTTGGTCGATATTGGTGCTTCGATTAAACATCGGCCGAAAACCACAAGTGCGAAAAGAAGAGCAGCTCAAGCCTATCCAAACCCTCATCAACTACGCAATAAATAAAACCGCGGGTTAGGCGACGTACACGGAGGTTCCTTCTTATCTTTTAACAGTGACAACTTTTTTTTTTGTTATTTCTGAGGCAGCGAGTTGTGGCTCCGAAAGTACACACGTCCTCTAAGCTAATTAACGCCGATCCCATCTTTTGTTTTCTGTTTTAGGTCTTGCCGTGTTTGCTCGCGTGTATTCGCTCGGGTTGGCGGCACCCCGCGTTTAGACATTGCTCGGCACCTTCGCGTTCTGTTCAGTGGCACCTGCAGAGCGTGTGTGCTTGTTTGCGTGTTTTGTTTGCGCATGTGCCGCCGCGCAAATTGGAAGCCGGAGAGTTCCCAAAACGGAGAGGCTTATATTCGTTTTTTAACTCTTTTCGAGTGGAACGGATGTCCCGTGTTCACAGCGCCTTTTCCGCGGTGTGCTTTTTGGTTTGGTCGACTGGATTCTTGGTTCTGCCTGGTTTCTGCCGAACAACAAAAGCCACGAGCAAACTGAAGTGGTGAAGTGTTGACGTTGAGGTATCTACATACTATATCACTCGCCTGGTTGCTCGCGCTTACATTAGGTATGTTTGCTTGGTAAGCGAACTGAACTAATCAAGCGTTAGGAGGGCGACCTGAATTTGCTCTTTCTGTATGCGCGTAAACGCCCTCGCGTAGGTTAGTAGGAAAATTTTTGACGCGGTGCTGAGTTTTCATAAGCGAACCACCGAAACGCTTCTGGGGGGATTATGTTTCCAAGCAGACACACCGTGCAACTCTGGAAGATACTAGACAGAGCTCATGGTTCTACAAGAGGGCTTTTGAAAGCTGTCGCTCGGGGCGGCGCGTTTAACAAGCTCTGCCTTTTCTCGCCAAAGCGCCAGCTCGCACCTCTACCGCGGGTTGTTACTTCTACAGCGTGGGCTCCCCAAAAATTGCCAGTGTTTTCTTAATCGCAAAAATAAACTACGTATTGCCAAACGCTCATTCTCCGCCCAAGTGTAGTTCTAGAATTCCAAACCATATGTCAAAATTTCAGCATTAACCGTTATCTTATTAAAAGGATATTTGATTTTCTTAAATTTTCTGAAAATGGGGCCCATTTTTTCCAATGTTTGTAACTACTGCCATAGAGGAGGTCGCCTCCTCTCCAGCGTTCGCTCTGCTCAAGTGGAAAGAGGAGGGAAGAGCTTCCACCTCTTTCTTGACCTGTCACCGACTATACACTCTAAAAATGGTCACGCAGAGCAAGCGTGACGCAAAGCGATTTTTTGCACGCTTGTTCTAAGCGTGGTGTTTTTCAACGCTTAGAGTTTACGCTCCCTAAGCGTGAACTGCGCACAGGTTTAACGCTTGCAGGCGTGACGCAAAGCGATTTTTTACACGCTTGCTCTAAGCGTGCTGTTTTTCAACGCTTCGAATTCACGCTTCCTAAGCGTGAACTGTGCTATGGTTTAACGCTTGGCAGGCGTGAGGGGGCCCTTGTGCTTACACGCTTATTACGGGGTGCGTTTTCTCCACGCTTAGATAATGGCGCCTCCTAGGCGTGTGTGAAATGCGCGTCGCGGTGGAGACCTCTGGCCGTGGGCATTGGGCTTTCCCGCATTTAGTATATCGTCCCAATAACTAAGATTATTGGGACGATATACTAAATGCGAGAAAGCCCAATATCAATGGCCAGAGGTTTCAACCACGACGCACATTCCACGCGCCTAGAAGGCGTCATTATTTAAGAGTGGAGAAAACGCGCGCCGTAATAAGCGTATGAACACACGGGCCCCCATGCACCATATTGTTATCGGATATCGTTATAAGGGCTCAAAAACGATCTACTAAATCTCTCTAAGTACTCCTTTAGGCGAATTGAGTAGTGCAAAAAAGATCGACGTGCTGCTTTTATGTATAATTACGCACATATAAGAATGGCAGTTGTGAATCATGTTACGCCGGGTACATTGCGCTAGGTAGTTGCGAGCTGTTCACAGCTGTGCAACTTGTATAAAGATTTTAGGAAATTTATCTTCGACGTCTAAAAGCCCAAAGAGACAGAGAGAGATCTCGTTAGGCTCCAGTTACAAGAAGGAACAGTCCAAAAGGAACTAAATAGAAAGAGGCAAACAAATTTCAGCTTCGGGGATAAACTCTTTATTAGAAAATCTATTTTTGTTTGTACAAATAAGCCGTTAAAAAGTATAAAGCCCACCAACTGCTAAGAACTGCAACTACTATGAGTATCATGAACCTACTATGAACGAATGTCATTATTTTGACTTTTTAGCGGGTTTGAATCAGGATATATTTTTTCAGTAAATGTTAGTAACAATATCAATATACAATTTGTTACCATATGATTTGCAGCTACGCGGTGATAATTGTGTCGTGTCATACTTCTTTACGGTTCATTTTCTACAATAATTGGTATATTAGAAAAATTGTGCCTGGTGGCAAGTCTGTGATTTTGTAAAAGAAATTAACCACAGAATATGAAGGAGGTCTTTCCTTCTAAGATTGGTTCATAACGAGACACAAACAGTTTAGACAACGTCAACACTTTGCTAACAAAGGTCAGACGGGCATAAATATCAAATGATTTCAAATGAGCAAAGTGTTAAGTTCGTTAGGAAAGTCAACACTTGCTAACAAAAATTGAATTGGCGTTTATTTAATGACTAGATTTAGTTTTGGCGCATTCGACGACGTGGCATTGCCATTTTTTTCTAGATACCTTAGATTTTTCATTATTAAGGGCATTTTCGTTCAATTGACTAGAGCTATTATATTTTGATGTACATAACTCCCCCCCAACCATTCCTCAAAAACGAGTATGAAAAAAAAAAAAAAAAAAACCTTGTGCGAGGAAGTGCAATTTTGAGAGTGGATCATGCAAGCCTTTCTGGGCCCACGCCACCTCAGAACTGCTCGCTGGTTTCACTGCACTCTGTACAAAACCAAGCAGCTGCCCAAATGCTGCTGGGTATGTTACGTTCTTTAAGTAGTAAACAGAGAAGCATAGCACCAGCGCTTTCTCGAGAGACGTGTCTGGTTGCAGGTCGATTTCGTTTCGTGGTTCGTTGCCGCAGATTAGCCGTCTGGTTTCGCCCCACACAATGCAGGGTACAAGAATATCCGTCGGTGCAACCTGTTAACAATAAGATTAAGATATTATGGCCTAAATAAACTTAGTATTACAAAAAATGAGTATAAACACTTGAACTTTAACATTGTCCACGTTGCACTAACTGAAGCGCTCATAATAGTCTGTTCTTAGTTCGTGAAGCTGTGTAACATAAAGTGCGCTTTGAGCGTGCTTAAAGTATTTACTTTATTGCGAAAGTGCTCTACTCGCCGCTGAAATCAGCGCTTTTTTTTGCGAGCGTCACGAAAAAGCGTTACGCCGACGCATTACGGTTAGGCCGACGGCGACGCCGCTCAAGCTAACTCGATATTTCTGCACAGCTTTACCTCAAAAAAACGATTGGGTTGAGGCCGATCAAAACCAAAATGAAACATGCCTGCAAGCACCGGAACATGCAAAGATGCACGCGGCTGCCTCTGATGCTACTGCGATTCTTTGTGTCTCCTTTACCGCTGTGACCCTTTTCCTCCTACAATGCAACGTTGTGTACCCTTTCCCTTCTTTCCTGTTGCCACCCTTTTTCACTTGCCACATTGTCACGTACCTATTCTCTCCTTCACCCATATTCTGGGGGTTCGTCGATTCCAAACCGTAAACGTTTAACACGGGAGACCGACGCAGAGGCGGGACTTCAGGCAAAATATGCTTTCGAAGTTTTTGCGACAGCGATGCAACACTTGGAATAACAAGCTCACCTATGTACTGCAGTGTCTACAGCCGAGAGCAAACTCGCCCGACTACCTCAACTACACCCCAGCATCCACGGTTCACCGCTTTACCTTTCCGAATAAACAACATTTGTCTCAATTCCGCGCTCAATCACAAACAGCAAAAATTGTTTCCTAGATGTGACAGTTATGCTCAAGAGCACATCGCGCTTCGAGGAAAGCAATACGGTGGAGATTGTGCAACTTGATACTTGCGCTTTCGCAACAAAACAAGAAAAAAACAGCGGATCAAGAGAGTATTGGGGGACAAACGAAAACAGGGTTCTTACACAAATATTGCAGTCTTCCTTGAATAGCTGGCGAATGGCCGCAGTAAAGGCACCAGCCAAATGGGAAGCCCTTTCCTTGGCTGGCATTCAGATCCGTCTCCCGCAGGAATTCGGGGCACTCGCACTCGCTGTGTTTGCAGCGACCCCGCTGCACTCCACGCACGTCAAGTGCGGTAAACATGGCACACTGTGCCCGAACTCATGCGCCGTTTAAGTCTCGCCAGTCGCAGTCAGTCAAGCTGGTCCAGCCCCAGCCACAAACAAAGCGTGTCGGGAACTGACCGAGAGAGACAGCCCGCAACGGAAACAGCGCAACGGCTTTCTCGCTTTTCCCGCCAAAAAGAAGGACGCATGCGCTCTCTGTGCTTCCAGAAAAGAAAAGCTCACGTCAACTAAAAATCAACAAAAACCACGCGCAAGGGCTTCTTCGGGAGGGTCAATCCATTCGGATATGTATTAGCGTGACGATGAATGAAGGCGCACGCGTTTTTTCGAAAATCTAAGCGTGTGTTTTGCGGTCGTCACGCTAACGCTGTTGATCACGTCCGAAACAAAAGGCCGAGAGGGATTCCTCGGACTGCTCTAACGCTTGGACACAGAAAACAAACGCTTATTCTCGATCACGTGGTGCTTAAAACGTCATTCCCGTGGTATCGACGGCGGTTCCATGCTTGAAACTCGCGGTTAGCGTGAGGTTCAGCGTGATAGTTTTTAGAGTGTAGTTTTGAGCGCACATGTGAGGAGGGCAGAAACCGGGAAATTTGGAAATTATGCTGTCAGAAATGCTGAGTCAACATTCAAAGATTCAATCATGTGCTGCGACTGGTACCGCTTAGTTTTCGATTGTGCGAATATAGATACTTCATACAAAAGACACGGTGTGTGCTGCAGTCATGATGATAGAGTTATCTGCAGACAGGCCCGAAGCACGTTTGAAGCATCTTTGCTTCATGCATGCTTCGAACATGTCTGCAGGAAGTTTCTGTATGACCAGTGGGACAGGACTGTACCTCGCACAAAGAAGACACACGCCCAAGAGAGTGCCTGCTGCCTATCTTTTGTTTGACGTATTACCAGTTTGACCGCGGCTTTAGGGTATTCCCGAAGCCTTTCATTTCAGATGCGAATTTACTGCAAGCTCGTTTCGAAGTTAATGAATGTGGCTCTGGTTGATTCTGTACTACTGGTTTGTAAACCTCACTATTCTTAATCCACTCGGCGCTATCTCTCGACAAAACAAACACGAACGCGGGTAAAGCGAAAAGAAAGTATTGCAGCTTGCTAGGCAATCGTGGTGCTTACGGGAGACGTTAAGGCATCACAAACGTTTAGCGATACTTTGAGTTTCCAGACGCGTATGCGTTCACGACGGTCTTCATTAAATAGTTTAACGCGCACCATGTGTACACTTGATAGTTATCCCTAGAATGAAGCGATACTACCGCTAATCTGCCTTATAAACCTCGGCTACCTTCCAAAGCTTTTTATACTCTCGAATTCCTTTGTCTTTGTGTACACAGGTGGTCGAGCTCTTCCTGGCCTACCTAATGACACCACTTCGCCTACTTCTGGTCACATGACCTCTCCGTTAACGAATCAGCCTTGATAACCTCCCCTATTCGTCTCCCACCCGCCAACCAATCAGTGTCGAGCCTCCCGGCCACGCTTTTATCTGGGCATCAAGAAACGCCGCACACATATACCAAAGTACGTTTCATGTTAATACCTGTGAAGGGGTGTCCAAACAGGATACTTCAGAACGCGTGAGGCGACACCTATCTTCTAGGGTGCCTACATGTTTCCTCTGGAAACATGTAGGCACCCTACTCTCTGCCATATGAAGTGAAAGTTGAATTCCGCCTTCTATTTGGACATGCACCAGGCAAACATTACGACTTTCCTCCTCGCCTCCTCTGCTTTTCTGTGACCTCGGCGCTCGTCAGACTTGACGTCACACGCCACCTGCCGCTGGTGTGCCTGTTGCCGGTTCATTTGTTCTGCCGCTCCCTCGAATCTTTCCCTTTCCCGTTTTCGGGACTTGAAGAGCAACCGAGGGCGGAGGCCTTGAGCGATTGACTGAAAGCCAACCGATCATGTGAGTGGCTCTCCGGATCCACGTGACGAGCATGCTCTAGGGCCTCCATGAAGGACACAAGGGGACAATGCAAAGGAAAGCATCCCCCCCCCCCCCCCCCCCCCCCCCCCGGGCAAAAAAAGACGGACGGAAGCGGATCGCCGCACTTCATATGGCAGATAAGTGTCGCGTCACGTGTGCTCGAAGTGTCAGACAGCCCTTTACGTAGTGCATGTCAAGTTGCTATCAGCCGGACGCAGAGCGGATGCTTTGCAGGGCTCTCCCGCCAAATAGCCCCTCATCTAATGGAGATGCGCCGTGATGGAACTGTTTTAGGCTGAGCTTCGGGCAGGGCTGAGAGTAGACTTATACACTACGTGGTTCGGCATATATAATTTCGAAATGCATGCGAGCATGGACAGAGCCAGTGTGTCGAGTGTCTGACCCTCATTGGTTTGCATGCCATCTGGAACTCTCGAACGGACCACACCTTGGTTTGAAAGCGGGGCAGGCCCGCGTGCCGCCACTTTCTTGGGGAGTTTCGCTACGTGTGTTCAACAATAAAACAAACATGGCTTCGAATAACGTGAGCACTGGGAGCTGCTGAAATCTCGCCTAAAGTGAGTTTGCTTTGGTGTCGACGGCCCCCTGAGGAAAGCAGCCCAAGGGCCTGCCCCGATGAAAGAAGCTTGTATGAAACCTGATTGCAGAGATGGGCAGTATTT